>NW_008796043.1:6424896-6439197 GCF_000699145.1 Aptenodytes forsteri
CCCAGGCGGCCTGCTGCAGTGTAAGGCGTGCGTGCGTGTGTGTAAGTAACGTCTCACGAGTTCCCTAAACCGTAAAAGCACCCCCCTCCCCAGCCTTTCCCTCAGCCCCCTCCCCAGCCCTTCCCTCTCCCCTGCACCAGAGAAAGTGCAGGTATTTAGTTTGCCCTCTGGTATGTAGCCTAAGCCCCAGAACTTGTGTATTCCCTGTCTTTTCCGAAGCGGTGGCTGTTGTGCAGCTGACTGCAGGTCTGCACGCTCCCTCCTCCTGCAGCTGCGGCTGGGGAGGGCGAGCGGCCAGTCCCACCTCAGCATAAAGCTCCTTCATTTCTTCATTACTTTATTTTGATCAACTCAACCGTGCTACTAGTGTTCTTGTCCTGTGATGATAATTTCATCAACAGCTTATGTAAGGGTTGGATAACAGATACATACAAACAGCAGAACATATGGTTGTTGCAAGATAGGGACGTGCACCTTCTTCATAAAGCATTACAATGACTTGTATTATATTCTAATTATGGTTGGTGGATGATTTGCAGTCATCCCAAACTGTCACAAATATTGTAGTGCCCCCTATGATTTTATCAAAAGTTTGCTAATTTGATAAAAACCAGAGATTGTTTGGTCAGAGAGGGGGACATAGTTCTATTGTTGGAGGAAGCTATGGACCCAGGTTTGTGTTCCTCTCAAAATCGACCTTCTGAGCATTCAGTGACTTTAGAATCGAGCTCTGTGACTTGGATTGATTTCTGAAAGTTTGGCCTTTACTGACACTGAGTGCCACAAAACCTGAACTTTAAGGGGCCGATTCCCGGGTGTGGGCTCCTTACACGGTAAGAATGCTGCATCCTGAGCAGGAAGCGCCGAGCAAGGGAAGGGGAAATGGTGGAGGAAAGGGATGTTTCCCAGATCCCACCTTCTTAGAGGGGTAAGTGCTATTTTGAGGTAGGCACTCTCATTTCAGACTGCTTTCTTGAGGTTTAAGCTGATGCTTGTCTTTCCTAACAGAGGGCACTGGTGTGTCTGTCCCTGTGGCACATCGCGGATGAATCATTTGGATGGGAAGTGGATTGGCCCGAGTGCTAGACTCGCCTCCCCAGAGAATAGCCCATCTGGCATCTCCCACCTGCTGGTAGGATGCTCTGTACCCCTGTGGTTGCAAAGTGTCCTTCAAACTTTGGTTTCGGAGAGGAAGTCCGAGGAATTGCAGGCCTGCCACCTTCCTTTGATGGGCAGGCAATGCCCGTTTCTGACCGTACACCCCGTCCCTGCAGTGGGAACCAGTGAGATGTCTGGTGTTGGGGCAACGATGCACTCAGCTCCCGTGGAGGAGCTTTGTGCTCCTTTTGAGACAGTACCACTTTTAAAAGGATTCAGGACTTTTTGGAGGAGGGCTCCTGGCTCACAGGGAAGTGTCACAGCTTCGTAGCCTGATGGTCAGCACGTTCCCTGAATGCTGACCTCTGGTCCAAGGACTACTACTAGATGGTAATAGGTCATGAAACTCAGGCCTCGCACATTACAGCCAAGTAAGGTATACACTAGGATTTTTTTTTTCCTCCTGCATTTCTGAGGGGAAGCAGCCACAGTGTGTATTTTTCTCTGGAGCTCAAAAGCTTGCTATGGCAACTGAGTCCTGGAACATATTTCCAAATCCAGCCTCTCACGAGAGGTCTGGGAAAGAGAACCACCACCAAAACGCCAGGTGGGGTTCCAGAGGTTGGTCTAACTTGGGACAATTTTTATGAGTGCAGAAGTGTGCACTCCTTTCACAAAATTACTCTTGTGATGGGATAAATCACTCTCTGTTGTAAGCATTATTTTTAATGGAGCCACGACCTCTGCTCTAGGGCTCCTCTAGAGCTGTCCCAGAGGAAAGCGTTACCCCCCCTCGTCCACACTTGTGTCCAGATGCTTTTTGGCACCTGATTTTTACAATACTGTCTGCGAGATTGGGAATGCTCATGTGAATGGTTGAGCTTATCGAACCTCCTTGCATCAAAATTAGAGGGGTTGGGATAAATTGCAGGTCTTTGCTAGCCTGGCTTATTCAGCTGAGCTCACCTTGTCACCCAGCACAACCTTCGCAAAGTGTATGTCTGTGCTCACCAGTCAAACTACCTCAGTGGACCTAAACTGATGCCCATGGTCTAACATGCACAGCCGCCTCTGGGGGCTCTGTGTGTGCACGGACTGCCTTTTCCAAAAATCACGTTGAAGGTGGGTTAAAACGTCCCTTCCACTGCACGTGAGAATAAACCCGTTTGAGAAAGCCACACACAAGAAGAAAAGCATGACTTTTTCAGTCTGAAGTGAAGCTATTTTTGATAGCGAGTGGGGTACCACAGTACGACGATAATTGGCACGTTAGAAATACCAGGTTCTCTAGACTTATTTATACACTCAGTAGCAAATTTACATGAATGTGCACAACCTAAGGTGAATGGTTTTTTCCAATTACTTATGTACTTTTGATCAGCACTTAGCAAAACTATAGATGATTACATGTGCTATAGTAGTCCTGTCTGCTGGAGGATATGTGGAAATGTTAAACAAATTGACTTTGCCGGTTGAAACCTTTTTCTTTGATGGGGAACCAGTGGTTGACTAGAGGAAATAGCAAAGTTGAAAGGAAAACCAAAAAGACATTCTGGAAGCTTGCTTCTGTGACTGTTTTTTGAATCATTTCCCGCTCCAAATTCTCTTCCAACCAACCAGCTCTACCCAAGTGCAAGCAAATGTTTTTATTTCAGAGGTCACAGGCTTATGTAAGCAGCTGGATGACAAGTGGTAATAGGAGTGGTAGAGCATGATGGCTTTTTCACCCAGTGCACCAAGAGCTGGGAGAGAGACTCATCAGTTGTGGGTGTTCGGAGACAACATGGAATTTGGGGGGCCGGTCAACGCAGGTGGGTGGGTTTAAAGAGCTTGAGGAGGGTGGAGAGAGTTTGGACAAAAATGAAAGCTCAGCAATTTACCGGTCTGAGAAATTATATTGTAGAAATGGTGTCTCTGTGCACCTGCCTTCAGAGGAAAGTTAATCCAAGTGTGGAAGCCTCATGTTCTCTTGGTTTTCCTGTAACTATTGTGAGGGCAGTCCTGCTGCAGTGCGAGCGTGCGGCCAGCAGGACATGAAGAGCCAGTCTGAAGGGCCACAGAGCTTGAGCTAAAGCTGGGCTCCTGAGTGGCTTGCCAAGCCAAGCTTAAAAATATTTTTGCAGGTGAATCGAAAACTTCACCTCTAATTTGAGTTAGAGGCAAGATTTTTATTATACTGAGAGTTAACTCCGCAGGAATAACCGGTCCTGAGTCACCAGCGTGAGTCACCAGGCCAGTTCTTGAGTGGCCTCAGCATAGTGCTTGCCCGCTTTAGTGACAAAAACAAGTTTCTTATTGTCACTGATACTTGTTAGAGCTGCAGAACCGAGGCTGCTAGTGGAAGAAAAAGTAAATGCAATTGTCTCTTGTAATTTTGACAGGCTTGTTTTCTGACTGTCAAGGATCAATCAGGTAATGCTGTTACGCAAAGCTGAGCAAAGATGTAGTCTGGAGATAATGCTTCTGCGCTCCTGTAGTTGAGAACAGAGATCATTATTACTGGTGGTCATGGATATCACTATCAGATCCCAGGAGTCAGGCAGATTTCCCATAGCCTGTGAGCACTCTTGCTGTGCAAGACTTCGGAGAAACAAGAAATGTGCAATCTTTATAAATGCTTTTTTCTTTCCTTCCCAGAGTCCCTTTTTGGAAGAGAATTGCGCTTCAAAAGAGGAAAGCAGTTGTAACATTGGAGAAAGACTTGGAACATGAATTTAATAATCCTTCTGCTTAGAAGGAGTGTCTGGCAGAAAAAAAGTAGAGGGAGTTTGAACACATTTCACCGAGAGCCATAGTTAAGAATGGAAATTGGATAAAGACAGTACAAATTCTTTACAAAAGACTAATACTGCATCTGGATAGCAAGGCCTGTTTTGGTGCCAGGCCCTAACCTTCAGTCTGTTGTAAATTTAGCCTGATTCTCAGAAATGCTAAGTACTTGTGCTTCCCATTGGTGATTTTTCAGGAGCCTGAGTGTTTTACTGGGTGAGGGCTGCTTTTGCTAATTGAAACGTAAAAGCTTGCAACTAACATGAGTGTCGCCTTGTTTGAAGAGCAGCGTTCCTTGGATAGGTGTAGGTCCACACTTGCCTCTCTATGAAGAACTTAACTTTGTTTGCTTGCATCATTCCAGGGTAGATTACCAAGTTAATGTAAAACCAAATTCATAAATGGCAGTGGGAAAGTGGGAGAGATTTGTGACCGCCTAACATCATGTTTGGAGTAGTGTGTGTGACTGCAGGGCAGCACGTGCAGGAGCAGATGCCCTCAGCAAAGATGAAACAGCGTCTGTGCAGATCAGCTGAGGTGTGGATGGTCAGGGCACCCAACCTGCCAGTTATTTTGGATGTCAGAGGTGCAGCAGGCGTGGTGTTTGTGTGTGCGTTGAAAGGTTCCTGAGATCTTCAGTAAGCTAGTAGTGCACATATGGGCAGCAGAGCCAATTTGATAGTTGTTTGTCTCTTGGAGAAATTAGGACAGCCTAATTAAGTCAAAACTGGAATCTGTATCATTTTACAGTACCTTTAGGTGAGGCTGGTGGCAACAGCTATTTATTAAGAATCCTTAACATTTTCCATTGCTAGATCCATACTAGATCCAATTCAGGCCAAACATTTCTTGGAAAACTTTGGTCAAAATGGTTATGCCAGCTCCAAGGGCAAGACCAAGAAAAACACATCGCTTCGCCCACATTAGAAGTTCTTGTGACCTTTCCTTTGAAATACGCCAGCATCCCTGCACCGAGACAAGAATTCAGGAGGTGGGCTTCTGTCTCTGAGGTGGGGCTGGGGAAGGAGGAGAGTGCCCTTCCTGTCAACCCACCTCTGTCCAATTTTAAGCCTTTGAATCGTAGCTCGCATATGCTAGCTAGGGACTTATTCCTGCCTAGCAGCTAAAACGGCCGGTGAGGATATATCTTCATGGAGCAAACTTCAGCCTTCTGCATTTGCTGAGCAGGCTGAGCACATGCAGTCCGCAGACCTACAGGAGCGCGGGGAGGGATGTTCCCAGCTGCTCTGGGGCACGGCGGAGGCAGCTGCCGGACCACGGGTGCAGAGCGGGCAAGCGGAACGGAGGAGGGAGCAGCCTGTTTGGATGTGGAGAGGGAAGGAGCTGCAGGAGGAAAAGATACCATCCTCGGGTCTGATGCATACACACGGGGGGCGCTGAGGGCTTGCACATCCAACATGAATTCCTCTCCACTTTTTTTTGCATGCTTGAATTTTTAAAGTTCCTCATTCAACTTAAGCTGGCTTTGAGGTTTTTCGTTGTTGCTGCTGTTTGTTTGCTCTATATGCTGTCGGATCCCTTAAAGACCCACGCTAAACCGGGAGCTCTGTTTTACTGGGTGTCGCTAAAATGCTCTCCCATGCCTCAGTGAGCTTGCGGGATAACTAGACAAAACAAGGAAGGTGGCCATGTCGGAACTGCAACTGGAATGTGGCTGTTGCTGGCTCCTACTGGAGTGATTAAATGGGAACAGGGCCACATAGCTCCTCCCTCCCTTGAAAAACAAAAACTGTGGGCACTTGTACAGAAAACAACCCCTGTCTCTGTTTGTCCTTGTCTTGCTGCAGTTTTCTTCTGTGAAATCAGAATTATTTTTTTTGCAGTATCATAATAAGTTGAGGCAGGCGTGAGGTTCAAAATGGAGTAGTCTTTATTGAAACGAAGAATGGGCAAATGTCCTGTCTGCCTGGAAATCTCCTTAAGCAGCGGCATAAATAAAAAGCAACTTGTAACTGCAGTAGAACAGAACGACTGGTTGCTAAAAAGAGCTTTTTTAAGATTTTCGTTAAGTGACAGCTGTGATTTATCCTGTTCTTTACTGTTTTGAGGCAATTTGGAATCAAGTACAGAATCACTGGACGTTAAGATTTCAGAGGGAAGCCTGGAAGAGCATCCGTCTTCATCACGGCGTCTGTTAATTTTTAATCGCCTCAGGATAATTTTAAAACAGGCTGCAGGTTTCTGAAACATTGATGTGAGCAAGTCCTTCAGTTTGCTGGCTGCCGAGGGTAGGAAAGTCCTCCAGTTCACAGGACAGTCAGACCGAGGAGCTGGGTGAGAGTGAAAACGCTGTTGACACCTTCTCAGACACGGTCTTCAATGAGTAAAAACATTAAATAAATAGCATCTGAAGTTCCCGGAGGGACGTGCTGGTGGAGTGTTTCACTTCAGAGACTCTCCTACGAGTTCAGCTTGACTGGAAATGTTAATATCCAAGTAAAAGAAAAAAAAAGTTCAAAGGATTTTTTTTTTCCCCTCCTCTTGAAAATACTAAATTCAGGGAGTGTGACTCCAAGGGGAACGAAGGAGGCAAACGGAAAACTTTTTGGCGGCGGGAGCTGGGGTTTTGCGTTCAGCTCAATGGCATTTTTCGATCTGTGTGCAATGTGATCTCCCATGAGCGCTGCACTCGGTTCACTCCGAAATTTCAGGGAAGGTTTCAGAGCCCTTTTAACTTCAGGAGATCCTCAGCGGGTAGTGCTCATTGCAGGCCGGCATGGAAAGCAGGCAACCAGAGGGGAGAAATAAAACCTGCGCCTGCACCCTTGTGTCCTGTCACCTTGGGCCACCTGCACAGGGGTCTGGGGGGTCTGCAGCCACTTCTCCTTGCCCCCGGGATGGGGCACGGGTCCTGCCTGGATCCTCCAAGCAATACCCCCAGGTAAATACGTGCCACTGGCAAATTTCTAACATAAAACCCAGCCAGGTGAGCTCTGTCTTTGTCCCATGGCAGCCAGAAAAACTGGCACAAGCAACTGAGCTGCTGAGAAGGAAGGTGAAATTGCGGCGACCTTGGTGGCAGGGGGATATGGGGCCAGCCTCAGCTGTGGGCTGGGTGGGAGGAGGGTGGCGGGCAGCTCCTCTCCCCGAAAACTTCTGAACTGCCAAAGGCTGCGCACCTCCGATGCTGGCGTGTGCCTGGCTGGGGGGTCTCATCATGGGCTGGGTCAGGTCGCGGGCTTCCCACCACAGCCTTTTCACAGTCTTTCACGGCTCCCTGCAGCCCTGGGCTGCCGCTGTGGTGCTCACGTGGGGCTGCTGCCTGCACTTCCCAAATCCTCCTGCTTGCCTTCGTGTTGGGAGTGGAGGGAGCCCAGCCCCGGGCTCGAGGAACAGCAAATTCACCTGCAGAGGAATGGCCATGGGTGCCCCAGCTCTGCGCTGGGGTCCACCAGGGCAGCTGGCTGCCTGTGGGGCGGGGGACGGCTTGCTGCCATCGGAGGGGAAACCAGCAGCTCAACCCCAGCCCGAATAACCTTAACTTGCCACATGCACGTCTCACACAATCCGATAGAAATTAAAGCTGCTAAAAATTGGTCTAAACACGATACATTTCTCCTCTGAATGTTTTGGCAGGAAAGTTTTGTAAGCAGCAAATGGAAATGACATAAACGGAAAAGCGATCCCCTGGCAAGACAGATCCAAAGTCTTCTGTGTCTGCCCAAATTGAATAGCACCTCGATGTAATAATCTTCATGTTGAGATCAATGAGGCTGTTTAAATAAATGAAGCATGCGAGTGTGGAAGAAAGTAAGGGAAGAGAGACGGCATTCAAATCAAAAGACTAAAATTCAAGCCTCCTTGAGCCCCAAGGAAAGGATAAATCCATTAAGCTGTGAAGAAGTAAGTGATGGAAAGAGTCTGTCAGAGCCATTCTAAAGTTTATCACAAAATAAAACTTATTTAGGGGCCAGAAAGCAAACTGAAAGAAATGGCAACGTAGCAGGAGGGAGCAGCTCTCCTAGCATGGCATTTGGTACATATTTGGTGCCTCTGCAGGTCTTTCTGTTGGGAAGCTTGACACACCAGCGTTTCCTTCTTCTAAAGTGAAGGTTTAAGTTTAGTTCTAATTTACTGCAACTAAACTTTCCAAAGTTTAGTTATAATTTACTGCAACGTCTTTGAAGGTGGCTGGTTTTTCTGCCAGTCCCTCAGGAAAAAACTGAAACGTTCAGACACACACCAAAAGGAATTAACAAGATTTTGGATGTGTATATATATATATATAAATTTATGTGAATGTATGTGTGTGTGCATATGTATATATATTTATTTCACTTTGCCCTGCGGGGATGTAATTCCAACTAGATATAATAGGACATAACACATCTGCTCAAACTAGAGCAGGAGAAGGAATACGTAGCAGAATTACTCTGCTGGCTGTTTTTGGAAATGTTTTAGCCGTCTCCATGATGCCAGCTTGACGGTGTTCCTATGGGAACAGGCTGCCTCAAAGCAAGAGGCTTCTATAGCAAGAGTAGGTGAATCCTGGCTAAAAACTTGGGGTTTAGCACGAGACTAAATATTCTATAAATATCAAGTATTCTGCAATACTCTGATTAAATTCACTCATTTTCAAAACTAATTGAAAGAGTTCTCTTCTACTCCGCCAGCGAGGCAAGATGCAATCAGCCACATTCAAACCATCGTTAGGACTAACTAGTAGTTCCTCAGTAGTAAAAGCTTGTTCACGCCCTCCTTGCAACCACGGTGTTACTTCCCAGAGGTGCACCCTAATGATGATACCCCTTTTGAAAAGCACCATACTGCAGGAGTAATCCCATTGGCTTTAATGGGACTACTGCTGGATTAAAGTACTATTCTTTGTGAGGGAGCATATTAGAATCTGGCTTGATGTTAATGTTTGCCTTAAATGCGTATCTCCTCTGAAAAACAAGGTCTTGTGTTGTATATTGTAAGAGTTTTATGTTGCCTTAATGTTGACTCGCAGCAGGAGCAATGCTTACAGAAGAAAACCCTGGAACTTCAAAGCTCTGTCGAATATGACTTGAAAAGAAGGGATTCTGGGGAAGAAAAGTGTCATTCTGACCAGTCGGTCAGAGACCAGAACAATTGCTGCAGCTAGCCCCATACTTCTTTGAACCAATATTCTGAGCGTTCATTCCCTGAACTGAAGCTGATCAAATGTATCTGTGCTTTATTTTTAACTCCAAGCTGTTAAAATTGCCAGCAAAGTAGCTGTTATGCCCGCAAGTGGTATGAATGAGGCAGAACTTAACCTGCAGTTCTTTGCCAGCAGGTAATGAATGAAAGTTACGGGGAGGCTGGGACTCGAATTTCAAGGCAAGTTTCTAAATTGGGGGAAAGACACAGTTAAATGGAGTCACATGTGCTGTACATCAAGGGCACAGATGTAAATGAAAGCTCAAGTGTGGTCCCATCATGTCCCATCCGGTACTAGGAGTCCAGAAATACCAGTTTTCTAGTGGAAAGAAATGAAACAAGGATGTCAGAGTTATGTCTTCCAGTCCTGGTCTTATCCTTCCTGTAACCACTGTTGAAACTTCTCTAGCTCTGTTCTCAGTTGGTCTACGTCTTGTCTCTGCTGGCGTAGTCCTGGCTTCCCTCGCTGATGCTCTAGTGTCAGTACAACTCCTTTTGCACCTCGCTTGAGGTGCAGAGGGTGGCATGGTGATACATCCACCTGCTGAAGGCACAGGGACCTTGTGTGTGCCAGTTCCCCTGTCATCCTTAGGGCAGACGATGGTGACATGACCCTAGCACCCTTAAAGGTGCTAAGACACAGCAGATTTCAGACACCGGTAAAAACCTCCAAGAAAAGGGCTTGTTGAGAAACTTGAAGCGTGTTTCAGGAGAGATCTGCTACCTGCACTGGATTATGCGGTACTGGTGTTACAAGTCACCTCAGCACCTCACGAGGGGTCACAAGGTCCCACCTCCCTGTACAGTTTCACCTGAGTGATTGTTTATTTTTTGGGGTAGAAAGCATGTTTGTGAGAAAAAAGGAGTGAAGAGGAACAGACTGTAAAGTAAGGTTTACAAATTGCAGAACTTCAGTTAGTGCTGAAATTCCTCTTTCTAACCTCAAGAAACATCCTGGTTTAAAATTCCTACTGCCTTAAACAGCAATGACATGTTGCCACCGCTCCCTATTTTTGTTCTTAAGAAGGTACAGGAATTTTAAATTGACTGACACCTAATCAGCATTTCAGTGGACGGAACATAATATCTGATAATATATCATGAAGCGTACTCTGCCCTTGGAAACAACCGTTTGCAGTTTCTGTCTTACAGCTCACAGGAGAACCACACAGTGAAAACATGGGTGTGTTAATCCTTTGTAGGCTTGATAGGATGTGAATTTGTTTGAATAAGCATCTGCTGGTCTTGAGCCTTTAGTATTTGCTTGCCAACCAGAACAAGGTAGGTGAGGGATACGTTGCTTTTATTGCTCTGTACGAAGCATACCTGGACTGCAGAGAGAAGCAGGAGGATGATGGCCCATAAAGGTAAGAGGATGACAAATGCAGGTAGGGTCACTTGTCCCAGAAGTTCCAATGCTCAAATTCAGTATGCAGTTGTTTCCGAACTGGGTATTTTTAAAGGACATCAAGCCAAGTAATTTTAGGCCAAGTGTGTGGCTATTTAAGAAAGTACATTACAGAGCATTAAGAGCGATTCCCATGAAACATCATTTTAATTGTGCCCGAATCTGTGCAGTGCAGTTTTGCCCCAGAGCCAGAGGACAGCACGCGGTGAGGCAGGACACTGTAACGCTTGGTGCCAAACAGACTGATCTCTGAAAAGGGGCTGATCACATTCGGGGAGGATCTTTCTTTTCTCTCTCCCATTTGAATATTCCCTTGCAAGTGTTACAAAATGTAAATGCGATAGCCTTGTGTGGGTGAAACCTAGAAAGAGCAACTCCCCACATGAAACATGCCAGCCCTGTTCACCATTCACAGGATAAACCCTGTGTCGTGCCAGGGCGCCCCACTTTGTATAGGGAGTTTCCCCAAACAACAGCAACGTGGGTCAGCGTTGCCCTGAGGGTGAGTGTTTTTAGAGGGGAGGAGGTGCGCAGATAGAAGGTAAATGGTTTGCAAGAGAAGCAGGACTGCTTTTTCCCATGAATGGACCAGGATGGTGCTACGCCAAGTCCCCTTGGCGTGGGGTTTGCTGGTTTTCCACCTGCCATGTGGACAAAGAGTCTTTCCCCTGGACGTGGTCCCTGACCTGGGTAGTGCTCCCCGCTCATCCCTCTGCCCTCCTGCAGCATCTCCTCTGGAAGCAGCGCGGCCCTGCATGCACAGTGGATGATTTCAGCAGGCTGTTTGAAGTCCATCAAAGCGATCTTTAACACAGTGTGACCGACTTAGAGGCTTTTTCCTTTTGCATTAGCCGCACAAGGAATAAAGCACATAGGATGCGGGACATGTCAATGCTTTGTCTTGTGCTGGAGCATGGGGGCTTCGGCAGGACAGACTGCCAAAGGAACATAATCTCTGCCCTCACTCTTCCTGACCAGGGCTAATGGAGCTGTTTTTCCAGTGAATTTCCAGATAGGCTATTAAAATAAACTTCTTCCTGAAAGCTTCTGCCTTGAAGCAGCCACCCTGCCTCTGTATTTGCCTTCTTTCTATACACATCTGTGCTGTTGAATGAGGCTCTCCTCTCCCAGGCTATCCCCTGTGCAGCTGAAGTTACCCCCTACGCACTCTTAGAGAGCACTAATACCTCACTTTAGTCACACAAAACCACTATTTTAAGGACTTGGAGGCATCCTGCCTCCTGATAGCTATTTGAATGCCACCCATCAGCTATATCACAACCTGAAGTGAACTGGATGTTGTGCTGTGCCTTGTGCGTATTTTGTCATTAAGTCACTAGGCAAAGGGTTGGGTTTTGTCTGTTTTGATTTTGTTTTGTTTGTGTTTTAATCATCATTATTTGCAGCCAAATTCTAAAGGCCGCGGTTAGGGCCCCTACGGTCAAATTTCCTTTAACTCTTGCTGGGTGGGGGGGAATTGAGTCTTCACCTTATGATCTGAACATAAGCAAACAATCTGTTGTGGTGAACTCGTGGGGGGGGATAAAAAAGATGATTCAAGGCAACAGCATCCTCAACCTGAGATCATCATTTTCATGAAGGCAGGGGGTAACCGCTGTCTGTTCATCAGAGGATTCTGTCTTCCCGCTGTTACTGCCGTGACCCTAAATAAAACCTCTAATACCAGCACAGTGGTATGGCCGGGAAATGCAGCGATGGCAGGGAAAAATCCTTCCCTTCTGCTTTGAGAAGGTTCCTGTGGACAGGGTTGTCTTTCTGGAGCCTTAACTAAATTATTTTTCCCATTACATCCAGAACTTGGAGATTCAAATAATCCCCCTCCTACCACAGATCCCTTTCTAAAATCATAGGTGAGGGGTCCCCATCCTGCTGAAGATGTACTTGAAAAGCATATACAAATACAGTGTTTAATTCTAAGGTTTTCCTGTATTTTGTTTAAAAACCTGCAGGATTCTGAAACTTAGGTTGTGCTAGATTTAAAAACACATGTCCATCCAAGAGCACAACATGAATGAATACGAGCATTAAATTCTGCTGACCATTCACTTGCAAATTTTTCCACCGCATGTGATTCCAGGACAAATATTGATTGAATAATCTCCGTGCGTGTGAAGTGTGGCCTGACACCCAGAGCGACCTTTCTCTTCCGTGTCTAATCACCAGAGATAGCTGTAAGCTTCCTTTTGTATCAAAAATCTTGTTTCATAACCCAGCTCCCCTGCTCTTTGGAACCTGAGTTTCTCCGTTTGTTTGTTCAGCCAGTTGAGGTCCGCTGGGATATTTCTCTGTTTGATTTGCTTGTTAGCTTTGTCGCTGGCTGAATTGGCCCGGGGCTGGTTTGTTCAAGGTTTGTTTTTTTTTTTTTTCCTGGAAGAGTTGGTGGAGGGATTTGTTCTCCACAAGTCGGCCGGCATCGCTGCACGTGAAGTTTGCCTCGCTGCCCACTGCTCGTCCGCCCGGGCAGGCGGCATGGTGTGCGTGCACACGCGCGGGCACCGAGCATCCACCGGGTCTCCGATGGGTTTTATCTGATGGGCCTCCCTTTTTATTTATAAAAGCACCAGCTGATACTTTTAGACGCTGATTTTTTGGGATGCAAGGTGATGACAGCTTTTCTTGCAGAGGTGCTGAGCCCTTGGGGCAGATGGAGAGGGGAGGGGGTCGGGGCTGGTGTTTGTTCGGGGACAGCTCAGCCAAAGCTGGGGAAATGGAGGATGCAGCAGAGTGAAGGAGCTTGGATGAGACGCTCTCTCTTAGGGACGTTCTTTGTTACAGGGTAAGAAGAAAAATATTATAATTGACCTTAGAGTTGCTTTTCACAAATGCAGAGTGCATCATATAAGGCTCCTTTTATAGAGCCCACAGCCTCCCTGGAGGCTTCCCACAGGAAAGCTGGGGGAGCGCCCAGGCCCCTGCACACACCTCTCCGCACCCAGCCACCTGCTATGTCCTGGGGACGTGTGCTAGGAGCTACGGTGCTGGGAGCTGGGGCCTGGATTTATTTGTCTGTCATTCGTGCCCCCACTGAAACTACCAATGTCCAGACCTCCAGCTCCCAGCAAGGACACGCGCATTCATAGAGCACACATTGCTCCCTTCTAGCCTAAGAAAAAGTATTATTTCTTCTCATGTTAACTAAAAATATTCATATTGGTTTCTCCTGAGATTATGATTCTTACTTCTAAATATATAAATATATATATGAAAATAAACACACACACACTATATATATATATCTATCTCAATAAATATATATATATATATAGCCCTGCCCTCCCCTTTCCTTCTCTTCTCACAGACTGAGCAGTCCCAGTGAGAGGACAGTAACTTTCCATCACAAATTCTTTTCCTGTGACTGTTTTTTGTTTTCTAATCCTGCCACATGAAAATAGACATAATATTTTCATTTTGGTTGTCTATAAATACATAGAAATTTGACTTCCAGAATGTGTTACTAGAGCAAATCAAGTTGCTCTAGGTTTACTACCTTTTTAAAAAATACTCTTATGATTTACATGCAGATAACCCCCTACTTTAAAAAGTACTGTGATGATGAACTGAAATCTCTGTTACACAGTGGTTAATTATAGCAGTTTCGGTTTTGGTTGGTATTTGCTCCATTAGGTATTCATACCTGAAACCAACATGCTCACATCTTTTGTTACATTCTCTTAAAGACATGACTAAAACCAAATCTTAGTCTTCATAGATCCAAGCCTGTATCTGAAGCCATGCACGTGCCGAACCGAGGGGATAGAGAGCTGTAGGAAGCCCTCTTCCTCCCCTGCCTGGCCTAACCCGGCCAGTAAAGGCTGGTGCGCAGACTTCCGCTGCCAGCAGCGCTCCCCTGGGGATTGCCT
>NW_008796043.1:6439217-6440845 GCF_000699145.1 Aptenodytes forsteri
TCCTCCTCCTCCTCCTCCTCCTCCTTCTCCTCCTCCTCGACGTAACGGCAGAAGATCGCTTTCCCTGAGGATTTTTCATGGAGACAGTCAATGCTTTTAACATTGGCTCAGCCGGCAGAAAGCAGCAATGCCCCAAGTGTAGTGCTGGCAGTGTAGTCTGCAGGGAGAAAAGCACCTCTCTCTCTTCTCTACTGCTGAACCCCATCGCACCTCCTGAGATCATACTGGGACCTCCAGGTGGGTCACAAGTCAATGTGGACACCGTCAACTTCTGCAGGCCTGCTCCTCCTCCTTGGCTTCAAGTTGCTGCTGGGTGTACAGCTCATTCCCTCTGCTTGATGAAGATGGGACCTAAAGTAAGACCTAGGAGGGACTTAACTTCACTTGAGATTTGGATTTTGCCTGCCGTGAGCAAGCATTGCCAAGGCAGCCCCACAGCACAGAGGCGATCTCAACACAGTCTGAAAGGAAAATATGAAAATATTTCCTTTAATGCCCAGCACAGGGATACCGTTACCGACTCGGAGCTTTAGCTGGCTCCGAGCTGGGACCCTTTGGCAGGGTGGCAGGATGCTCCTGACCCTTGGTGTCGGGGCATGTGAGACGGCACTGCCCCACAGGGACGTTTTGCTCATTAGTACTTCCACTGGGACACCTGCTTATTTCACATGGGAACAAGCCTCCCTCCTCCATGGAGGGTGTGAGTAAACTGTATGTCCAGACGATGGTCCAGACATAACCTCTGGTGCAGGAAATCTCCAAACTGTGGGAAGCTGGGATGCTGTACCGCAGGAAGAACGGCTTGCTATACTTTACCTGTGCCTTTTTCTATACTTTTTCTTTAAGTCACAGCTGTGGTTTAGTGGACCTCTGCTCCTACTAGATGTGCTGCTCTTCCCATGGCTATCTTTTAGACATACGGACCAAGCCTTGAAGCTGCCTTTCAGTTTTAAAATTTCAGTACGGGGGGAAGGGGAGCTTCGTCAGGATCTGGCCCTCAGTGAGGAGGACTGTCCATGCAGCACGCACAAGTGCTCGGTGCGCTGACATGGAACAGATTGTGCCAGACCATTTTGCATTTGAGTCACTGTATTGACTGCTCACTTTGATTGGCATGTTTCACTGTTCATTTCCCTGGTACATGCTTTGGAAATGCCTGCTCCAGAAACATCTACCTGCTGAGTGAGCAGGCTGAATATTAGGTGGAGGCTAGAGAGATGCTTGCTCCTTTTCTTACAGCATGCACGGTGAGAGGGTGTGGTGGGTTGACCCTGGCTGGATGCCAGGTGCCCATCAAGCCGCTCTATCACTCCCCCTCAGCTGGACAGGGGAGAGAAAATATAATGAAAAACTTGTGGGTCGAGATAAGGACAGGGAGAGATCATTCAGCAATTATCATCATGGGCAAAACAGACTCAACTCGGGGAAATTAATTTAATTTATTACCAATCAAATCAGAGTAGGGTAACAAGAAATAAAAACGAAATCTTAAAACACCTTCCCCCCACCCCTCCCTTCTTCCCAGGCTCAACTTCACTCCTGAATTCTCTACCTCCTCCCCGCCAGCAGCACAGGGGGACAGGGAATGGGGGTTGCGGTCAGTTCATCACACATTGTCTCTGCTGCTC
>NW_008796043.1:6442060-6442371 GCF_000699145.1 Aptenodytes forsteri
GTGAGCTTCGTCAGGATCTGGCCCTCAGTGAGGAGGACTGTTCCATGCAGCCGCACAAGTGCTCGGTGCACTGACGTGGAATGGATCGTGCCAGACCATTTTGCATTTGAGTCACTGTATTGACTGCTCACTTTGATTGGCATGTTTCACTGTTCATTTCCCTGGTACATGCTTTGGAAATGCCTGCTCCAGAAACATCTACCTGCTGAGTGAGCAGGCTGAATATTAGGTGGAGGCTAGAGAGATGCTTGCTCCTTTTCTTACAGCATGCACGGTCAGAAGGTGTGGTGGATTGACCCTGGCTGGATGCC
>NW_008796043.1:6443051-6481529 GCF_000699145.1 Aptenodytes forsteri
GCTTCACCATGGACCTCCATGGGCTGCAGGGGGACAGCCTGCCTCACCATGGTCTTCACCACGGGCTGCAGGGGAATCTCTGCTCCGGCACCTGGAGCACCTCCTCCCCCTCCTTCTTCACTGACCTTGGTGTCTGCAGAGTTGTTTCTCTCACATATTCTCACTCCCCACTCCAGCTGCAGTTGCTGTTGTGTAGCAACTTTTCCCCCTTCTTAAATATGTTATCACAGAGGTGCTACCACCACTGGTGATGGGCTTGGCCTTGGCCAGCGGTGAGTCCGATTTGGAGCCGGCTGGCATTGGCTTTATCAGACATAGGGGAAGCTTCTAGCAGCTTCTCACAAAAGTACACACCCCCCCACACACACTACCAAAACTGTGCCGTGCAAATCCAATACAGAAGGTTTTGCAGCTCAAGCATAGATGACACTACGCACATCTGCCTTCACCCAGCTGTTTCAGTCACTTCAGAGTTTCTTTGCCACATAGCATGGAACTGGTGAGATGTGGGATTAGTCTTCCTTCTCCTAGAGAGCTGAATTTTAAATCCCATCTCAGCCTCCTTTAGACTGAGGGTTAAGCCACTCTTCTTGTGCCTCTCTGAGCCCACTCACCACTACCAAAGTGTGCATTTTTTGCACCGCTGCCAAAAACGGCTGCTTCTCCATGTCTCCTCTCTTCTTTAAGGCCCCTTATTGTGACAATGGGGGATGCTCGTTGCCACATGCTGTCAGGTTTTCAATGCTGTTCAACGTTGGGACAAGGAATCCGTGGTTTAGGGCAGGGATGCCTGCTTTGTTAACTCCGATTTCCCCACTGATCTAAGCCTTCTGGGCACTACAACTTTACCCGATGGAGGAGGCTGCAGCATAGAAAGGGTAGCAGGAGTCCCGCGCACTTTCTCCTACGTTGCTCTCCTTGGAAGCTACATGTGCCTGTCTGCCTCTGTACAGCACTTTCCTCCCTTCCCTCCCCTATCTCCTGTGGCTCACTGACCCCATGTTCATGGTGGCTCTGCTGTCTCAAGGAACTTGCCAAGGAGAGGGAACTGCATGTCTGAGCACGGGGAGAGATGAGGGACCATGGGTCTTTTCCCTTCCCCCAGTCCCAGAGAAGAGAGATCATGCAGGGTAGAAATGCTCTGGCTTTAGAGAGGAGATTGGGGATACAGGCACAAGCCAGGGAAATGGGTGTCTTGGAAAAAGGGGGGACCAGGCCAAGCTGTGTAAAGTGCTGCAGAATGGGACGCAAGACTTGCAAGGAAAGTCACACGGTGGTATCGGCACCTGGCTGTATTGTTCTGGGCTGGGAATGCTTCTGTGCCGTATTCCATGGAACTGGTGCATTACCCACTGTTCCTCTGTTATGACTTTTAAATTAGTGTGTTCCTCCAAGTTTTAACCTTTTTCTTATCATGAGGCTATTGGGTGTAATTAAATCCTAACTCGCATCCATCTGGGAGCTGAAGATGTCAGTGGGGGCTGAAAAGTGGTCTCTGCTGAGGGACCGTCATGTTGAGATGTGCTCCACATTCCTGCTGGTACAGCTCTCTGAGGCAGAGGACGTTCCTGCTTTGCGGTAGCAATGGTCGCACCTGCACATGGGTGGTGGATGTCAGTACGGTGTGATGCAGATGGGGAAGGATGCCTGTCCCCATCCCGCAGGCAGGACTCCAACCGAGTGAGCTTTCTGTCTATCGAAGCACCTGCAGGAGCACAGCTTGGACAGAAGCAAACAGGAGATGACAATACAGGGAAAAAGAGGAGGCCCAATGATGTTGGCTGTCCGGCTTGCAAACATCAGCAGGTAAACCCAAGCTTGTCCCCAAGGACACCTCCAAAGCAGCCCTCTGGAACTGACATGTTTATTGCCTCCTTTTTTTTTTTGCCATCTCCTCTTTCATGGAAAGCACTAGAAATCAGGAAGGATTTTTTTTTTTCTTACCCTTCTTTTCAACCTAGGGCTGCAACCGAAGCCTTCAGTGCAGGACCGTGTCACAGGCCCAGCTGTGCGTGCATCTCGTGTGACAGGACTGCCTCATGTCAATGCATGGCTTAAAAAAGGTTACTTAAAAAAGCTACTTCGCAGGGGGAAGTGTGGACCAGCTATTCACACTTAGCAACGCTTGCAAAGTGGAACTGTCTCACTTGGGACCAAAACGCACAGAAGTGAATGAGGCTGACCTGCTTCCACTCTGTCTTTTGTTTTCCCGGTGGGAGGACACAAGGCATCACCCGTGAAGTTTGCCATGTCCGCTCAGTTGTGCAGTGGATCAGTTGTTCCAAGCAGCGTCACAGCCAACCCAGCCAGTCATCCAGGCGCGTGCTGAGGCGACGTTTCCGCTTGATACCACGTCTCAGGAATTTTAAAGGGAATTTTAAAGGATCTCGGGAATTTTAAAGGGTTTGAAAACTTTCCATCGCTCTGCTTTCACAAGAAGGTTTTCCCTGTGCTTCTTTATGGTTTTGATGCTCAGAGCAAACAGATGCTTCTTTAGAAACGGATCAGAATTCCCAGACTCATAGGAAATACTCTCTGCTTTATTTTGCGCTGTTTAGTACCCAAAGCTAAGCATGCAAACTGGCCCTGTGAATAACCTGAGCCGTTTCTCCCATTCAGGGCACTTCTTGCTCACGCTGAGAGCTCTTTCGCAGCATAAACGGTAGGAGACCATCTGTGCACGAGCTGGAGAAACTTATGTAAATATTGCTGCTTTTGGGCTGTTATTTAGAAGGTGCTGTGCTAAATGATTTATTAGTGTGCTCAGCGCTGACGCTGAGGGTTCTTCTCGGGTTGGCTTTTATCACTGACACCTCCTTATGGGGTCTCGCTTACTGGAAAATTCCTAGTAACTGGATAGTGGGAGGGACCTGCAGCCCCAGGTCATGTCGCTGATGATCTTGTGCTTGAAGCTGTGTAATCCCTCGCAGCATGAGAGAATGAAACCCACAGGCATGGCCATCCTGGAGGCATAGCCCTGCGCTAGTGAAATCCGATGGGAGAAGCTGCAGCCTCTGTGCTAGTTGCAGCTCAAAGTTTCTCCCTCCACAGTTTCTTTCTCTTATTTTTGCGTACGGGCTGAGTTAGAGGTGCCAGTGCAGCAGTCAGAAATTACTTCCCCCTGTACAGACCCCTGAGCAGCCACCAGCAGAGACCGGGCAGACACGATGTGCCTGTAAGCCTTCCCTGTTTAAGGGGAATCCTTAATTTAGAAACCCCAATAGTCTAAAACTCATTTAAATATCAGACTTTAGGTCATTTTTTCATCCCCACTGCTTTCAGCAGAGCAGAGCCCTGGACATGGGGACTCTGTTTTGACGTTCATGAAGCTTTATTTGTTGGGGGTTGCTAGATCCAGCAGCCCAACAGGCGAGGATAGCCTGTAGCCAGGCTGAGCACGAATTCCTAATAGGCACACACACAAAACCGGTATACCCGTGGCCACACAGCACAACCCAGAAAACACAGCACTCCCGCAAGCAGCACAAACAGCTTCAGTCCTGTCCCCCTCTGTGTCTGATCAGGATGAAGGTCCATCAGTGGGAAATACATACATACATACACACTATGTGGACAGCAGCTGTCCTCATACATCCAGTCTATCCAGTAGCTGCTGGCACCTGAGGGGCACACGAGCCCCCAAGGGCCCCAGCCCCACTCCAGTTGCAGGCACACAGACCCCCTTGCGTGTACATACACACACACACACACACCCCCCCCCACACCACACACACACACACACACACACACGCTATGGACCCCTCCAGTAACCAGTCACGGACACCTAGTCTACCTGGCTGCTGGCCCTGGATGCTCACATCTCCCGCTGCACAGACACACACACGCGTGTGCAGAGGGGTCTCGCAGTGGACCCCAAACCCCACAGTCCCCCTCTGCGGTTGGCCTGGACCCCCTGGCCCTGCCAGTAGCCAACTCCTCCAGCTGTCTCACAGGCAGGGACACACGTGCATCTGGCCCGAGCTTATCTCCGCTTTGATACCTGGCTCCAAGCCACCTATCCCACTTGCCTGCCAGCAACAGTAGGGACCACTTTACCCAGGGAAATAGAAACGGAGTTTAATGAGCAGACAGGGCAGACAGCAGCGATGAGATGCAGGGCATGGCCAGACAAGTGTACTGACCAGCTGCTGTTGATGTGCACTGGCCTCTTTTATCCCCTAATTTTCCCACACTCGTTATTCCCCAAACCACCATGATCCCTCTCTTTTGCCGCTTTTGGTTCCTCCCCATAACATCCTGTGAGTTTGTGCAATCCCAAGACGTTGTTCCCCTGCATCCCATAATGTGCCACCCCCCCTCAGTCTGTGAGGTGCTCGGGAGAGCCTCTCCCGTTGTCTCACCCTGGTGGATGTCACCCCTGGCCCATGGGGCTGAGGCTCCCCTGGGACAGCCCCGCAAGGGGCAGGGAGGGACTCGTGTCCCCTGTGAGGTTATTAGGGTCTCCCCACCTGCTGTCATACCTCCATGCTCCTCGGGGCGGGGGGGGCGCGAGCCTTTTGTCACATAACTTAACAACACTAGGTCTGACAGATGGAAAACTTTTTGCCCTTCCAGGTTATTTTGAAAGCTTTGCTTAAATAAAAGCAGAAATTTATACAATCATTTGATTGTAGGGGCTGGAGCTTTAGCGATGCAACAACTGTGGGCTTGGCGGTGAGATCACGACCCTCAAAAGCATTGCAGCAGTGAAATTGGGAAAGTGGAATGGTCTGAAAACACAACCAAAACACTTAAATGCACACATTAGTAGCAGAAGAGAAAGAGCTCAGAAGGGCTGTCAGGAGGCCAGGAAAATCCTGGAATTTCACGTGTTGAAAATTAATCAAACCTCCTTGATATAAAGTTACATGCAGGCCACTTCGGAGCAATAAATGAGTCTCTACTATCCCAAAGCCTTAAAAAAATTGAATAGGCTAGTGAGTGGGCGGTTCGGAAATCCTCCCTGGAAAATTCTCCCCTTTGGCATCAGCCATGGCCAAGGAACGTCAGGTCTTTTATGTTGTAGCTTTTTTTTACCTTTCAAAAGAATGAGAGATGTGCAGAGCAGCAGATATTCTGCTTGAGGTCTGTGGGGACAGCAGCCACAGACCTAATCACATTATTTTATTTTTCTACACTCTGTTCCTGATATTTTTCCACTTGCATGATTTATTCTTGGTTAGTATATAGCATAAATATATAAAAAAGATGCAGTTCTCTCTGCCCGAGTGGTAAAAAATACAGAAAAAGAGGCAACTAAGATTTAAAATACAGTAAGCCAATTTGAAATATTTGATTCAACAGCCACCAGTTGTATGACGGCTCAAGGAAAGCCACCAGAGTAGGTTAATCCAGATTGGTGAGTTTTGAGAGTGGCTGTAAAATAGGCCAGGATCTGACAAAAGGGTCTTGGCCGTCCTCATGTTAACATGCTTCTCAAACTCTGGGGAAACAGAGTATTTTCACGCAAAACTCCCTCCACATGCATTGCCCTCTGGCAGTGCCCCAACCTACAGCCAAGTTTTTTGCAATGGGATGCGAATTACAGCACCTTGCTTTCTAATTGCTGAACTCATCGCGTCTCAGAGCATCTTGAGTCTCTTGCCCTTTGAAACAAGATCCCCTTCTGAAAACATTTCAAGTTAGTCTGAACCGAAAGCCTGATCCAGAATTGTGAGAGAGATGGGAAATGGCTGAGGAAAATATTTTACCATGAGGAACGCAGATGATGGCCTTTGGCAGGCAAGCATCAGTTTTGTTCCTGAAAAGGTACGTACATCTAGGACTTGGAAGAGCTGAGCAGATTAAGCAGAGTGCTACCTCTAGGTAGCAAATTAGAGTGGCAGAAAGAAGACGTGGTTGTTTTTGGGAGACTCCTGCGAGTCTCGTAACTGTACGTTGAAGGCAGTTCCCTCTAGGAGACTGACTCAGTGCTTACTACAGCTTGTGGGTGTCTTTGCCTGGTGTAAAAAGAGCTACCACAGGTTATAGGGACATGGGTGAGAGCCCCTTAGAGTAGGTCACGTCAAGTTTACATACCCATTTGGAATAATCAGTTGCAGTCTCTTGGTAAGAAATGCCTTAAGTCTTAGTGTTCATATTCTCATGTCCTTCCCAGTTCAGTCCTAGGATAAACAGATTCTGCAGAATTTTTCTTCTGAGAAAGCCCACAAGATCCATTTTTGTATATACTGAATTGGAAAGAGTTTTCATCACAAAGGGAAATATATTTTAAAAAAAATTGTTTCAGTGCTAGTTCACATTTGGTTTAAGGAACATAAATGCCATTATAAATGAACCCCTTTCTGCGAGGAGTTCATATATACAGTAACTTTAAACAGCTGGCACAGCCTGGGGACCACCAGTCTCCACAGCACATTCCTGTCTTTTTTAAAAAAGTATTGATCACATTTAATGACTTACGAAATCTTAGTTTCCATAATGCTATGTAGAACTGTTCGGTCATCTAATGTCTTGACAAAATTTTCACAAAAGCCTCCTTTTCTTATTCTTAGAGTGGAGAAGAGCCTTAACAAAGTCTTGATGAGTGCAGCTGTGGAGTGGCTTACCAGTAAGCACCACTAACCCAAGAGTCCCCCGGCTCGATGCTCTCCATTAACTAAGGCAGAAGATGGAGCAGATGAGACATACATGCAATTCTTTTCTCAGGAATGCATAATGCCTTTCAAGAGTCACTAAGAAAATACTCTGTGTCAATACTCAGAGGTTGAGGAATAAAAAGGGCTTTTTCACACACACACCCCCCCCTTACGCAGTTAACTCTTTCAACACAGGCTTGAGAAGAAGAGAGTCATATTCCCTGTGATTTCATGTGCTTATCTATTCTAGACCGAGAGAGAAGTAGAGGGAAGTATGGCTAAAACCACATTCTTTATAACTTTTTATATTTCCTTTTTTCCTTGCTTAAGTGTCAAATTATTAGGACTAAACTTCAAAAGTCCCATTGGTTTGTCTGAACGATTTGCCAAGCATTTAACAATTCACTAGCAATTAACAGCGTGTTATTTGGCAGGCTAGCAAACTGAAAAGTATTCAGTTGATACCCAGCAAGCAAAACACTTTAGAAATGCCTACAAAGAGCACAGTGATTTCAGAGAGGGTTGTCATGATGAGTTTGAGTTTCTTGCCCGCTTCTACTAATTTGACAGTAATGATATAAACTGAATTGCATTAGGACAGAGTGAAATGCTTCAAGAAGCCTAATATTTCAAAACCAATTCTTTTAGATGTAATTTTGTGGAAAATTTTGGGTTTTTTGTTCCAAAGTGGAACGCTACTACAATTTGAGATACTGGATGTTTCCATGGAATAGAAATAGGAAGTCAGCTTTTCTGATTTGCAACGATTAGTGTCTTGGTTCTAATTATATTCATCCTTACGCTCATGTGATAGAATACCTGTATTTTTGCAAACTGGCTTAAGTAAAAGAAAATTTGAATGAAAATAATTGCCTCTTCTAGGACATCTGTTCAACATTAAAAGAATATCAACTCATTATCTGATACACATTATCCAAGATAATTTTAGCCTTTTTTTTTTTTCATTTTATGCTTCTTTTCAATTGCAGCTTAAATTCCCAAGCTCTCTGAAGTGGTGAGTCATTAGGAATGTCATTGCAAAGATGGTATTTAATCTCTTTATCTTTTCCCACAACTGATTTACCCAAGGGCACAAGTAAAGCACATGTAACAGATTCCCAAAGGCCCCCAAATCATTCGTTCTTTCTTATCTAGTCTTATTTTATTCTTACTTTATTTAAAACTGTTCTAAAAAGACTCATCGAGTTGGTAATTTTGACCGTGAGGGAACTGGGTGGCTTTTATCACCAGATGGATCTGAGCTGATGTCTGGAGCTGAATTCTGTCTCCTCTGCTTCTTGTTTCACATGTGTCCGATCCACAGCATGGTCTCCTGTCTATTTCTACTGTCTTTGGAGTACAGGCATATAAAGGTCTTGCCTTTTCTATCACTATGGGTTTTTTTTAAAGCCTTCTCCACATGAAACTGTTGGCTAAGTATAAACAACGTCAGGTAAGGTATTAAGTAAGTGAAAATGAATTAATTTAGAACAGTTATTAAACTTGGTGAATATCAAACATAAAAAAAATCAAAGACCTAACTGATCTCTACTCTGAAGTTTAGTGTCCTAGGTAAGAACATCAAGGATGTTCTAGGTAAACTACTCAGAAATAAGAAGGGAAAAAAAGGGAAAATTCTGTATTTCCAAATTGTGGTTAAAATTATATTTATTCTGGTAGTTGAAATGTATTAATATGTATCATCACCACACGGAAGTGGTATCTTCAGAGAAGAAATGGGTGGAATAGAGGTAGACATGGGACTCTTCCTACCATTATTTCTGGGAATATTTTCCTCACTTTTCTTGTCTGAATATCTCATGTGTGTCACCAGATTGTATTTAAAACTTTGCTCGTGCATTGGCTAGTTCCAAGCGTAGCCACTTATTGGTGTAGAAAGCACGTACCAAATGTTACTGTTCTGATCTGGTAACATATTCTAGTTTGAGGATGCCTTCCCAATAAATACATGCTTTTAGCTTAAATCAGCTTGCCCGTCTGTAATGAAGAACTTTTCTCCCATGTTGACCTTAAGCTCCAACTAATTTTCCTAACAAGATGCTAAAAAGGAGCCTTGGCTATAAGTGAGATTCTGATTAGCCTTGTTCATGGCTGCAGCCGGAATGCAGACAAAAACCACCCAAGGGCAAGCGGTCTTCAAACGTCCTTCTCAAAGTTCCTGCTGGGCAGGGTTATCTCCCACCAGTGCCAAGTGTGGGCGACAGACCTCGCTGCCCTTGACAGGAGACTCCCAGTGCCTTTCTTCACAATGAATGTGATGCAATCGCTCCTCCCAGCCACCTGGGAGTCCATGTGGCTCTGCTGTCATGATGCTTGCACCTCAAGCACTGTGCCCAGGATGCCAAATGTCTAGCCACATGCGTATCCTAGAAGTATTCTAACGAGAAGCAGCAGATTAAGAAGAGTGGGAGACAGAAGACAATTGTAACCCAGGAAAAATCTCATATTAATATGACCATCAAAGGGAGAAGAGATTTATCTATATTTGCAGCACTCATCATTTCAAACTTGATGGTCAAAATGCATTGTGTATTTTTATAGCACATCCTTGTTCTAAGACACAGCAACACAACCTGTGCTGACCCATCACTTTGTAACCTGTAAAATAATTCACATAAGACAATAGTTTATATCATCTACAGCACATCATTTTTCCATGTGCTGACATACAGGAACGCAAATTGCCCTCCAAGACTGGACGCAAAGCACAGATTGAAGAAGCAAGAGGAATTCTGAGGAAAATGCTTTACATTTCAGTTTTTATCCAATAAAACTGTTCTACATGGGCATGAAGCAAGCTTGGTCCATCTTCCATTGAGTCAAACTCTGGCCTTATTTCTGCACTGTCTCGCTCCCTCCCTTGGTAGTTAGTTGTTCATACTTGCACACAGAGAATGCTCCTGGAAATTTTATGCTCACTCTGTGCAGGAACAAAGCAAAGAGTGAATCTGTTCAGACTGAGCAGCCTTTCTGCACTAACACACGCAAGAGAAGGTATCATTAGTTCCTTCTTCCACATTTTCCACAACTAATTAATTTAAATACAGCAAAGCCCTTTCTTTGAGGATCAGGGTCAACAAGACCAGGCTGATTTTAGTGTTGATTATGTCTAAAAAGAGTCCACTCATACCCCATGATATATCAACAACTCGCACCTCTCCACTCTCTTCCCCTCCCTCCTCTTCTTCCTCTGCTCTTCCCCTGCCTATAGTTTTGTTCTCTTATATTGTTCATTGGTTTTTTTTTTTTTTGACAGGAATTTCCATTAATCAGCAGACAGACATTGTCTTCCTCCTGCTTCATTAGGGACAAGCCATTCATCCTTTCGGCGTGAGAAAGGCAAAGTTCAAAAGCACAACTAATTAAAAGCAACTAATGACCAAGTTGGCCTTGCAGGCAGTGCAGGAAACGCAGCTTGCCTGTGGACATTTTAACAACAACCTGTCTGACTTCTGTGCTCCAAGCAGCCCAAGAAACAGTTTATGATCAAAGGCTTGCTTTTCAGGCTGAGATCTGTTTGTGAGTTGGACAGATAGCGCTCTGGATGTGCTAAAGCCATCAACTTGCCATCTTTGTGTTTTTGGGAATGACACTAGGCCACTGACTTGAAGGCTTTACCATCATTGGGCCCATGCCAGCATCTTAACATCACAAACTTGAATATATACTAAGAATCACTAGGAATACAGGGGCAACACTCTGTGCCCCAGTACTCCAGAAGAAGCTCTGCTGGAACACCTGAGCATTACCTTGAATGCGAGTTAAGAAAAGCTGACTTTCAGAAACCACTTCAACCCATTCTAATGGAGGTCATTTTTGATGATGTCGAATGGATGGGTTGGTAGATATTACTGTCTCGTTGTTACTATGACAGATGCTTATAAACCAAAGTGGGATGAGGCTGCCATGAGAACATGAAGTTGTCAAATTCTCCTGGTCATGGCTAATGTGGTAGCATTATATATCTACATATTCATTAAAGAAGATGCACGAATCCTAGCATTAATTACTGTAAGTTTTTCCTTATTTCATAAAATGAGAAGAGGCAGCACGTGGACACATCTGAATCCCAAGACATTAGCACAGACAAGGAGAGGAAACTAGAAGATAGCTGTGGCTGTCCTGGGGGGAGTGCCAGGTGGTGGAGGTATGACCCAACAGGCACTGCTGTTCAAAGATTCCATTTGGATGCTCACACCTGAATACACTTTAAGAAACTCCCCCCCCCTCCCCAGCTTGTGAGTAGTGGCTTCATGTAAGAAAGTCTATGAATACTTGGCTCATAAACACTGGTTTTAGTCAATTATCCCAATTGCCTCCAAAAACAGTAACCCACTTCAGCTTACAGCTTTTATCCAAAATTCCCTTTCTTCTTCACTGCTTACAGATGTGGAGAAAAACAGGTCAAAGAACACAGTCCACGCCCCTGACAGCGCAGCTGACCACAATCGCAACATGCTGCCATGCCATAAAGAGTGCAAAGATGGCCAATGCTAATTCTGAATGTAACCATCTTCGAGGTTATTTTTTTAGCAGGCTTTCCTTGCTGGGTTTGACTGGCTCCCTTTTTCCCCTTCCATTTCCTCTGGGCAAAACACATATATTATTGCAAGAGTTTGCTAAAAATATAGGTAAGCCATAATTAGAAATTGCAATTAGAAATTACTACAAATAGAAATCTGTAACTGAATTTCTAAAATTTATAAATTTCAGTCATTTTAACTAAAGAGGAAAAAAGGGTAGTTCTTATATTGTTTTACATATAAAAGCAGTTCCTTACTGTCCTCTAGTGGAGCAGTACTCATGGACACTAACCGCCTTTCAAAAGAAAGCGTGTATTGCTAAAATATTCAGTTGTACGTTTTTCACTCTTATTACCAAAAACCTTTGCAAATTGTCTCGTATTTTTCAGTTGAAATACTAATGAACTCTGAAGTAAGCAGAAGTTAGTATCAAATGGCAGAGTCTAAATAATGGCACATTTCAACAAGCTTTACTGCTATAGATCTGTGGACACAGGATACATATCATATATTTAGTGACACAACTCTTAAGCTATTTGTAAGTTGGCAGATGCAGACCAAAAGCTGGGGTACATCACATTTTGAAGGGGAAATGGTATCTCAGATAGTAAGACTCTCTAGTAAATATACTGTGGAATTTTGGCAGTATGGAACATGAAGATGAAGTATGGCCAGACTGAGGGACGCCTACTGAAACACAGATACTTCCCCTAGGATACTCTCCCAGCTTCCTGTAAGCTAGCCTTCAAAAACTCCTGAGGCAGCAGTAGTATCTTTAACACATCCTTGATGACTTCTTTCCACCTTATATTCTTTTTAACCTGCCCAAACTTTTTGTCTCCATAACACCCAGCAGCAGTTCCACAGCATAATCCAAGGTTCAATAGGGTGATGTAGGAAGACGCTCCCTTCTGCTTGTAACTAAACCTGCTGCCTGGTGCCCCTTAGTGAGCAACACCTCCTATTTACTGTTTCCTCACTTCATGACTTCATTGGCATCTATCACACCTCTTCTTCCCTGTCTCCTTTTCAGATTGAATCTTACCTTCTGCTTTATAAATTCCCTCCTTCTGTTCTATATTCTAGTTCTACTTGCACAGTGAATAATTTAACCAACTTTCTACTTTGCCCTCCACCCTTTCTCAAAGGGTCACTTATAAATAGGCCGAATGTAACAGGTCTTAGCAGAACCCCACAGTAATTTCCTCCTGCTGTGGTGATTTGATATACCTTTAAACAGGTATAATCTATGACCAAATCTACGTTTGTACCACGACAGGTCGGTTCTACTATGAGCTGTCAGATGAACCATGCTTTCACACCTTCAAAGAGTCTAAGACGACGAGCAGAATGACTTGCCTTTAAAAAGTATTGATTCTTCACGTTGTATTTATCCATAGGTCTGCAAATCTTGTTCATTACACTCTTACCAATTACCCCACTGTTTCCAATATGCCATAAAACTAATCAGGCTGCAGCTTCACTGACCTCCTTGAAGTCTTTTTTAAAATCTGATGGCAGAATTGTCACTTTGTACTCCTTGACCAACGAAGCTGCTCTAAGTGACAAGTTCCATGCTACAGTGAGGGAGTTAGCAGTTTCTTCTCTCACTTTCGAATCCATGGGAGCAGCCTCCAGTCCTGGCAGCTTGCTGACACTCATTTCATTGACCTTTTCTGCCACTTCAATTTACAACAGCTCTTCCCACCCTCCCTGCAAAGAACGGCTCTTCAGCACTTCCAAAATGAACATCAGTGCAAAAAACCCAGCTTTTGTCACCTTACCTTTAAGTGTTCCCATTACAGTTTGATCATTTACTCTACCAACTTACTGTGAAGTTTACTTTTTCTGATAGTTCTTAAAAATAGGATTTATAATTAATTCTTTATGAAATTTTTCCATATAGCCTATTTCATAGCAAATTTTACATTTGATGAGTTACAATGTACCTCCACTTTTCTTTTTGTGGACATAACTTCTACTTTGTAAAGGTTCTCCCTAGTTAAAAGCAGCCTCCTGCCTTAGTCAAAAACTTTTTTTGATGGATAAATATTGATTCAGAGCATGTAATAGTTGTCTTAAAACAATTTTCAACATACCTGCAAGAATTCCACCTTTTTGGCAGCACCTGTTAATTTTATTCAAAGTTTTCTAATTTTCAGGAAACTAGACTTACCTTGGCACGGATTCTTCGACTACCTGCTCCAAGAAATGAACTTCTACAGTGTGTAAACATTTATTGTCAGCACACGTTAGTATATATGGGAATGACTAAAGATTTTCATTGTTATTTGGCTTCATGCCTTTGCTATTCCTTAGGATATATCCCTGTGAAATGCTAAAGCAAATCAATCAGCTAAGCAGGTAGGATGGGGACAGTGCCTAGTGATACACCTTCTATTTTTCTGCAAGGCCTGTGATTTCAACCTAAAAGGATTTTGTGCTACTTAGTGTTACAATTAAATTAATCAAATTTTTTTAGTTTTCTTTTTAGGCATATGCCATAACCTCTCCACCAGCAGAACCTACCACCACTCCTATATAACTACACCTGGAATTAAATAGTCCTATCCACCAAGTTTTTAAATACATACCTTTTTATACGCACACATACATATATATAAAGTACAAGAATAGAAAGTACAGATACTTATATTTTTAAATTTATTTTTATTATTAAAAATAAAAGTATCTGTACTTTTTTTTCTTTTATTTTGGTTTAAGACATTTAAATAGTTACTTGCTTTATGATCTCTTTTTAAAGAAAATTCTCACTGGTTGAACCTAACTCTGATTGTACGCTGCTTGAACATTTTATTCTATTCTAGAATGCTGTTTTATTCTTAGGGATCTTATAGTGATCTTTGGCCTGCCTACCTATGTAAAAGCATTACCCTGCCTCTGTGATACTGCATGCTTTTACTCTCCAAATACAAGTATGAAACTATATCCCCTGCTACAAAAAATTAATTTAAATTAATTTAATACACCTCTGGAGAATCCTTCATAATCTACTGGACAGCAATGGTCATCACCTAGGAGAACTCTGTGCACAGTTGTCATCCAAATTTAGAAATAACAATGCTTATCTCCTTATCAATAAATGAGACAGATATACAAACAGATCCAAACTAAGAAAAAAGTATTGGATATTCTAATTTAAATGCTGAGGAAACCATGGTGCTATATGTTTAACACAAAAAATTAAAGACAGACACTTAGACTACATGGTTTTTATACCTCCAAACTATTAACAGTAGATACCTTTCATATTTAATACAGCTTTATTACAAGTAGATATAACCATTATTGCTAAAGGAGAAAGGCTATATAAAAAAATCCAGTGCAAAATAAAAGCACCCTACAAAATCTGCAGTTCTGTTCCCATTGACAGGCATTTAGACCTCGCAAGAACAACTGATTTCAGTGACTTCAAAGCAGTTACTCACTGACACAAAGTTCAGACAGGATTTGCTGGAATTTTAGCTGTTGACTTCAAAGAAAAAAAATGGGAGACTCATTGTCTGACAGGTGCAAAAATTAATACAAAATGTATTAACACAATATGAAACAGACGTACATTAAATAGTTTTGTTTCCTGGTACATCAAATTACTTTTATAAAATTTACATATTTAATGAAATGATTTATCTATCATTGTGGAAAACACAGTTCTTTATTTCAAGTTTATATTAACTATAAATATCTAAGGACAGGAAAGATACTCTTCAAGTTGGCGTGCCTTACTTCCCCATCCTTTATGTCTTCTGCTCTTTGCCTTTTGGAGAAAACATTACAGCATAAGGCTGCCGTCTTTTTGGACGTTGACAGGGAGCAAGATCCTCTTTAATATATCCTTAAAAGAATAAGAACAGATCTGAGGTAAGAAATACAGTATAAAAACACGCATAACTTTAGTTTCATTTTTTGTTTACCCTCAAAAAAATAACTTGTGAATTTTTTTCCTTTTATGGCAACTGGTTCTCACTTGACAAAAAGTTAGAGATCCCAGAGTGCAATATCGTTAATGAAAACCCTCAGCTGCCTTCTAGTAGATGACTACATAGTAATGCAATACAGACAGATAATACTGAAGAAGAGAATGGAAGCTATGAATTATTCATCTATTCAAAACAAAATTGCGTTTTTCATTGTCTTTCCTACAGAAGATTTTACCTAAGAGTAACAAAGCATGTAATTACTGCAAATTCAGTTGACTAATAAAAATCACTTTTTAAAATGTATTTCCTAGTCATACACAGGAAACTTCAGGCACGTGCGCTTTGTGGGTCTAAACAGTACACCCCTCTGTTTTGAGGGCATTCTTATTTGTTAAAGACTTGTCTATCTGGAAAAAAAAACAAACATCAACCTATGGATCAAACATGCTTTGAAAGCTCTCTGATAAGAAAAGTATATAGAAAATTTCTATAACATGCTCAACTTAGCTAACGCTGATAGTAAGCAGACATTTTATGCAAATCAGTTACAGCACCTGGCTTTTGTCAAACCCTTACTGTTTATCAGCACTAACATCCGCTGAAGTGAGAGTAGTAGATTCCTACTTCATAGTTGGAAAATGCTGTCTATGCAACTCAGTTATTTAAAAAACAAAAATAACACAAACCACAATTGGTTCAATATACCAATAAGAAGTAGGAAATACATCCTTTGTACCCCACTACTTCTGAGTGACAGCTGCAATTGCTCATCATGGGAACTCTCTCTGGTATTTTGGTGTTCTTGCTGCACTCTTGTATAATATGGCTTTTTACCAAGAAAGGGCTGATCTGAAGTCTGCCCTTTAAAAAAATATGCTGTTGAGGACCATTAACAACTGAATAGCTCTTACTCTAGCAGAACAAGGAGATAGCCAAGAAGCTAGTTTTAACGAGGTTGCAAGCAGATTCCAAATGGGTAGTAACAGACAATCTCCCTAACAGGATATCTCGATCACCTGAAGTTATAAATGGACATGCCTAGTTTAGACCAGCTTTCTCATCGGCTGGAACAGGTAAGAGGCAACCAGGTTGGAAGAGGAAGGACTACGATTTGTTCATCTTGAAAGATAATGATCAAGAACCAAAAGGTGGTTCTAGAGTGGTGAGAACTCTCTCTCATTACTTAAGGTAAAGGAGGAATGGATTAGCCTCAGCCAAGCCCTGTCTAACTGGATACGCAAGAGAGGAAAGAGACTACTCACAAAGGAAGCAGCGATTCAGCAGCGTTCCTGACGTCCTGGCTAGCTGGACTAGCCTCAGCCAAGCCCTGTCTAACTGGATACGCAAGAGAGGAAAGAGACTACTCACAAAGGAAGCAGCGATTCAGCAGCGTTCCTGACGTCCTGGCTAGCTGGACTGAGGGATTCACTTTCCTTTATGTGATACCAGAGACAAATTGATGGAAAAAAAAGAACCATTTTCCTGAAGCCTAACCAAGCCCAAGGAAGCTTAACGGCCTGCGAATTCTATGACTAGTTTAACCCTTTGCAGTGGATATTTAAGAAGGGGGAACTTGACTAGGGCCTCAAGAGCAAATCTGACATTTGTCCCCCACGATGAGGGCGAGGCTTAAAGTTCTGAACACCGTGTTTGAAATACACATATTTCTTGGAAATACAGCTTTAAATTTAAATGAACTCAACTCACTATATCTTGATTAAGCAGTATGATTTGCACTATGAAAGTTAGGTAAGTCCCTAAAAATCAAGGCTCCCTGTTCTGAAAGATTAAAGATGATACTGCAACACTATCACACAAGAACACATACACATCTCTGGCTACATTTTCCTATGCCTGACCTGGAACTGTTACAAGAACAGATAAAAATAAGTGAAGATTAATGCTTCACAGCTAATAACATACGCACAAATAAAGATTAAGTAACTCAAAGAGAGTTCATATAGGGCTCCTTACCTCAGGGTTTCACCACTTCTGAAGAAATGTATATATAGTACACTACAAACTCACCATATTTTAACATCATTAGTAAAAACTCATTTTTATACCAAGCTCTAGGGTTTAGAAGAATTATTTAGGAAAGAACAATCTTCTGCATGACGTAAAAAAGAAAAAAACAACCAAACCAGCTTTTGAGTGTCACTAACAAGCAGGGTATACGTATTAAAAACTATTTAATCACACCCTACCTTCAACATTTCCATTATCATGTGGTATTATGGAGCTCTAAAGATACAGACAAAGGACATCAACAGTGCTGCCTGTCTCTCCTCAGTAAGTACAATCTCTCAGCCTTTGCCTTTGAAAATGCTGACCCAATTCTTGCTTTGGGTCAAAGACATGTAGGGTTTTAAGTTCTATGAAAAACCCAATTATTTCTGCCTTCTCTATCTAGGCTCTAAGAAAGTCTCCTTATATTCCCTTCTTCTTTGTAGTACAAGAGCTGCTAAAAAAAAGACAGTATTTATTCAAAATAATGGCTGCTGATAAGGAAACAGACCTCAAGAAGACTGGGTGAGAAAGGCTGCTTTATGAACTAGAGATAATTTCAGGGAACCATGGGGGGGGCAGGAAATCAGCTTTAAAAAGTGCTTTGTAAGCCTTTTTTGCACAAACCTCTTTCCATACAAGTTTGGGTGGAAGGAAATCCCACCTCCCAGAAGTTTTCAGGAGTATTTGGAGGAATGTATCGAAATCTGTGTCTTGAACAGGAAGCTAGTTTCTTTTCTCTCTCTTCTTCTGGAATGTCTGCATAATACTGAATGTTAGGGGAAAAAAAAAATCCAAGTTAACAAATTCATATGTATAGAGCAACTGCTTTACACAATGACATTGTCAATCACTGTTTATTAACACGTTATCTAAAAATAACGGTGAGGATAGCCAAAAGTAGAGATTTGTTATCCAAATGACAAACACCTGGCCATTATCCTAAAAGCTTACTGAATTTACAGATTAAGTTTAACCTTATGGTGGCAAGTTTGTTAGCTTTACATCTTTTAACGTACCACAGGTACAAGGTTTAGGCATGTGTACAATTACTTATGTCAACAGTTTTACTGACTGATTTTACAAAGCTAAGTAGCACAGGTGTTGAAATAGATGGGAATTTTCTAATAAACTAAGTTTCAGCTTGCATTTACAAATAAAATAGAAAAGTGAAAAAACGCACTACAAAATCCATGCTGCAGAATTACGTCTACATTTACAGTAGTAACAGCAAACTTAAGTCAAAATGCTTCCTACTTTATTACCCTCAAATTAGGAGTAAATAAAGAGCTAGTTTAACTAGCTGACTGACACTGGGACTCCAGAAACTATCTGCCAGCTGGGCATTCTCTAGGGTATATAGTAAGTTGGCTAGCTACTCTTTCATCCCTGTCAGCTGTACTGGGGACTGCAACAAGAAAAGTATATATACTCTCCAAACTTTTTTGCTGGGTGTTCCCATGAGTAACATCATAGAAAGATAGGGCTTTTTTCATGCAGTTTTCTACTGTTTTAGTTTGTGTGTCTAGTTAGCATCTCCTAAAAATAGCAATCTGGCACTTGGATATCATAGAGTACCAAAATATTTTCAAAGTGAATGCACTGTTTGATTCAAGTGGCAAGCCAACAGTCACCATCTGGATTGCACAAGAAACCTAACCCTCATAAGAGTGGCAAAACAATTCTACTGAAATGACAGTGTTACAGTTCAAAAAGGCAAACTGAAGTTTAAAAGCTCATTCAATCAGCTGGAAAGTGATCTAGACTGGGGAAATCAAGAAAAGAATAGAATATCTCTGTCAATAGACATTACTTCCTGTCTCCATCTACGGGTAGGATTTCAGAAAACCTACTTACTTAGAATCATAAAGTACACTAATAAATTCCTTTTTTCCTACTAGATGGCAGACAAAATATAAAATAGCCATAAAAATCCTCCTCCAAAAAATCATGAGAGATAAATACCAATGATTGTATAGCAAAGAGTAATCACAGCTCTGAAAATGTCAGTGACAAAACTGCATGAACTAGGAAAAGTAGACTTGTTTCATTTTATGATTCTGTAGTCTGTGGGAACTGCAACTCTGCCTGAAACCAAGGTACATTTTCTCTCCCCGCCCCCCCCAAATCAATTCAGATTTCTTGCCATTCTACAAAGTGTGACACCAGAACGTATTCTTCTTTCAAAGCCCTTATTAATACAGGAATCTGATCTAGTAACATGTGGGTCTCTCCTGGTCAAGAACAGAGATTCAGGTTGTTAGTAGGTTGTACCCAAAATTTCAGATTACTGGTCTGTCTACTACAAAGTCCTGGCATGCAGGATAGAATAAACTGCCAGTTCCAAAGATAATATTCAGGAATGGTTATGAGCCCCTAGTAAAAGGTTCTTCAAAACGTATTGAGTGTAAGCCCAGGACACTCCCACACTCTTGACAGCAGAACCCCTTTCAGTCACTGAATTTGGAGACACTTAGTTTGAGAGTTTGCCACTGTCTTATGCAATGTTCCCTTAAACAGGAAAAAGCCTATGCTAAGACCAGAACTTAAGTGGATATCAGTAGTTTGGGGATTGAATCAGAGTGGGGTCACTCATGCAGCTGGACTTCAGAGACCCAGCTGGAAAAATGTCTGTGTCACTCAGCTAAAGGTCTAGAGACTAATGAAAGAAGCAGAACAGGTAATTATCATCTAGTACACATCAATTTTCACTGATCAAAGTTAAGAAATGACATGATGTTAAGTCAACAAAATTAATTATAAGAATTCTATAGTATCTGTGTAAACCAAATAAGATTAATAGCTGAGTCTCATTTAGGGATAATTAGCAGTGCACCTTACATTTGTCCTTTAAATAGCCTGGAATTTTAGAAATCGGCCTACTAAAAGTTTGCAGTGTGCTGCATTTTTTTGGAATTCAAATGTTTATGATTGGTGAGGAATATTTATGGATCACACAATGAAAAATACAGTACAATTTTGTAGGAACAGAAAATAAAAAGACCAATGAATAATCAAGCTAAGTATGTATTCAAAAGAAATTAGAAAGTAACCTTTTATTTTGGCTTGTTTAGAAATATATTAGGGTTGACAAAGAATGAGAAAGTTACATATATGTCTGCTAAACAGCAAAAAAACTCTCAGCTGTTTTCTAGATTGATCTCACTACCCACAGCATTTTCAGCCCACATGAAACATTCGAGCTAGGCTTTTCCATGTGTGAAAAGATACGCAAAATCTCATCCTGCGGTATCTGCACTGTGAAAGAATCGTTTACAGAACTCTACAATTTTCAGTCTCAAAAAAAGAACAAACCCTTAAAGTGTTCCTCTCATTAGTTTAGCACAAAGTTACTTAAGAGTAATTTCTGTAATCTAAATATATATAAAAAAATCTGATTCTCCTACTTATCTAAAGCATAGCTAGACTTAATAACCACACTAACAAATGTTACTTTTACAAGCTACCAGTAACTCCTGCATACAATCTTTCTCTGATTGCATCGCAAAGTCATAACAAACCAAAACAAGACCTCTGATCAAATGTTCTACATTGTAAAGTAAATGAGTTCCACAAAGTTTTAAGATAAGGACTTATAAAGGACTTTGATATCAGTCTGCTACGGCATGTGCAGAAGTTAAATCTCTCACATCTTCTCAAAATGACAGATAACTCTCCCCACTCTCATACTGCATGCAGCACATGGCCAGAAACAATTTACTGATTTCTACCCACTCCCTAAGTATTTCCTTAGGCTTTGGAGACTTCAAACCCGTATGACTAATAAGTAAGCCAAGACTTTTTTAAAGCATCATTTATGCTTTGTCTAATACTCCCTTTTTCCATAGGCATTTCATTCAAAGCTAGTTTTATTATGGTACAGTGACACAGCCAAGCATTCCACACATTCCAAGACATTAATCTTGAATGGCACAGACTTAAACCCCCCCCCCACCAAACCAACAAACCCAAACTTTTTTAAAGTTTAAGGCAGAAACCTGATATTGTAAAATTGGAGCTGTAAATGTTTCCAAACACCGTAGTTACCACTCTAACTTGCCAGAAAGTAACAAGAACGGGATTTACCGAGAGGAGAAGATCTGTAGCTTACAGAGACAGGAAATTAAGCCACTCAACACATGTCTCTTGGGCCAAGAAATAGACTGAAAGTTTGGGGTATTTTGGTGTTTTTTGTGTGTGTCCCCCCCCCCGTCTTGTTTTCTTTCAAACTTTTAAAATCAAACATATTTTTGAAAATGGTATTTATAGTTGACTGTAAAACTTAATTGTTTGTATTTAATGAGTTTTACCAAAGCTATTTTTCAGGAATGTGTTTTTGTTAAAAATATACTCTAATAAATTTCGTCAGCTAAGTAAATGTGACTTAACTACAAAGTGAATAGCAGAAGAATCTATGAAAAATGTTGGTTCTATGGTGTGGAAATTAAGTGAAAAGATTCCAGAGGATCCATCATTATTCAGTCATTAATCAATACTTCTGGCGAGCCATAATGTATAAGATCATTGCCTAATTAACTCCAGCCTGAAAGTTCATTAATGAGCAAATGAAATATGTCCTTATTACACATGTAATTACTTCAGTATTTTATCTCTATACCAAGTATCTGAAAGAAGTTTAGTAACTCGAAAGGGAGGAAGAAAGTGTAATGTGAAACCTAAAATTTCATAGTTTAACCTGCTAATATAAACATTTTTGCATGCATTTGCACATATATACCCATTGGCACCTATGCTGGTGCAATTATCTGAAAACACGGACACCCCAGAAAACAAGAAAAAAACCCCAAACCAACCAAGATATATCTATATATAGATACAACAGGACATAGAACTTACTTATTCCAGTACCTGTATATTTCAGTAGAGCTTTTGAGCTAAAGTTTAGAAACTTGTAATCATTCTTTGACTAGCTAATGTATTTGTTATTGACAAAAATCTTACTGGAACCATGATGTAAGAAGTTTCTATCCTTATAGAGATACACACAAAAAAATTAAGACTTTCTAAGTTATATGCAGTTACTACAGTTAAAAACAAACCAACCAACTCAAAACTTGGTAAAACAGCTTTGGTAAACACTTACTTCTCTGCTACTGTAGGTACTGATGATGATGCAACCAGTTTCATAATTTCAACAGCACTTTAGCACTTAGATACTAGCAGAGTTAGAAGAATGGAAGATTGACCAAATTTTAAAGCACTACTTACTATTTCACATTCCTTACAAGTATGGCCAAGCAATTTTTTTCTTTCTTCTTTTTTTCGAATAACCTCAATATGAGGAAAATCTAACACAGTATTCTTTCTGAAAAACAAAAATGTTTTCACACGATAGCACATTTATTTCTCCTACATGTCTGAAAATTTTCGGTTTTTAGAACACAATGAAGGAGAGTCTCAAGAAAAAAAATATCAGAAAATGCCTGCAAAACCCAATCATACTGCATTTCATAGCTGAATAGGACTATTTTTGTAACTAAAACAGTTCCAGTATTTTTTAAATGTAATATGATCTTTTACATAACCAGAGATGTGCATCTCCTCATTATGGCTTTTCATAGCGTGAAAATAATTCCTAGATCAAAATTACTCAAATATAGATCTTGTGTAGAATATTTATTTTGCTGGCGACACAGTTGTGCTTGTACTGATTTCTGCAAGAGGAACGTATGTTGGGGTTCAAGAACAGAACAAACAGATTCTTTTCAACTTATCTGCTCACAAAACACTAAGTAAGTTTTCCTCTACAAAGAAAACATACGCTGAGGTAAAAAATAAGCTAACAACTATTTAACTGAAGGGGTCGGTATCATTATGAAATGAAGATTCAGACTACCAACGATGATTATACAGAAAGGCAATAGAGGAAACACTAAGAGGTACAATTGTTAAACATTACTCCTCTATTGCCCAAAGGAAGGGGCAAAAGTGCCAGAGAAGGAAAGGTTTTCATTTGTACAAGCACCCAATAGGCTCTTTGCTCAAACTCATGCATGACCACATGCCTGTAAGAAACAACATGGATTACAGAAGACTGCATTCAATAAAACTATAAAAACCAGAAGAGGCAATCCCTTCTCTTCAGCAAATGTGATAGATAGGCATCTCAATGCGTTTATTCCCCGCCACCCCCACCCCAGCTTTTATCTAAGGCTTTTATCTAATCCACTAGAACTTTTACCTGTGCATCTTCAGCTGCTAGTATGTTACGTACAAACACGTTTATTTTATGGAAGAACAAGTTCCCTACAGGGAGGATATAAAGAGCCTTAAAATGCCTATACAGAACAAATTAAATTACCTTTCATCACTTTTGAGATAGGGCTCCACAAAAGCTTTCTGCTTGGCTTTATCTTGTTTATCCTCATGTTCTGTAAATACACAGGCAAAACAAGAAATTACATCATGTAAGGTTAACAGACTGCCTGGAGAAACGTCTGTAAAATTATTAGCCAGCTATTAAGAACTGCAAAAATGCCATGTACATGCAGTCTGAGACAACAGATTCAAACAGATACTAAAAATAATATAGAACTGATTGAACCATTGATCAAAAAGCATTACTAGAGTAGAAGGAAAACAGCAGTGAGACAAGTAAAAAAGATAAGCAGAATAGCAAAGGAAAGGTTGCTTAAAATATAAGATACTGCGAAACCTTTGATAGAACCTAGGAAGCAAGTAATCTGCAGCCAAAACCTGGTGTCTTCTGTAAGAGTCACTTTGCTGTACAGCTCCTATGCCAACTTCTATTACACATCTCATATTTGTGTGGTGGCTATAAACAATGAACTACCAAAATAATTTTCATATTTGTTTATGTTATGTCCTTACAATGAATAAATTTTCCCATTGAATTTATGAAAAATGAACTCATGGTTTATTTGGCATATTTGTTCCTAGAGAACAGAGCCTGATTTCAAATCAACTTTCGTAGTTTAACCAGGCTAATAAAGACAGAACAAATTATATCCCACTCTTTAGCTTCTTGCTTGCTGCTGTTATTCCCTTATCCTGCTCTTCATCATGAAGAGTTTCTTTTTCATCACATGCAGAAGGACTGTCTTCTGGTAGGCAGGATTCATATTCTTCATAGGTTGTCCGATCAAACATTTCTGCTAAGGTATCATTCTTTTTTTTTTCTCCTCCTATTATAAAAAAGCATAATGAACATCCAAATCATCCTCTCCACAATTTAAGTCAAGAAAGTATATTTTGATTGAATGTGTATCAGAAGAACTAACATTTACTTCCTGCTCCAGTACTGCTTAACTCAACACCAGCAATATATTTGTTTCTGCAACTTCTCTGTCAATCTTTTAAATGTGGACACTGCTCATCTATTTTTCATAAAGATACCTTGATTCAATTTCTAAAATTTAATTACTAAATCACCTTGATATACCTTTAACCTTAACACTGGATACGTGAAATTTTTGTCCTTGTAATTATGGAGTTATCCAAGCAGAAGGAAATACTTTCTGTGGGTAGGAGATAAACTACAGAAACATGATCAAGTTGCAACAGCTTAAAAAAACCCAAAACACACCGTTAAAAGTCACTGCCCTGCAGCCATGATTCACCACATACCATAAATTAAATGTGATATAAACACATTCGGATTTAAGTATACCAGTTCTATTTATATGCCATTAAAAATGAAATTAGTCTTCCCATAGAAAGTCTGATATGATTACATAGAAAACTTTCAAAGCTGTTTGTTGTAAGAGTGATTGCCGCAGGTGAGATCAGAACTATTATATGGTCAAGTATTTAACTCTTTAAGCACTGTAAAAGTATAGCTACTGGCTCTATCTCAGCACAAATCCTATCATTTTCTTACTAAGTTAAAAAAAGATCAACAACAACAAATGATTCTACTAGGCAACAGACTGACCTTTGTAACCTACAAAAATACATCAGTGCTGTTTTACTGCAAACCATCTTCTACTGTCTATTCGTACTGGGGAAAAAAAAAAAATGCCCTTAATGCCCTTCACTCTTTCCTCCTCCTTGTCACAAAAAAACAGCAAACCAAAGGGAAAAAAAAAAGTCTTACTTGGACTGCTTTCCTGGTTTTGCTCTTGATTTTTCATTTTTAACAGCACACTTTCACTAACATATGTATAATCCATATCAACAACTTCCCCTCCGACTCTTGATTGAGAACCACCCTAAATAAAAAAACCAAACATACAAAATTGCACTCAGAAGCAACTGATGTAGTCAGTGTCATTGCTGTATATCTGAAACGCTTTCGCAACAGCTACTGGCATCTTTTTGGACACTTTTATGATGTTTTTTCTGCAGTAATGTCTGTGTAATAAAGATGTAAAATCTAGGTAAGAGAATAACATGTTTTGAAATTCAAATGTGAAGCATTTATCCGGTGGATTACATTACTTGACGGGCAAGAAATGCCTTAAAAGTTTTCATGTTAAATTCTACAAAGATAAAGAGTAACAATGAAACATATAGAAATTAAAACCTGGTCAAATTAATACATTTTAAGATAGTCTTTAAGTGAGACAAAACAAATAGAGTTCAGGAAAATTCTCAGAGATCCTAATAACCAACCTGCACCCAACTCAAAGATAGATAATAGTCATTATTTCCACATTTTCTATTACTTAACATAGAGATAATACAGTGAACATTTTCACAGGAAAAATTATGAGATTTATCACATTTTTTTTTTCTTAAAAGAAACCCCAAACCACCCCCAAATGCATCAGTTTCATACTGAGTAGCCACCTGGCTGAGTTTATCAAATACAACTAGACAGTGGAAACGTTTTAGGATAACTGTAGTGTACTATGCATAAACAAACATTTCAGGAGTGCAAACAAATATCAAATGAGCTGAATTTAGATTTTTTGTTAAAAAGTGGTTTTGATCTGCCCAGAATAAAGTTCATGGTACTACTTTTGTAGGCTTTTTTCAATATCATAGAACATGCAGACTTGTTACACAAGTTTACCTTTGTATCAATCACAGTAACGTCCATTTTGTACTGTGAAAGGTCAGCTCCTGGGTCTATGCACCACTGGAGGTTTTCTAAAGAAGGTTTATCTTTCGGGTCTGGATGCAGAGAATATGAGAAAAAAGGCAAATAATCAGAATCCAATTCTGCCAACAGCATCCTATAATGTCTAAATTATAAGTCAGCTTTCCTTTTATCAATTAATCTTTGGGTTTAGGGATTGATTTTTCTCAAGCAATAAACATACCCATTTGCTTTAAATCATATTTCGCCTGAAGAGTTAGAAATAAATCTTTAATTTTTTGTCATATTCAGGGAGCACACCACTCCTTTGTGTTTGCATGAAGTATGTAATACATAAAATACTCTTGCAGGTAAAATCTCTGTACTGTGTAAATCAAGTAGCGTTAATACTCGCTAGAAGACATCAGGACGATAAGAATACAAAAGTCAGGGCTTAGACTACAAAAGAGTAAAAACCAGTGTCCGGTCATTGTTCCAGAGATGGCTCTTGATTTATCTGTGAAGTAGAGGTTTAGATTCCAAGCTACATGGCCACACCAACTGCTGACAGATTTTTTTAAAATTCACAGTGCAAGTATTTCTAAATAAAAGTATGCAGTGTAACAGCTCAGCTAAGGAGTACAAAAGCAGTGATTCTACAATCCCAGTTCAAAAAATAAGTTTTCAGACTGGGACCACTTAACAGGAAAGAAGATACAACTTCCAGGAAGAGTATTTGGCAGCATCTGCTCATTATCATTAAAGGTACAAATTTCTTTAACAGATCATCGTGAATCATGAAAAATGTTAACAAAATGGCTTATCCTTACACTTAAGTACAGTTTTCAAGCATTTGATATAGTTTAAACTCAAACTTCCTGAGATTTTATTTCAGTATCTGTTATTCACATGCTGCAGTAAACAACAATGCTAAATAAACAAGAACGAACAAGATTCCTAGCCTGTTGAGTTTACAGCTGGATGCCAATGATATATTTATTATATAGTGGCACAAGAATGCCAGGAAGACACAGATTGAAAATGTTGGGGGTGATCTTGAGAAGTCCTGAATAGGATGAGACTAAGTTAGAAGCAGAACAGAGAAAGTGATTAAAATGGGAGAAAAGAAGATACGAAAAATTCTATTCAACCATAGCACAGGCTGGAGGGGCGGGGGACAATAAAAGGAACATTTTAATTGAGTTACCTTGCTCATTTTGCAGTGCTTTATTTTTTGATAGTCTACAAGGGTTTGGTTGAAGTACAGATGCTGGTTCAGACTCTCCATGTCCTGTCCTTGTTTTCTTTCTATGTGGTACATGGCCACTGACAACCTAACAACATATTGCAATTTTACTATTTCCCAAAACTTAAATATAATATTTCAAAGGAGAAGGAAAAAAAAAAGTCAGAAAAGCATACCTCCACATCATCAAAAAGTTGCTCTGTCTCTGGAGAACTTGGCATTGGTGCAATTTTGAAGGGAGGAACTTCTTCTTTCATTTGGATTTGGTTTTTCTTATCGGGGAATGTTTTTTCCAGCATTGCCTCTTGTCCATAGGATTCCTCTTGTAAATCTCTGCCAAACAAAGAACTCTCATTGTTGGCATTTTGAATGGATGACGAACCTTCAGGAATGGGCTTCCCTAGCTGTGAAAAAATGTCATGCAGAGTCACCTGTTTCAGTCTATTTTTACAGGTCTCCTCACTTCCTTGTTTTTTCTCTTGACAACGAACTCCAGAGAAGCGATCAGACAGATCCAAGGGCTTATCAACTGTATGTTCCCCATTAATATGCTGAACATCTGATCGAAAGGGCATAGAGTTCTCTTTGTTGAAGGATGTTTTTTCACAGCTAATTGCATGCTCATCTTCAGCTTTCTTCCTCTTGGCACACCTGCTTTCTAGCTGCCTCTGGTGTACAAGAAGGAAATCACTCTTGATCAATTCATTTTTAGCTGCACAAGTGTTTCCAACACAGGTTACAGCCTCATTAGTATTCTTTTTCACAACCATTTGCCTATTGATAGAGGCCTGGCTGATAACTGAGTTGATTTCAGTTCCGAGATTCAGTGGTGCAACAAAAGCAACATCTTCAGATTTTGGTCTACTTTTATGAGATCTGGAACTGGAAGGATTGTTGAAGAGGTTGGTTTTGAGATTAGGCTTCAATCCTGAATCTAAAATACAAGCGGCATGACTTGTACTTGAGTTGTTCTTCATACTGCTAGAAGCTCCAAAAACAGGAGAGGCTACCTGAGAATCCCAGTCAACATGTGGTGGAGTGTTCTGAGATGGATCTGAAAGACTGAATACAATGAGAGATGAGATATTTTTCTGGAGTACACAGAGGGCTGGGAGGAGAGAAAGGGATATACAAAAAATATGTTTCCTATCAGTGATCTACTTTAAAGCTGTCAGACCTGCTAGCATTAACTGAAAACAGAAGGAAAAAGAAAAGGGAAATTTTTCGTCTAGGAGTAAGTACTGTTGCACTTAGAGCTGTAAAAGGCAAACAAAACACAGACCTTGTCCTTCCTTTTAGTATGGTGTGAAATTCTGTTCCACGTTCAACTGAGAACCAAGGACAGAATTAAGCCTACCTAGGAATCTCTTCTACCAAAGGACTTCCTACCTTTCAATGCAGTGAAACAGAAGAAAGTGAGAATGGTTGTGATAGCAGCCTATCTAGGTTCTTGTATACATCTTATAATCACGATAACAGATTCTCAAAGCTTCTGCAAGTGAAGGAAAAATGTGCAAACTTCTTTCAGGTACTCTGTTTTTTACTTGTCATCAATAAAACATACATTTAAGATGACAGGTAAGGGCTAAAAAAAATTTCAGTTTAGACCACAACATCCTGAGGAGAGTGGGAAGGGCAACAGTCAACTGGTATGACATCTAGTCAGCAGAAAAGTTTTATGATCATCTTCCTACCCCAGCTCCAGGCCCCTTACCCCCAGGTTTACGGGCCTCAGAAAATACCTCGCAATAACAAGAAGTCAGTGAGGGAGGGACTCTGTACATAGAAAGCCAAATCAGAAGTTTGAGAATGAACTAAAAGTCCACAGTTTTGCATTCTATCAGTTCCTTTGGTTCTAATGTTATTTACTTGAAAGAAGCCTGTATAATATGAAAATATTTATTTCCATCTCTGTACCTTTAAAGCAAACCGCTGTAAGGTTTTAAATTCTAAAACCAGAACTTCATGTAAGCCTGTTTAAAACAATATTATTCTAACCAAGTGGAAACACACCCTAAATTGTTGTCATCATTTCTTGATTCACAAGCTGGATGTTTTCTTGAGTCTTCAGACTGCATGCTCTCTGGGGTCTGGCTCATAACAGTATTAGTGCAGGGAAGACTCAGTATACTCTGGGACTCCTTGCAAGTGGTGAAGGAAAACAAAGAAAGGAAGTGTGAGAAGCTATTAGAATTAAAAATTAGAAATATGCTAGGTTTGCACATAAATACTCTGAAGACCCATTCAAATTGAACTATTCAAAACTCTGAAAAATAATAAGAGTTACAAGACAGATCAAATTTTGACCAACAATTTTAAAGAAGTCTTATGGAAATTTAAAAAATTCATCATTCAATGCACACATTAAAAAAATAGTCTGCATACTATCATTTTCACTGTAGTTACCAAGTAAAAACATCACATAATCTCACCTGAGTCACCAAACAGACTCATCACCAAATAATCTTTTTAGTGTCTTAGACTTGATTACTGCACAAAGGGAGTTTGGCAGACCCAAGGATTTAGTCCACTTAGTCAAACTTGAAAGTTGTATAGACAGCAGGAACTGCGCCCCTACCCTCCTCCCCAACCCCCGGGACAGGTCAGCACAGTTATCTCTCTTCTTGCTAGAGCAATTCTGTAATGAGTAAGCAAAAGCACATCAAAGTGAGCTTATTGGAACTCAGAATACTTGTGCAGAGTTTTAATGCAAAAGAGAAAAATACTGTTTTCAAAAACAACTGACACAAAAAGCTGATTATGTAAGAAATCTGGGAATACTACTTACAGATTCCTCTTGAACAGCAAGTCCAATTGTTTCTGCCACGACTGCAGCCAAGTTAAAAGATGGCTTTGGAACAGGATAGCCTCCCATCCTTGGTTTATCTTTATGAGTAGAAAGCAGCTCACAGTAAGTTGCATATACATTATAATATCTTACTCCACGCACACAAATGGTACACAGAACTAAAAACGTCACAAATTAAAATCGGTAATTATGGAAATAGTTTGACTTGTTTCAGGTAAAAATCGTATCTGGAAGTGGTAAGTGGAGAAGGGGGGCAAAAGAAGAATTTCTGATGAGAGCAAACTGCTGTATCACCACAGAGAAATATGCTTCCGATTTGAATACCGCTCCCCAAAATTAAAATACAAAGACAAGTCAATGTAAAAGTTGCTTTTCAAACTTCAGTTCAGGGCATGAATAGTCTGAGAAAAAGCATGTAGAACAGTGATAATGTATATGTATAGTAAAATGCTTGGGTTGCATATTTCCTATTTCACTTATAATTATTCTTCCTGTGTTTTTATTAGGAAAACAAATAGATGAGTTCCCCTTCTTTCAGGGATTTAACATTACTCAGTTTATTAAACTGGGGCAAGGAAATATGATGGGAAAGTACAAGAACCACAACCACCACAACCCTGACCTGCAGGCATAATTCCAAAATGCTGATTCTTGCAGTCATTTATAGTTAAATACTTCATAGAAAAAAAAAAATCGGGGACACAGAAACTTCTTGTCAAAGAACTGTTTATGGAGAAGGACTTAAGACTTAAAGACTTGTACCAATTCACAATTGCAAAAAAGGGAATAATTAACAGAAGCACTTCTAAATGTTACATATTCATGTCAGACAGAAGTGCAATTCCCAGAATATTTTATCGCCTGTACAGTTGGAAAATCAGACGTAAGACAATTGGATAAGTTGCCTAAAATATGAGATATCAGCAGTAAGAGCTGCAACTGAGCTTTTTAGTTCTTGACTCTAAGCCCTGATGCTATGCCACTAGATCATGTATCTAGTGGTATACAGACAGGCATTACAAGACAGGCATTTCAGCAGCAATTCTGTGATTAAACATAATATCCTTTTTCTGGCTCCTGTGTTTAAAGAGACGAACCCTCAGTTTTACAACATTTTTTCCTTATTTTGAATGGAATTAGAACTAAATCTATTAATACACTTACTTGGTACAGGGGATAGTTGTGGATCACAGGTGTCTGCCACTAGTATCTCTTCTCCATGGTGACTGTTCACTTGTGTGGAATACAGCGGAATTTTTCCAAACTCTTGGAGAAGATGTAGAAACATTTTCACACAGTGAAATTAGGTATCCTGTTGTGATAATTTTGTGTAGATACAGACAATGATCCTGATCTTAAAAGCACTTGAATGTGAATTTTGACATGTCAGTAGATCCAGTAACCTAAGCATATTCGATTATTTTTATTCTGAGGTATCACTATGACAAATTAGTCACAAATATTTCATATTAATCCTTTCTCTCACAAACATGAGCCTAGCCAGTCAGCCATAAAACAATACTGACATGTAGTTACATCACTTTCTATACTAACCACATAAAAAGTATGTATCCAACCTATATTTGACCTGTTAATATGGCAACAAAACTATTAAAGAGTAAACCATCCAAGGGAATAATTTTCTGCATCAGCTAAGGTAATGAAAAGGTGAAAAACCTGAGATTTTAATCATGGCCAACTTTGTGCCATGTAGTCTTTTCTATCTGGACACCAACAACTTTTCATAGCCATTAACTGTGATGGGTATTTACACCATTTCCTACATATTTAACTTTGGTTTAATTTAGTAGCTATTTTTTTTATTCAGAAAATGGAGAGAATTAGGTATCTTTAGAAAGGAGAAACTATTCACAGCACTAAAATTACATACGCAAAATGAAGGGCGTGAATAACTAACCCACCCTCTTCACCCCACAGTTGTGCTATTTTTATTCTTGGGAAAAAGCTTTTAGTCAAAGACTTATATTTAGATGTAATCATGTATTATTTAAAATACTTTTTTTTTTTATTCCGTAAGATAAATTAGCACATTAAGAGCACCTGGATTGTTTATCATATTTCCTGTGTATCATTAAAATACAAGCCCGAAGTCCCTTATTTAAAAAAAAAAAAAATTCTTACAGTTACTATGCATTAGAGCTATTTCTATGACATTACAGAATGAAGTTTAGAAGTTAAACGTGCACAATACTTCTGGAGTTAGACACAAAACAAATGCAAACAGTTTACCAGTACCAGAAAAAGAAAGATCATGTAGCTGCTAGAATTAGATATCTATCAGTTTCAGTAATATTAAATTGCTGAATGTGGCAAAACATTTATTTCACTCACCACTAGGTGGTGACATAGCTGTATGCACAAGTCAAACCCCAACAGATTTTTTTAGTTTGGAGTTACAGAAGAGGTATGGGTTGGAAAACTGTTATATTTGCATGTGGATGTGGATGAAGAAAAGTAGGAGGTTGAGATAAGCTTTGAGCATATCGCTGATATAACAGTTACTGCTAAAGATATTTTTCCCCTGACTCATGCATTATAGTTTAAATGGAAAAAAGCCAAACCAAAAACACAAGACTTTTTTTTTAGTTTTCACCCTTTGCAATCAAATTTATACATCATCTTTTTCTTCAGCCCTTAAAAATATATTTTAAAATTAATTAAAAAAAAATACAATACTCTTACCACTGTTGCTTTCTGCAAGTTCCAAATCTGGGTGCGTATGTTCTGTGTATCGGATATGCCTATTCTCTTTTTTTCTTCTCATACGATTAACCACAGAAAAAGAAGTAGTCAGAACTGGAGAATCTGGAATGACTCCTCCTTCTAATTCCACCACTTGTTGCTTTCGCTCCCTGGAGACGAAATTAGGTGGTCAAATAAAACCCCAAGTCAGCAAGATGAAGAGCTTTCACTTCAGCAAGCAGGACAATCATATGGTTCAAGAAAGTAACAATTTAGAAAATACAGTCATCTCAGTAACACAACAGTGTAAAAAAGTAATACTAGAACCCAGTTTTTAGACACATCTAACAACAAATTCATACTTGCTCCACCAAGCCTAAGAATAGCATACAATCCTAGCTCTTCACATTTGAAGTCAACATTTAATTACTGCACTATGGAAGACTTTTTCCCTGGAAGAAACTAGGGACTGTAGAGTTTCTAGCTTGTTCTCTGAGGCATGTGCTACTTGAATGAAAGAATGCTGAAATGGATGGACTAGTGTCTCTCTCCCTGTATGGAAGTCCCTGCATACCCCAAGAATACTAACTGTCTTAAAAACAAAACAAAAGCTTTCAGACACTTTTAAATGGTAATGAACTGCACTGTATTAAAAACAATCCCTCTCCAGACCATTGGATGATACCTCTTATTCACCTCACAAAGGTCTTCAGAGAGGAGTGTAAAAAGCAATGTAAACCATGTAAAACAACTAATGTAAAACACAACATGGGTTATGAAGTTTATTTTCTCTCACACTGTCAGCTCTAACAGCATGTTGCAGAGTCAGTATATAAAACTTAGCGTAACAAGTAACTATGTCTTTTCTCTCCAAAATTTCTATCTAGACATAGCAAGGAAATAACAACAAAAAAGCGTTAATTTCACTTCTTTTAACTTAAATACAGTTTGTTTAGTACTTAATAAGGGCATTGCTACCTGTCGTATGGTGGCGGTAGTGAGAAATGGAAGAGGCAGTAAAAGAAAAACACAAGGAAACCTAAGCTGGCCTGCTTGGTCATCTTTCTGCAGTAGCACTTTTCCTTATGACTCTCAAGGGAAAACATGGGCCAAAAGATAATTTCCTAACTATAAAGAGAAGGATGTAAGGTTTTGATCTAAGGGAAGAAGAGGAAATATGGATATATATCTGCTTGCATTGAAATGAACCACAATATCATATATAAAATAAGTTAATAACACTATGGAGAACTGTAGAAAGCTGCCTGGCTTGAGACAACAAGCATTTTTACAGTTAGGCTTTTTACCATGACTAACTTTGAACACTTAATGACAAACACTGATGCACTTATGCTCTTAAGTCTTGACAAGTCCTAATTGTGCGATTTTGTAATTCCTCTTTTTAGCACATTTACAAAGACAGCACCATAACTGGAAAACTGTATCATCTACTAAAAATATCTTAAGAAACAAATCAAAACAAACAGTAAAACAATATATTCATTCAGTTACTTTGCAAATTTAAGTTAGCTGTTAGAGTCCTCTTTAAATTTACTGGCACACGTGGCCTCGTATGACTTCCGTGCAAACCAAAAGGTAGTTCCTATGTACCACCACAAAATCTATCAAATGAAGAAGCTGGCATACAAACTATAAATCATAAATATTCAATAAATAATTTCTGAATCATGGAAGCATTTATCTGAGACCCCAGAAAAGATTTTTGCAGAAATTCCCTTGCTGTTTCCATCCATGGATAATGAAATTCTAATCTGATAAAGGATCAGATAATACAATTCTTCTAAAATTTCATTGATTTCACTTTTATAAAGGATTCTTAGATATTTTTCCTGAAATATTAAACCTTGGTAACAAAATACAGAAGATTGCAAAAATCTAATTTCATGTCATGCACCAGAAACAATCTGTTACCTTGCACCTACGTGATGATGTTATGTTGATCTAAGTTGCTCATTCTAAATACAGTAACACGACTGTAGTTCAACCGAAACAACCAAATGCAGTGGCTATAGCACAAACAGCAGGACCATCCTTGTTAATGACTGTTTATCCACTCAACTCTGCACTCATTTAAATGACCACCTAACATGCAGAGCAAATAACTTAGTGTTACATTGTTCACTCTCCACTTTCCTACAGTGGCCGGAGATTTTTACTGGAAGCTAAATTGCAAGACTGGGGATCAAACTAAGACATTTGGATGGATCTGTCTGGTGTCAATTTTTTTAATGTCACCTCCTAACTTCTGTCAAGCTCCACAGGAGAACCATTATTGAGAAGGAGTTATACAGTGGGAAGCATATAGAAATTTGTTCCTACTTGGTATTAAAAAGGAGTACTCCTGCGGTCATGAAATATGTTACTCTGAGAAGATGAAATGCATACAGAAAGAGAAAGGATGATTAAGGTGCAAATGATGGGAGACAAACCAAGAAATACAAAGGAATAGGAACACAGTCATTCTGAACTGAACTCTAAGTTGTTTTATTCCTCTACCAAAGTTACTGTCTGACAAAGACAAGAAAAAATTACATGCAGAAAAAGCCTTACGTATCAAGCCCACACATCCTGTCCCATTCCCCCCATGCACATACGCAACTTGTTCACAGATAGGCAAAACTGAGTTAAGTTTCAGATGATGTCAGAACACAGCTATTCAAGAAAGGAATACTACCTCTGCCTTGCACAGTGCACTGTATTTGCATATTAACCACAACATTATATGGCACATTCTTGCTATCATATCAGATTACAATTTGACAGTCAATTTGTAGCTCATTACTTTTATGGTTTTCTTTTGAAATTTACTATGTCTTTTTCTTTTTAAAATTATAAAATTATCATAAGTTTATTTAAAAAATTTATTGCAAGATCCTGGGGCTTTTTGACTAGCTGAGAAACTACTTTTCTAAAGTCTTAACCTAGGAGGAAAGAATTGGTAAAGAGTCAACAGAGGAATAAAAGAATGAGATGTCAGGCTTTGCTATGCACTGTGACCAGAATAATCTTGAACAATCGTGAAGTCAAACAGAATTTCTATGACAAATGTATCTCGTTCAGTTTAAAAAAAAAAGATGCACACAGTTTAAAAAAAAGCAGAAATTCTGCACAAGACAAAGATGCTAGTTTTATGTTGTTACAGTGGCTGTAGGCTAACTTTTCATAATCTATTGAAAAAGAGGAAATTCAAGTTTTAAAGACTTAAAAGCTGATATTTATATCCCCAGACATTACTACTGAGGAATGGGAGGGAGGGGAATATCCAAAAAAGCTCAAAACTTACTCTAACTCCTTCTGTAATTGCTGGAACTGTTCAGTTATCTTTTTATTTTCATCCTGTAAGTTGTTTTTTTCATTCACTGCAATTTATAGGAAAAAAAAAGGAGAAAAAAATCAGTGCACACATGTTAACATCATATCCTATCTAATTTTGTCAGGTCCTTTAAGGAAACAGAACCAATTCTAAAACGTAATACTATACACTCTCTATGGCTTACCAAAATGAATTTTCAAGCTAGTCATTAAAAAGGTTGTAAAATGATGTGTTAGAAAAGGCAAAGGTGTCACAATTACTGGATCATATTAGTTCCACACAATCATTAACTACTTTTGTCCATGTACATAAAAGTTGGACTGTGTTGTAAAGATGAATGAATTGCTTGCTCAGCTTCATGGACAAAATTGCTTCCTCAGGTTGAAGACAGCCTTTAAGTATAAAGTAATTAAAATTTGGTTTTAGCTACCAATGTGACCAGCTAATTGGAGACAACAGGAAAAATAAAACCCAATTTCTTAAAAATCAGTTAAATATTTTGTCAGAAATTTTTTATTTACTTTTCTTAATTTCCAATTCATTCTGCCCATACTTCACACAAGCTTATTGCATCACCTTCAGCCTTTTTTCCACGCTGTCTCAAACTAATGTAGTGATAGCTCCCAACTTGTCTGTTCACTTTAATTTTTATTTTCATGTTCTTATTCTTTTGTTGTATATTTTATCTCTGGATGATTCTTGACTGACCTTTTTTGCTGGTTGCAGGAAATACATAAATTGTCATATAGATCTCAACCCAAACCCACAGAAGACTACTGTTCTGTCAGATAGTCTTCAAGAAGATTTGTATTTAATAGGTCTCACCTTGATTTTTAAGGCTCAGAGGTTTATTTAAAGATTGGTTGTACCCTATTTGTTGTTAATCATTAAACTCAAGAATTCCGAATATTTTATAGAAATATCCAATATTAAAAGTCCTTGAAAAATTAATGTATTTTATACTAGTACAGAATCTAGTATTTCTATAATTTAAGCACTAAAAAGCTACTTTTTGTGTCTGACATCTCCCATATTTTAAATCTCACTGAATGTCTGCTTGTTGATCAAGCAAGACAACTAAATGACACAAAATAATTAATGGTAAAGATACCATTAACATTTTAAAATCCTGACCTGTATTTTTTAGCACTTTATACAACCAATCTTTCCAAACTCTCTTCATTAAGAGATTTGTTGTGTCCTGCCTTCATATCACCCAGAACAGTGTATTTTTTCCTGTCCCATATGTACGACTTCCTGATTTAAAAATGAGCTGTCTACAAGCTGCCTGGCATGATTCTTTTGTGGTTTCAGAGGGTTATGTGAAGGTTACAGGTTACTGCAGTTAAACTCCAAGACCAACTGCAGGACACAAGCCGGACCCAGGGAACTTCTGTTTGAACTTGCTACTTTGTGATCACCAATTACTTTTGAAGTCAGGGTTTCCTTAGGAAAACTGGCAATCAGTCATTCTATGCTTTAGCTGTAGGAATAAACAGAAGCAGCCACATTTTATCTACAGTAGCTACTTTACACTGTAAGATTTTCCACGTCAGTTCACTTTCAGTATCAGCACTTCAATCTAAGAAAGAGGGTCAAATGACTAGTAATTGGTATGTTACATATTTTCAGACTGTAGAATTAAGTATCCCCCAACTGAACTCGGGCTTACTAAACACACAACATATAAATTATATCAAGTTACAGGAATTCACAAGGAACTAGTTTACAAAATAGTATGTTTTGTCTTCAGACTCATGGATAAAACTCACTAAGCTCAGTGATAAGTTTAAGATTCTGCTGCCGGATATTTTCAAACTCTTGCTGCTTCTTTCTCATATGTTCTTCGGTTACAGCACAGCGATCACATAATCCCGCTCTTAATCTATAATAAAATTAAGAGAAAAAAAGGCCCTCTGTTAAGAAAATATTGCCATACATGAAGCAGATATCCACACTTAACTGGCCTTTTGAACAATGAAAACCAGAAAATTTGACAACTATGCAGAACACCACTAAGTACTGCATTTTATCTCTTGACATAGCAATATTTTGAGATTTCTGAATAATCTAATACTACATGTACTAACATTTGCATAAATGACGGTAGGTACTGGATACTTCTAAAGCAACATGCATTACTTTATTAAAGTGGAGCATGCTATACCTTGTCACTGAAAGTCTTTGTGAGGTATCCTACTAAGAGTACTGTCAGATATAAATTACATAGAATCATAGAATCGTTTAGGTTGGAAAAGACCTTTAAGATCATCAAGTCCAACCGTTAACCT
>NW_008796043.1:6481771-6484883 GCF_000699145.1 Aptenodytes forsteri
CCAGCTTTGTTGCCCTTCTCTGGACACTCTCCAGCACCTCAACGTCCTTCTTGTAGTGAGGGGCCCAAAACTGAACACAGTATTCAAGGTGCCGCCTCACCAGTGCTGAGTACAGGGGCACGATCACTTCCCTACTCCTGCTGGCCACACTATTGCTGATACAGGCCAGGATGCCATTGGCCTTCTTGGCCGCCTGGGCACACTGCCAGCTCATGTTCAGCCGGCTGTCGACCAACACCCCCAGGCCCTTTTCCACCAGGCAGCTTTCCAGCCACTCTTCCCCAAGCCTGTAGCACTGCATGGGATTGTTGCGACCCAAGTGCAGGACCCGACACTTGGCCTTGTTGAACCTCATACAATTGGCCTCGGCCCATTGATGCAGCCTGTCCAGAACCCTCTGTAGAGCCTTCCTACCCTCAAGCAGATCAACACTCCCGCCCAAGTGAGTTCATTGTAAGTAACGTTCATTCAAGCAAATACAAATAAGCAAATCATTTCAGTAAATATAATTACTACTTCATCTAAGAAGGATATATCACTGTCATTAAGCAAAGTAATAAAATAAAAAGGACAAAAAGTTCGCTCTGTACCAAATACCAAGCAAATGTGAAATCCTTTATCTTTATGTAGACACCGATACTTAAAAGTGCATCCAAAAGTCCATGTGACGCATTGCCTCCACTGTCTCTAATGGTTTTAGATCAGCTGTTTAAAGCATATCCGCTATCAGAAAAGGCTTTGTTATGATCACTCCATCTTACTTGACACATTCATTCATGCAGTGAAACGTGTGTTCCTTTTACAGCTGATAACTGAAGTGTATTTTTTTCTCGTATACAACAAAAAACTAAGAGTATTACCTAAGTGAAAACCACACTCTATTTTGCCTGCTAAATAAGAGAACAATTGGTTAAGAGTTCTGCATTGCTGCTGCTAGCTCACGAAGTATTAAAAAAACCCCAGCAAACCAAAAACCCCAAACAAAATACCTAAGTTTCCAATTCCACAGCTGAATATCGGAAGCAAAAGCCATCTTGGTTTATGGGTATTTTAATATTGTGGAATTATGGAAAGAGTAAAATACTGAAATGCCTCTTCATACTAGCTTATCTGACTGTGTACTAAATACAGTATTATCATCTCCTTGTAATAAACCACTTTAAATACTCTTTTTGTTTTCCGTAATGTGAGTACTTCATCTGCTAAGGGATTAGAAAAGTCCATCCACTCTGCAAATGTCTCTCTACCTATGTGGTGTGAAAGTTTATTACCTGCACGGTTACGAGTTTATCCCTAATGCCTTTCACAGAGAAACAGAGTTGACTGCAAAATTTGAGTACCTTAGCTCTAAAATTTGAGGTAGCACAGGAATGTGGGCAAATAATTTACTGTGTAATGATCTCCTGTTCCCAGAAAGATTCTGAGAGCCTATTAGCAGCAAATTTAACATACACTTTCCAAAACAGGTATAATTTTTAAAAGATGAAAAAATACACTGTGATTTCATGTCTATTGGTTTTGTTTTGCTATACCAGATTAAACAGGAACAAATAAGGGAAAGGCAGAACGGCTCAAAAGGTGATCAGAATGTCTAAGTCCAAAAGCAGGCAAAAGACAGAACTTGCGATTAAATTTAGGTAAGACAGGCAACTGGTAAAAAAGACCCCCCCCAACAAATCTGAAAGATTTCCTAGTGAGTTATTTCATGAGTTTCAAAGTATATTATATAGTTTGCCCTTGGGTTTTGTACTTGCATTACATCTCAATTGATATTAAACTTACCTCTAAAAAAATGGATGGAAAAGCATGTGCTTTAAAATGGCTGTCTGCCTCCCAAGCTGATCTATTTAACTTCTATTTATCTTAACTGAACTAAGCAAACTAAGCAAAAAAATAAAATAACAAAAATTTAATTCAGTCAGAAGAATCTAAATTCTACACTTTTCTTTAACACACACTATTTGGATTGTATTAGAAAAGGACTGGTTTAGAAAAAAAAAAAAAAACAAAACAACTTGCAAAGTATCCAGACCTACAAATTAATAATCCCTTCATTATAGGCAATAGCTGCCAACCAGCTGAAAGATCAGACTGTGACTTAGGGTGAAATTCTCTGCAAGGTTTCTTTGCAACAAGGAAGCTTAACTGAATGTTGATTTTAAAAAGTGGGCTTGGAATTGGTATTGACATATCTTTGGGCACAGAAGGACCCTAAATGTAGAAGGGCTGCAGGGAAGGCTGCTGCGAGGAATGTAGGGAACACAGCAGCAGCCACGGAGCATCAGTGCAGGGGGAGATTTGGGGCATGGAGGCCTGTGGGGTGACAGAGCAGCCCCACCTCTGCCCCTGGAGAGATTCTCGGGCCTGAGGAGAGTGGCTCTGCCCTGTGCCAAGCTGCTGGAGACATTAGCTTGTTTTCAATGCCCTGTACAAGATGATAACGACACATGGCTTTTGGAAATAAAACCTGGGAAACTTGGGACATTTGTCCAATAACCAGATCCTCACTGGAAGATGCTAGCCCTGCTTTTGCAATTTTATCGTGCTTTTCCAAAAGGCCCTGCTTTTGTAGACATGCAGTCACTTGAGAATTGCAGTTAATTACTGTTTATGCCTGTCTGTTTTTAAAGCATGTAATCCCCACAGCTATGGAGAAAACCAACCAGCCAACCTTAAAAAAAAAAAAAAAAAAAAACAAAACAACTTGCAAAGTATCCAGAGCTACTCTGTAAGAGCAAAACACAACAAACGCAAAAGCTAAAAGATACTACTTCACCTGTCTTCTAAAACCTTGATAGTGTCATGAAGTGCTTTTTGCTGTTCTCTGAGCTGCTGGTTCTTGGTATAAAACTCTTCAAGCCTCTCTGCATCCCTAAAATCAAATAGAGAAAACGTTAGTTCTAGCTTTAAATTACAGCTATTAGTTTTTCAGTAGAGAATTCTCTCTGGCACGTTTCTTTTATACTCTTGGGGAGCGTGATTATCATCAGCACAAATATTAAGTTGAAGATAAATGAAGCAAGTGTTTCTGATGAATGGTAATTTAGAAATGTCTGAGTTAGGAAAGGAGCAGCTAGTTTCTAATTCATATTACAGTTGAGCTTCGTTAATA
>NW_008796043.1:6485035-6499711 GCF_000699145.1 Aptenodytes forsteri
CCGTTAATAAACTGATTTTTGCTCAGGACAAAAATTAGAGTTGATGACAGTCAAGGCATAAAAGCTAATAGTATTCAAGCAACAATTTCAGGGAACATAAGCTCAAGTACTTCTCTTATTTTACTGTGTTGCTGAGCTGTCGGGAAGCTAACTGGGGGTTTCCCAATCAGGTCATTTTGGTCTTGTCTTAGTGAGTGCTTCTTGCAGCGTGGCAAACCACATTAGGTTTGTAAAGCTCTGACAAGTCTTTAGATCCATTAGAGGTTTAGTTCCTCAAGAAGCAATTCTCAGAGTCTATAGAACATGGATTCCCGTAATACGAATATGGGGAAGAGAACTCTCTTCCTAAAAACCTCAGAAATAGAAGATCTTGGGGAAAATACCTTCTCTAAAAGCCAGGACTACTTAATTAACAAAAGAACATTTCCCCCTCAAAAGAGCTAAGGTAAAGCGGTAACATTAACTTGCCAATTTTAGCTCCCCTTCGCTTTTATTATCAGATCACAACAATTCTTCAAGATGCAAACAAGGTATGAGCAATAAGCACACAATTTTTTTCTACAAGGAAATTAACTTTCAGTAAAAGCTAGGCAGCTGAATCTATGTAACATGACAATGACTAACTTCTGAGAATTCATTCCCAGCTATTCTTTTTATCATGGAATCCTTTGTGTATTCCATGAAAGTGGGTGTTTGTTTGCAGTGTGCCTGAGACAATTATTTGCGGAAGCCATGAAATTGGCTCACAAAAAGCTGCTAAGCACACACACAACAGGAAATGAAAACGTATTTACTAACTTGTTGGTACAATTCTTTTACACAGACATACTTTTAAATTGGCACTATCCCTTTAAGACACATTAGTCAAACACATTTTCATATTGCTGGTATTAAATAAATACAAGAAATTAACAATCATGGGTCAAAGTGAATGGGACAGCTGGAAGCTTCCACAGTGTACAATCACAGATGTATTTTATTAATTCTGAAATTTAAGAACAGATATTTTATTTTTCTGTACTACCATCCAGACCAATATTGTCCTTTTCAGCTGCATATACAACATATAAAACAGTTACATGCAAACAGCATGAGGGACCATTCAAAACTTGTACTTTCAGTTGGGGAGGACAAAGTGTTAAAGTTCTGTTACCTCTGTTCATTAACCACGTACAGCCAGGCCATGTGTCGTGGTTTAACCCCAGCTGGCAAATAAGCACCACACAGCCGGTCGCTCACTCCCCCCGCAGCAGAATCGGGGAGAGAATCGGAAGAGTAAAAGTGAGAAAACTCGTGGGTTGAGATAGAGACAGTTTAATAGGTAAAGCAAAAGCCGCGCACGCAAGCAAAGCAAAACAAGGAATTAATTCACTCCTTCCCATGGGCAGGCAGGTGTTCAGCCATCTCCAGGAAAGCAGGGCTCCATCATGCGTAATGGTTACTTGGGAAGACAAATGCCATCATGCCGAACATCCCCCCCCCCCTTCCTTCTTCTTCCCCTAGCTTTATATGCTGAGCATGACGTCATATGGTGTGGAATATCCCTTCGGTCAGTTGGGGTCAGCTGTCCCGGCTGTGTCCCCTCCCAACTTCTTGTGCACCCCCAGCCTGCTCGCTGGTGGGGTGGGGTGGGAAGCAGAAAAGGCCTTGACTCTGTGTAAGCACTGCTCAGCAGTAACAAAAACATCCCTGTGTTATCAACACTGTTTTCAGCACAAATCCAAAACATAGTCCCATCCTAGCTACTATGAAGAAAATTAACTCTACCCCAGCCAAAACCAACACACCATGGCAAAATCTGAAGTCTGACAAAAGCAGTCTGTATTTTTCTGATGTTATTGCATAAAAAAAATCTCATTTTTTTCAGTTTGTGCAACTTACAGGCCTAAAATATCAAATCTTAAAGTCTTTTCTCAAGCTACCTTTAAGTCATTCTAAGCCATTGAGTTATTAAAAAAAAAAAAAATACTAACATACACTAATACTCCATGCCTTCCACCTAAACCCTTTAAAATATCACATTAAGATAGTAAAATGATAGAAGAAACTAGGCTGTTTTGTGGTTTTGTTTTGGTTTTTTTTAGAATTCCAGTGCACCTGATCAACATGACAGACATCTTTGGCCATGAAGGCACTCTGCATAATGAGCGGTCTCTGACCTAGCATTTACAAGTCATTAGCTCCAATGCTGAAGTGGGGTACAAAATAAGGTGCTCCTTGTCAGCTGATTACTAAGTCTGAAATACTAAACCTCAGGTATTCAGATGCACCAAGGAGGACAAGACCTCCTATGTAACAGTATTGTATCTACAATGTGGTAATTGTAGAAAGATTCCAACAATAATTAAACCATTGGTATGTGTTCAGTCACTTCACTGATAATATTCATCGTCTAGAAAACTAACTGATCAATTTAAGGTTTTCAGAATGTGGAAGCAACTCATGACGCACCAGGTTAAGTTAACAATAACAGCAAGAGATAATTTCGTCCTTTTAGATTAAAAATGAAATAACAACTTCATTTATGAATTATACATGATAACAAGATGTTAAATAGATTTTTTTCCAGGAAAGTCAGCGTAGCCTTTAAGTGTGAAACATAGCACCAAGTATTTGCTAACTGAAAGTAATCTAATTTCATCTAACGTAAATATATTCCTTGTGATACTGCAATATCAATCTTAATGTTCAGAAAGCATATCTTTAAAAAGTAAACAACACATATGCTGTTTGGATTTTAATGAAAGATCTGACAACATTCCATGATATACCCTGAACTCGGATTTTAATGAAAGATCTGACAACATTCCATGATATACCCTGAACTCAAAATCTTGATGAAGTTCATATGAATTCATATTTCCAATTGACTAAAAATTCACCGACAGAACAAATAAGCAACTGGGCTCTATTGCCACTTTTTTTTAGTAATTTGTGAACTCTTATGCACAATTAAACAGCAGCTGCAAATAGTATACACTGTGTTCTACTAGTGTTGGGGATTGAACAAGAAGCCATATAAAAGCTGACAAATCTTGATCCTGAGGAGCAGGTGCATATGTAGGGGAATGGGGAATTAGCCACACAGGTACCCTTGGGATTGTAAACTCTGCTGTAGGTTTGGTGAATTGCACTTGCTCAGCAACCATCAGAGTGACACTGTGCAGACAAAAGTCAAAACCATAGGCAATTATCTATAGCCTTCACAGATGAGATCTGTATGAACGCAGCTGAAATGTGAGAAAACACCACACCACGCAGGCTCAGAGTGCTACTGTGGATTACCAAATGCCAGCAGGATGGGCGATGTTTAACACAATATCGTGGTTTAACCCAGCAGGCAGCTAAACACCACACAGCCATTTGCTTGCTCCCCGCCCCCCGCAGTGGGATGGGGGAGAGAGTCAGGGGGGGGGAAGTAAAATTTGTGGGTTGAGATAAAGACAGTTTAATAGGACAGAAAAGGAAGGGAAAAATAATAATAATGATAAATGAATATACACAATAAGTGATGCACAATGCAATTGCTCACCACGCATCGAACAGTGCCCAGCCAGTTCCCGAGCAGCGGTCACCCCTCCCCTGGCTAACTGCCCCCAGTTTATATACTGAGCATGATGGTATGGAATACCCCTTTGGCCAGTTTGGGTAGCTGTCCTGGCTGTGCCCCCTCCCAGCTTCTCACTGGCAGGGCATGAGAAGCTGAAAAGTCCTTGACTAGTGTAAGCACTACTTAGCAACAACTAAAACTTCGGTGTGTTATCCCAGCCGAAACCAGGACAGGAAAATAAGCAAGACACAAGCTCAGAGGAGGTTTGGGCACTACAAAGGATAAACAAAATCCAAAAAGATATCTAGGGAAGGGAGCAACGCAGGCATTACACAACTGAAGGCAATTTCTTCCAAAAGCCTAGTGAAAAGAAAAAAGAACACTTTTCCTGGAAGTGAGAGTGTTATAATTACAGAAGAACAGTTATAATGAAAGTAGACAGCAAGTAAAGTATGCACTGTAGTACAATCAAATTATACTAGAAAAGCCAGTATCATTTTAAGATGCATTTACATATTCCTATTACAGGAAAAGAAAAGATGGATTCCACTAGAGGGAATTTACTCCTATGGAAAGACACCTTTGCTTCCCTCCCAACCAGAAATATAAGCACATAGAGGAATTTAGACAATAACTGTCAAAAATGCTAGTGAGTTGCTTGAGTTACTATTGTACAAAAAAGCACATGATGACCTAATTTTCCTAGACTAAGGGAGGGTTATTTCCTGCTAATACAATTTGAAAAAAGTAACTAAAAAAAAAAAGACAACTAAAAAACCTAATAGGAATTAATGAGGAAGAAAATTGACTACATGGTGATAGAAATGTTAATTCTGAAAAAGCACAAACTATGCTTGAGAGCACTGTGGCTACACTTTAAAACTAAGATTGTCTATCTTTGACTTCAGATGGCAATGCTGGGAATGCAAATATGGAGTATTTTTGCTAATTTTAAGAGGAATTTAATTTCTTTAACATATCTAATACAATTATAGTTTTCCAAAGTGGAAAAAGATCAAGTAGTTTATTTTTATTCCCCCTACATAGCACTTTATAAAGTGCAATTCATAATACAGGTCATACGTGATATTAACATAATATTAATGTAATTAAACCTGAAGTCAAAATTTGAATAAAGAATCACATTAGCATATCTCTTCTTTAATTAAATATGGCTTTAGTCAGCAGAAGGAAAATAAAAGCTGATTTAATGCTGTAAATACATATTGTGATTCACTGTACATGTAAATCTTGTAATTCAGATTTTTTTCCCCTTTTTTTTTTTTGCTTCTAATGAACAGAACTAAAAATTAGTAGCAACTAATGACTGCAAAAAAAACTTACATATGTCTTAAAATACAAGAACTGAGTGAAAATTAGCAAGGTTATTACCAGAATCTTTACTGAATGACTGAAAGCTGAGTTAAGGCACAACACCTGATACTAAAGCCAAACATGTAGCAAAAAAAAAAATTTCTAAAAAAAATTGGCTTGTTGTTTTCTCACTTCTCTTTTGCAGATTTGACCTCAATTTCAAAATATCTCCCTAATTACCTTTCGTATTAGAAACATCAACATCTTGATAGGCATCCTAGAAATACTGTAGATAAGAAAAGCCTACAAGTCATTTGTTCAAGGACAGCAAACCTAGTGTTCAGGTTACACACCCTATAAAGAGTTACACATATCTTTAGATTACTTCAGCTGAATTATTAAAGTGAGCAGAGTTTTGTACACATCTGAAGGAAGAATCCAGGAAACCTCAATTGATCTTACAAGAAGATCATTACGGCTCGTTGATGGTACTCAGACTCTCCTTTAATAAATTAGATCATTAGGATGAGTACTTACAAACATCTGTCCTTTTTCAACTTAGATATTTTCAGCTGTAAGCCTGAAAAGTGGAAAGAAGAAAATACATGTTATAGAATTCTGGTTTAAAAAAAAAAACAAACCTGAGTGAAACAATAAACTAACACTCCTTTTGCCAATGACATCTGCAAAAGAGAGAAAAAATGTCACTAGTCTGGAGAGAAAATGGTTCATTCTAGACTCCTTATGTTCTACAGGATCTTGGAAACAAATATAGCTATTATGATCCCTAGGAAATAGGGACTTCTTAAACACGCAGATTCCCACTTAAACAGGTATAAAAACACCTTTGTAAAAAAACCACACATGAATACCAAGCACTGTCAATATATTTTCACTGACTATGCCTACATAAGTAGCATAAAAAGTTCTGTGTACACGTAAGTGCATAATACTACACTTGAAATGTATCATCCAACCACCGAACTGAAAAATGTATTACAATGTATATGCATAAAGGAAACATTAAAAATACATGATTCGAGGTCTCAAAGCACAAAAGGACAACACACTCTATTGGAGGTATGCTACCAGACCCTCTCAGCCAAAGCTTCTTTGGAACATCTTAAGGTGAACTGAGGAATATTTCATCTGTGGCCCTTCTCCCACTAAGGCCCACACACTCCTCAACATATGTTCTGTGCAGAAGTAAAAGGTTTGCAAATACAACTGATGCTCTCAGCAGGAGTGGCCAGCTGACAGCCCAGGGACTAGACAGCAGTCCAGCCACTCTGCTTGCAAGGTTTTGGGTGTGTATGTGCACAGGGGCAGGAAGATAAAGGTACCTGAAGTATGGCACAGCTTAACAAGTGGGATGCAGTGCTGTGGAAATTCATGTGATACTACCCACATACAAGGTGGCCGTTCCTATTCTAAATAAATGGTCAGAAATAATCAGACTCCAACGGTATAACATTTTCTTAAATACAAATCCAATAGAAATTTTCGTAAGACATCAGAAAGTAATGTAACACAATTTTTTCCTAACGCCGTCTTCTCTTCAAACGATGAAAAGTTGTGAGCAACTTCAGTTTGAACATGAGGTGTCTTGTAAGCCTTCTTGCAAAAGCATTAGTCATTTAGGATAATATGATAAACTTATGAAACCAGAACACTTTTAAGAAAATTTCTGACAATTTTGAATTTAAACCAAAACACATACCCGATGCTACATCTTAGTACAGAAAATGTTGGTTAAGGCAGCTAATAGACTTCTTTTTTCTCTCCCCTACCACACTCAACTGGGAACAGCTCAAAGGGGAAAAACTACTTGCTTGAGAAGGGTCACTCTTCAGGCCACTTACAATATAACAGTCAGGCCAGCCAGAGCCTCAGTGAGCCCATGCCACAGACTGCTACAAGATGCCAGTGAGACAATGAGGTAAAAATGCACAGTGACTATTTAAAAAAAAAGTTCTTAGGAAATATAGCAAGATTTCTTTTATCTCTAAGTGTTCAACACCTGTAAGATGTTATGTTCTATCATGCAGATCAGCATAGAAAGAGGGTTTATTTTTTTAAGTAGTTGCTATTCATCAAGTCAATTAGGCATCTGCAATTAGAACCCCTATAAAGCATGCTTTAATGTTGCTCCACGCCCATCGGAAGGAATGAAGCTGCACAACAATGCATCTCCTGTATGAACAGGTAGTCTGTTCAGCAAGTATTTAGGATTATAACATTGGCAACCTGAGCCCCAAATTGAAGAGGCAGCACTCAAAAGGCCGAGTACTGTGCTACAGGTAACACTATCTCCCCTCTCACCTGAATTCAGGAAGAACAAAAATAGTTCCTTAAATGTTGCATTTTTTTCTTAATTCAAATGACTGCAATGAGAAGGCAAGAAACCAGTTTGTTACATTTATCCAAGAGCATTGAATTACTGCATCAGGTGTAATAATCTCTTCCTTTTGCTTTTCCAGAGCATTGGGAGGTTTTAAGCATACTCATTAAGACAGCTTGGCTTTTTCAGATTTCCTTATTTAATACTCCAGTGAGCATATAAACTTATGTGAATCTGCATAAGTGAAACTACACTATGTACATTCCCAGTTCAATTTTATTTTTCACACAATATTTCTATGAAATAGACAAGCTGCAGACTATATAAATCTACACTACCTAAAGCTCATAAGTCCTTTAGTAAATGACACACTGTCTCCATTAAAGTGATGCAGACTTTCTTTAAACTATCATTAGGCAGATTAATCAACCGCGCAACACTATTTTATGAAACTTGCAACTTGATTAGACTATGTACCTGTAAGATTTCAATTAATGGCTATGACAATTTCTGTTCTGATGAATTTTCAAATGCATTAAATCCACTTAAAATTGACACTGCCTGGGAAGACTGCAGCATCTTTATCGCTGAAGTTTTCTCAGAACGGGTTGGACAAGCTTCTGTCAGCAATGACACAGGCTTAATCCTTCCTTAAGGGTATAGAGATGGACTAGATGACCTCCTAAGATCCCTTCCAGCCCTGTTTTCTGTAATTATTTACTTCTGAGGAGCTTCCAGCTACTTCCTTTCCTACAGCAATCTATCAATGAGATTGCTTTCCTCATAATTTTCTCTGCATCTGTGACTAGTTTTTTCCCCCGTTGATATCTTCTGCTTTTCAGAGGTAAGAAATAGTTGAAGAGAATTAGGCTATTTCTTGTACAAAAAACTCTCCTCACATTTCTATGCTGAAATAAGTTTCTTTTCAGTATAGAGCTTTAGACTTGAATTCATCCTTAGGAACCATGTTGATAAGACACACATGCAGCAAGTATCCATATAATTATTTTGAGCTAGATGCAAGTATTAACACCTTCAGAAATTAGTCACTTTACCTGTAAGATTTCAATTAATGGCTATGACAATTTCTGTTCTGATGAATTTTCAAATGCATTAAATCCACTTAAAATTGACACTGCCTGGGAAGACTGCAGCATCTTTATCGCTGAAGTTTTCTCAGAACAGGTTGGACAAGCTTCTGTCAGCAATGACACAGGCTTAATCCTTCCTTAAGGGTATAGAGATGGACTAGATGACCTCCTAAGATCCCTTCCAGCCCTGTTTTCTGTAATTATTTACTTCTGAGGAGCTTCCAGCTACTTCCTTTCCTACAGCAATCTATCAATGAGATTGCTTTCCTCATAATTTTCTCTGCATCTGTGACTAGTTTTTTCCCCCGTTGATATCTTCTGCTTTTCAGAGGTAAGAAATAGTTGAAGAGAATTAGGCTATTTCTTGTACAAAAAACTCTCCTCACATTTCTATGCTGAAATAAGTTTCTTTTCAGTATAGAGCTTTAGACTTGAATTCATCCTTAGGAACCATGTTGATAAGACACACATGCAGCAAGTATCCATATAATTATTTTGAGCTAGATGCAAGTATTAACACCTGCAGAAATTAGTCACTTTATAAACAGCATTACTAAATTCCTTTCTGATTTGTGAGCACTATGCAAGTATCCCACACATTCTACAGGTAGGAAATAAAAGTAAATATAGTTTTAATGACCATTATTCTGAGTTGCTGAGCACTTCTGCATTCCAGGAAAAGTCAACTGACATTGACCATGCCCAAAATCTTTGAAAACTGGGTTGTAGGAGTGCTACCCATTGTCACATAATGAATTTGAGAGAAAGTGATAGCTATTTTGTCTGAAGAGGGCCAAAATGTGGAATTTTTTGCAAGTGATCAGTTTAAAAGAATAAGAAGCAGGGTTTGTTTAGCTAACATGGTGGAAAAAACACATCCTTTACAATATAGTAATATAAAAAAAAAAAATCAATAAAATCCATGTCAAACTGTATGAATTTGAAGTATTCTCTAGTCTATATTCTACAGATATATAAATAGTATAACTTTTCTAATATGCCTGACCATTTCAAGCTCATGTGTCATAAATCCTACTTTTCATGGATTTGTAATAAATAATAATAATTCCACCACTACAGTGTTCAGTACATTGGGCATTGTACATGCAAAAAGCTTTTTCTCCCAACTACTAACTTTCCCTTAATCCACCTTCCACCATCTTTAAAATAATTTTTTGCTGACATTTAGATTCGAAATTCATGAGTCAATTTTAATTCTTATTTATAGACTTCAGAAACAAGCAAAGTCCAGGCAAGCCTGTGTTTGATGTTTCTAAAATATCTTCCAGTACCATTTTCTATAAGAGGATCCCCACCTTTTGAAAAAATTAACTATCCTTCAGGCATGTCTTTGATGTTATCATGGAAGACCTAATTTTACCTAACACGGTGTGGGACATACTGACAAAGGGCTAGGCATGAAAAAGACTGCCTAGTGGCAAAATTATCTGGCCCCACCCAGCATGCATTCTAAAGAGTATGTTCACTTGTATAAAGAAAACCAAAACTTTAAAATCACGTGCTGCACATCCCAAGAAACTAGAGAAGGGGTCACTTAACACAACCCTCTACGTTAGAGCTTTTTGTTTGTTCAGTTTTTGTTGTTCAGACATGCCATAGATTGCCAGATCCCATTCTGTCAGTACTTCCGCATTTATCTGCAGTTGACATCACACCCACTATGAAAAGAACCATCAAGAATTTAAAAAAAAAGAAAAAAGAAAAAGTCATATAAATAAGGTTTTTTTTTTGGTTTTGGCACATGAAATAAAACTATATTTCATATGATTACACATACTTTTTTTCATGTAACAAAATGCTACTATCTGGTACATCTTTCCTTTCAGTTGCCAAACTCATAGAAGTTTTTTTGTTTGGTTGGTGTCAAGGCCCAGTGTTGCAAATTGTTGAGTCAAGACTTTCAGTACGAGGTATGAAACATCTATACATTATAAAACAGTCCCCCACAGTTTTTGAAATTAAGAAGTGATGATATAACTGGACGTAAATGGAACTGTTTTGAGGCTGGTGGAAGTGACCGAGGCCACTGGAATGGTCTGGCTACAAAGATCTACTTACATGGCTAAAGCTCTTAATTCACAAAAACTCACCTGCTTTTATTCCAGCCTAATATAAATACTATTTCATGTGTAAGGATATGCTTGTTGGAAGATTCAGTCAAATACTGTTCTAATTCCATCCAAAAGAATGGATCGTGTGACTTAAGATTAGCAGAACAAAATCCCAAGTTTTTATGAAGTATTTTTAGCAAAACATCTTATGAATACTACTTGTGAAACAATATTATAATAAGAATATACATTTATATTGCAATAATTCATCTTTACTTTGAGTGTTATTAATTTCCTGCAATACTGAAGAATGAACAGACACTAACAGTCAATCTGTAGTAAAATTGATATCACAGGTCACAAAATATAATGTAAGAATAAGCAACTTTATTATAAATTTTGTTGAGAAAATTCGGAACACGAAAAACTGAAGAAATACTTTTCACTTCAGTAATATTAATCTGCAGTGGTATTTTGCACCAGTTAGGGGAAATAAACAATGCAAACCATTTTAATGTATCTGAAGTGACTAAACCCAAAGGTAAAAAGAAAAAAAGCAAAAATTCCATTGAATAACTTGATTTGGAAACTTTGAATCATAATCCATTAAAGGTAAAGTAACATTTATATATTTCCTAAGCAAACACAGATCCCATGTAACATTGCGTTACTCTTTCTTCACTGACCTAGCAAATCATTTAAACTTGTTGATAGTTTAAATCTAATCCTGTTAAGCCAGGCTTAGGCGGTCAATCTGTAAGGATCATGTAATCATCCAGTCCAACTTTCTGCATAACGTAAGACATTAAAAATCTATTTAGTTCCATGCACACAGAGTGGTAATCTGGTTCAAAGTTTTCCTGTGGTAACAAACAGCCTTCTGTGAACGCAAACTTTAACAATTTACCTTGCACTTCTTTATCATGACATTCTTTCAGTTTGGACCACAATTCCTTGAAGAAATCTCCACTAGGTTCTGCAGAACTAGGGCTCCCACAGCTTCCTCCAGATGCATTCATCTTGCTTTTTTCTGCTCCCAACTTCTTTGACTTATTTGCAGAACTGGCTCACTCTCACACTTTAAGTTTTAAATTACATAGTTATGAAGCTGTTTCTGAAGACAGGTGTATGCCTGTAATGACAGATCAACAACACTTATGTTTGCATTTATCAGAGTATAACTTGCAGCCATGGATGAAATACAAAGCTTACTGCCTTCCCTTGTTGAGTTGTACTTATATACTGACGGTCACCCTGAAAGTGTGGAAGATGCTAAGTATTTTGCTACCAGTAATTATAAACTAACAGAATTTTTCCCTCCCCTTAAACAGCTATCAACTTAAAATTAGATTAACATGCTTAGGAGTCTTTATTCTTTTCCTACATAAAGCTACAGTTAAACAGAATTCCTGTTTTCCAAAAGTAACCCATGCTTCCAAAACCTTGCTGTGAGCAAAAGCATTTGTCAAAAGTTTTACCAGAAATATATTTGTGTACATACATCCTTTACATAAACACTGATTCAAACAACACCCTTCTGCAAAGAAAAGCCCACATCCCCTTGAAGTCTTTGTAATTCTACATTAAAATTATTCCCACTCCCTGATGAAAAGGAAATAGAAGAGTAATCTCAAAATTTATAAACCTCAAAAAAATTAGTATTTGAGAACTATCAAAGTCAGACAGCTCTGTCTTAAAAGCCAGACTGCCTACACAACTCAGAACAATCTTACAGATAATTCTTCTTTGTTTTGAAGGGTTTCTTAGCACACATGATGCCCTCAGGTAAACTACAAGGGAAGCATGGTTCTCGGATCTGGGTCTGAGCCAAGGTAAGATTCAATTCTATTGGCATTGGGTGTCCAATATTGAAATACTCACGTAATCTCTCTGTCCTTCAGTTCCCTGTGTGCGAAACTGGACATTCTAAGTTTTCCCCATTTTTATGTGGTCAATTTTAAACAAACACTGTTGAACAGGACTGTGTCATTACCAGGTGGACATAGCTATCTCTATTACTCTGTAATATAAATTACAATAAGAAAAAAAAAACTAAGGTATTTTGTACTATTCCTAAAGTAACAGCCTAAGCAAGCAAATCACAATGTCTGTATAGACAAATAAAAGGAGCAATTGGCTCTCAAGTTTTTTGAGGCACAAGTTATAGTTGTAGTTCAGACAATACAAGGTCTATAATCAGTCAAGAAGCTGCATTTCCTATCTTGAGAGCCTTCAAGCAACTTAGAATATCTGAATGCAGCTACTGGTTTAGCTGGTCCCCTAGATTCACCATGATAAAATGGTTAGTCCAGTGGTCAGTGACCTAGTGTAGGGCCTGGAGGCCTTGGTTCCAGTCTCCTTTCTCATATCTCTGTGCACAGTCTTAAGCAAGTCACTTTTCTTTCAGTCTGGCTGTCTTTAAAATGGAATAAAAAAAAATAACAGCATAAACGAAACAAAGCGTTATTCTTGACAACACAGGAACACTTGAACTGTATGTTTTCTATAGTATAAGGATACTTAAACACTACAGTAATGGAGCTGACAGAACCCTCAGTAACCATTAGGTAGCTCCACATTTGCTTTAACATGCTCTGTCTACAGAAAATTTAGTGTTCGCTTCAGTACCTGGTTTCAAGTTAGCTAATGTTCTTATACAAAGAGAAGTACTTAATAGAAAATAAAATTACCTTTTCAAATTAGCAATGCCTACAGTTCTTCAGTGGAAGTTGAACAGTAATCTGCTTGCATCTTTGCAGCTGCAATGCTCCACTTTGTGTGCAGTCACATTAAGCCATCTTACAACGCTTCTTTGTGGAACTGATTGCCTAGTGACATTAGGAATGTCTTTTAAACTCTTATTTTTCTACCTTCAAGCACAGATATCTCAGAAACCATCTTTTTCTCTGTCAAGTGCTAGGGCAGTGATATCAACAAACTTGCTCCCACTTACTGTCTTAGATTTGAGTATGTCAGATGAACCATTTTCAAGAAAAGGGCATCTGACTCTAGAATTAGTAAAGGCTGTCCCTAATGTTTTTGGTTTGGTTCTTTTTTTTTCCCCCCAAAGACAACTGTAAGAAAAAAATGCACAAAACTTGCTCAGAGTTTCTGCAAATCATTAGTACATCAGCTGAATACAAACAGGGAAAAAAAAGAGCAAGGAGTTTTCCCAAGCTTCACCTGCTTCAAGATCCCAAAATGATACATAGCTTTCTACAGGTGTTCAACCTGTCTTCAATTAGAGGGCCCCCAACAAGTGTTCAAGCAGAGCCTTTGACAGGTCTGGGCAGTTGCACAGGTGTAAAAGGCATTCAGTTATGTCAGCTTCTTAGCTTACTCTCTAGTCATAAGAAAGGACTTTCCAGTACTCAGGGAAAAAAAACCGCCTGAGCTGGATGTACAGACATTTGCAGGCAAGGAGAGAACTGATAGCTGCCTGAGGGGAGAAGGAAGCACAATGCCAGCCCCTCTCCCGAATGTCCTGCTGCTGTACGCAGGCAGGGAGCAGGGCTGCTCTCTCAGACGAGGCTTTGCTCCTACCCTCCTGACTAACCCTTTCACAGAACAACCTAAACATTTCTATTTCCCTCTTCTTCCAACCACCAACTCCCTCCGGCATCGTAAGACTTTCGCAGCTTCATAAACGATTGCCTTCCTGCACACACACCTTCATCAGCACTGGCAGTTAGCGCCGATAAGGCACCGAAGCTGCTTATCTGTATTTACACCTCACTGACAGGAACACATTGCCTCTCTACGATTCTGGAGAGCACAAAGCTTCCTGAACCCCTGACCCCCACCAAAAAGCCTGAGGACCAGCTGCTCCTACAAACTCAGCTCTGCTGTACCTCTCAGCGGCGATTTTTTTTTTCTTTCCCTTTGCACAAAGGCCGTACAGAAAACTCACTCGTAAGACACGCCGGGGCGCTCTGAGAAATCCTGCCATGACCAGCGCCTGAGGGTTTGCCAGGCGGCAGCAAGCACCCGCGCCTCAGCCGCTCCAGCTTTCCGCCAGGCTTGCGTTACGCCCGGGAGCCTGGACGGCAAAGGAGAGGTGGGGCATGTCCCACACGCCCCTTCTCCCGAGCGGCAGCAAGGCCGGCCGGAGCCTCCGAAACGGAGAGAACGGGCAAGCGGGGTCCGCTTCCCCCCGGGGGCTTCCGGCGGAAGGAGGGCCAGTCTTTGCAACGTGCTCGGCGGGAACCCAACGGGACTCGGGGGCGGGGAGGCCGCAGTCGTGGCGCGAAGCTGCGGCGGAGCCCGTCACCGGACCGGAGCAGGAGCGGCACGCTCGCGGCCGTTACC
>NW_008796043.1:6499775-6536798 GCF_000699145.1 Aptenodytes forsteri
GAAGCGGCGGTAAAAGGCAAGCCGGGGCCGAGCGCCTTTCCTGCGGAGGGGGGCGGGGCCCAAGCGGTTCTCGCGAGGCTGCCGGCCTCCTCTCGCCAGAGCAGGGCTGTGAGGGGCCATCGCCCCGCGGGCTGCCCTCCAGCCCGGTCGTTGGGGTAGTCGCCCCGGAGCGGGAGCGACCGCCTCAGCTTGGCGTTCAGGTGCCGCCGGCCCCGCCTTTTCGAACATCCATCGAGTCCAACAGCCGCTGTCCCAGCCCTCTCCTCCTCAGCCTGTGTCTGGCCTGGCGTTTGGGATTTCCAAAGAGAGCAGCCTGAGAAAAGCCAAGGAGATGAGCCAGGCTTTGGCAGGTGCCACGGTTAAGCATGGCAGGCACAAAGCATTGCGGAAAAGCAAGGGTGTGTGTGAGAGCCCGCATTAAAGCAAATGCTGCCCATGCAGGGGGAGACTACCCGAAAGAAAGTTGTGCTGGTTTAGGTGTAAAGAGGATCTTCGATACTCCTGTGGCAGAAGTGGCCTTGCTAGTATTCAAGCTATGCTGCCAAATCTACCTTTTCCACAGCATTTGTAGTCTGCTGACTGCTGGGGTTCAGACACAGAAGATGTATTTGCAATGCTTCCTACCCCCCCTCCCCTTCTTGGTCTTGACAGATTGCATGGGTTTGTCATTTTAGTATATGGCAGAACAGCCTAGAGCATATTTTAATGTTTTGTGTAAGTATGAAAACCTGTAGGCTCATACAATTAGTATGGCATAAGGCAGCTGAACTTTTGTGTCACTTTTGAGATTTTTACCGATGTAATTTTTTTGCCCAAATTGCAGATCAATGTTCTTTCATTCATTGGGACCAACCCTCCTGTCTGCCATGAGATAAACCCCTTGACTTTTAGTTTGTAGTTGTCCTTAGTAATGTAATAGAAACAAAACACAGCTTTTCACTATTACTATTCTGCCTTCACACGATTCCACTGCACCATTTTGGTATGTATAGGAACGCTTGCAGAGACAGCTTAGTGGCATGATTAGAGGGCACAATGGTGACCACTTTGCAAGGGCCAGTGCTGCAAACCACATACTTTCTAGATTATTAATAGTGGTATGAAAAAAGTTAGGTGTTCAGGTATTTAATAATTGTTAGTAACTGTTCCGTCTTACTCTTGTTACATTACTCAGATCACTCAGATTTCCAGAAAGTATCATAAATATGGAGGTACAGCATAGATAAAACTGAATCTGAAATACTACTTCAACATTTCTGAAGTATTTTGAAATACTGTCAGACAGGAGTCCAAGACAACCTGTGATTAAGCAGGCTTTAAATCTGTTGTTCACCTTTGTTGAAAATACTCTTGGTTTCCCATCAAATATGTACCTTGAATTTTGAAGTATTTTGGAAAATCTTGTAATTAACTTTTCTGCTCGTTCCTCAGCATTGTTTAAGCACTTATTTTTCAACTAAAATAAAATAAATCCAATGTTGAGTAGCTCAGCAGCAGATTACTTACATCGTAAGTTTGATCCCTTATCATATCGGTACACATGGTAGAACTAAAATTAGCTACATCTTATAGAAGAAACGTCATAATAGGTTGTGATAGACACTCCAGTCTTCTTAAATAATGCTTGTTGGCAGCTTTTTATTCTACTTTTGAAACTTCTATAATCTAGAAGTTTGTGATGTAGGATGGTAATCATTTCCTCAGAGGTAAGAGAAACAGGTGTCTTACATATATACACAGATCTGATAAGTAGCACTAAAATAGCCCTCTTGCTGATTGTTCAGGTATTTTACCATAAACTGGACCGTTCTTTCTATTTACAGGAAGCACTCTGGAAAATAATTATGTCAACCATTTTATTTCCCAATAAACTGTGTGAGCAGTTTATTCTCATATTGTCTCATGTTGAACTTTACAGCGATATAAATCCATAGACTTCTACAGTGTTATCTACTCAACAGTAAGTGATAACGGACTGAGACCAGCAGTTGCCCTTTACCTTTATCTCCCTTCCAGATTTATTTGATTTTATGTTTTCCATAATGACATACTTGGCCACCAATTACTGAATAGATCCCTGGCTCATTAAACGTACTAGGAAACTACTGAAGAGTCTGATATTCCACGTTCACTTGTACTGAATGTCTTAAGCTGACTAGTCTAACTGGAACTGCATCTCATTCATCTCATAAGAGTAAACACACACACCTAGACAATAAAACTGTGGGAAAAATACTTCACCATTGTTGCGCTTGAACAGATACGAAACTTTCTATGGTGTCATGGCTCATGTCCAGATTTCAAAATAACCCTTAATATGGCACATTAAACTCGGTGACAGAATACTTATCCATGAGCAACTCTGCAAAAAGGGAATCTAATTGAATCCTAGCCCATTTTAGACCTGGCTGGTCTGAAATGTTTAATCTTACTAACAGTATGTGAAGCTGTTGATTTTCAATTATGCCTTCCTTCTTGATGACTGGACTATTTACTAGCAAATCAACTAATGACTGAATTTCTCTTGTAAGAGTACTGCAATGTTGCAGCACAGATAAAAAATAGCCTTTAATTCCACCCCCCCCTTTTTGGGGGTAGTGCAAAGGCTGCATCAGTGTTTCTAACCATTCAGGTAGCAGAAGGTGACCTAACTCACTGCATATGCATACAGAATAGGCTTAAAAGAGATTAGCAGAAAGCTTACATTTTTTGCTTCTATTACCTTAAGTTTAGATGTAAAGATTAAAACCAACTTTGAATTACACGGGGGAACTCCAATTTAAATATTGTAATTGCTTTAAACACAATGGTAAATATATCACTCTTTTCCTGTATATATAAATATATATACACACACATCTATATCTATCTATAAAATACTAAAGTCCTTATTTATTCACATGAGATTTAGTAGAGTGCACATACACGTACATGGCCAGTGTTCTCACAACCTCCTTGACTTGCAGATCTGCACTGAGGGATAAATATATTCCTTAATTCTCTAGTCATGTTCATTTAATGAACTTTATGTTGCAGTTGCCAATAAGGACATCAAAGGAGCCCAACTTCAGATGCAGCGAATAAGAGCATGTGGCGCAGTTCAGCTGCTACCTAAACGGGATTTGAACTGGGGGTATAGGAACTGGCAGTCCTCTGAACGGCATGATTTCTTACAGCTGGGAGGGTGCACAGAGCACACCGCCGCTGTCTGGCACAGGTAGTTGCTTTCTCTGGAAAAACAGGGAGGAGCCACTCCATCACCCCCACTAGTTGAATTTGATTCTTCTCAAGCTGCTTGCGTAGCCACTTTTGAAATCGAGCCAAGATCAAATTCCCTGATGCCAGTAACATTGTTCACTTTAAGGAACTCTCTTCTTTGAAGTGCTTTCACTGCTCCTCATCTGTAGTCAGAAACAGCCAGGATTTATTCAACTGAAACTCTCAGGTCTTTTAGAGAGCCTTGATGGAGAAATAAAAAAGCAACCTTAGGGATGCTGTTGCAGGACCCCAGTGCGGTGTTCCTGGTCCTCAGACTCTAAGCAGCAGCACCTATTTGTGTTAGCTGCATGCAGAAATGTTTTGCTCCTACTGACGTTGCTCAGGTTAACATGAATAGTCTGAGTAGTTATGCATATTTATCTCGGTCTTGGAAGGCTGTTTCAGGCTTGGAAGGCTGAAGTAAAAGTTTACAGGTCTGTGTACAAAATCATGCCACCTACCTTTTACTGTAGTGAACGACAAGAATTCAGGACAGGAAAACAAGCAAAAGAGAAACAACATATGGGAAATAATATTTTACTTACCTTTTGAGGAAAAAAATCCCCAAACAATGGCCCCTGCCCCTCCTGCCCCCTAAAAAAAAAGCAGCTGAGGAAAACCCAAATAAAACAGAACACGTAAACTGGAGAGAGAGAGGATGGCAAGGAGTATTTTGAAAAACTGATTAATTTGGTTTGACTTTTAAAAATATGCTGTGTTAATATCCTGTAGCTTTAGAAATCAAAGCTCTCTTGTAGCATTTTATAGGCTCTACAGAGAGTCCCTGTGCAAACCATACAGTTCAGCCAGCTATAATTATTTTCTTTTGAAAATGTTTTATTCCTTAGCAAGTTTTCCTTCCGTATTTGATAGCAAAATCAACAGAGATGATAAAAATTGAATGTTTTTTCCTGATGAATATTTTTAGCTTCTGTGAGAGTACAAAACTTTCTGTATGTCCTTTTCCATTTTCCTACACTTTGAACAAAAATTTTACACCCAGATACAATGCTGCTAATGAGAAGGTCATTTCAATCTGCTATTCATTGAGTTTTTAAGCTGCTCAGGAGGCCTTTTTATTGGCACTCTACAAAAGAATAATAATGTTCATTTTTGCACCAACCTGGAAATAGCTGGCAGTAAACACCTTCATAATTGAAGCTTCCTGTTGTGTGACTACCATAAAATCTTACATAATCCTGTATAGATTTTTTTGTATCTAGTGGTTCATGTCCACTGGGGACTTTGGTTTATTTTTTTTACATCATGAAAGAGAATGGTAATTGTTTCACTTAAAGATAGACAAAATTAAGATTTCCAGGGAGATGGAAGTAGCTATGTGAGTGGTTTCAAAAATGTAGTTACTCAGATGGCAAGAAGATTCTCATTTACTTAAGTTAAAGAGTTATTTTGTCCTAACAGGCATGACAAAACCTGTCTTCATTCCTTTCTATTCAGCTCAGCAAGTACTTCTGTGCTCCAGTAGTTAATCAGTTACCAGATTCCACAGCTTTTGTTTTCACACAGTTTAATTTTTCTTATTTGACACAGAACCTGTGAATGGATTCAGTTGCAGATACAGGTACATACTTTCAGGTCTGCTTACTCTTTATGATTAGGACTGCTTTTTGTTACTGTTGCCACCACCGTTACTCATTCTAAACAGGTAAATTTCTAATAAGTATATCAAAAGCAAGCAGTAAGAATGACAAGTACGTTTCCTACCTTACCATGAAGCCAATTCTGAATATGTAAATCTAGAGTTATTTAACTGACTCCATAAAATTGAACAATTAAAAAAGTTAGTCTGTCAAGAATTAGTAACCACACATCTCACTGTAATGGCACTATGCCTTGTCACGACAGTGCTGTTACAAGACAGGGATTATAAAAACACTGTATAAAAGAGAAGACCAATAGGCAATACTTAAGTGACCTGCTCAAAATACTAAGTCATTGGCAGTGGAGTTTCTGTCTCTCACTCCCGTGCTTAGTTCATTGAACTACCCTCTCCAGTAAATACTCTTGCAGGCAGAACAGATGATGTTGAGCTGCACGCAGAAGGGTCAAAAAGCTGCACTCACAAAAATCCTGTCAACAAGCGCCATAGAGACTGGCAGTACTCAGACACATTAAGGAGATAGCCATTATACCACTTCAAGCATAAGAGAAATTTTTGCTTAAGGTTATCTTAAATTAATTTTAAAGAAAGACTTTCAAAACTCACCCTTCTGTTTGAATTGTGAAAAGTTCTGTTCTTGATCGGGGTGATAAATATTTACTATTGACTTCCCCTCCAGCTATAAACCTCAAGTGTAAGTAAGATGAGGAAGCCACTGTGGACCACACTAGAGAATGCCGAGAGGAGATCTGCTGCACCTAAGATATATACAATGTGCAATGGATAACCTAATATGCCTTTCATTTAACTGGCTGGGCAGGTTTCTGCATTCTGGAGAGCATGGAATCATACCAGAATTTGTTGGCATAACAGGCCCGTCAGACCGGTTCCCCGGGGCGCCCAGGAACCTGCCCAACCAGTCTGCATCAAAGGCCGGCCCAACATGCTGCAGCTCAGCTCAGCTCGGGAGGCTTCGTACACGGTGAATTATTCACGCCTCTGTCAACTCCCAACATACTACTCAGAGAGAATGATGTAGCCTCCAGCAAAATAATTTACTGAGGGGTGGGGGAGTGATACATCCTTGTTAAGTGTAGCAAGATCTTATTGTTATAAATTTTCTTTCATTTTATATGCAGATGCACTGGGCTAGAGGTCTTGCCCAGCGTAAGTACAAAGAGAAACAGGAAAGAAAATACCTTTTTTTTATAACACTAACCGTACAGACTTATTATAATCAAATAACACAAAATCTTTAGTGTGACCAGCTAAAAAAAACCCCAAATTATGCTCTAATTCAGATTTATTTCCAGTCCTGCTCTAAGTCTTTAAGTATACCTACCGTATGTATAGGATTCAGCATAGCTTTGTTACATGTGGAAGACAGGACAGTGGGAACTTGCACATGGAATACCCACCTCGTGACTTCAGTGGAGCCCTCGGTCAGTGCAAGCTCGCCCTGAATTACTGCACAGGATATTTCAAGGTGAAACAGGTCAGAGAACATGGAGGGTATGGGACATGCTTCCATAACTGTGAGGAACTACTTGTGAGGCAACACCCTGCTTCTCCGAAGGATACAGCAGCTGCCCTGTTACAATAGCACATGGGCTGCAGCAGCAGCTGTGCTGTTTCTTGTTCATGGCTCGGGGGCAAGAATATTTGCACATCAGTCCTGCATATAGCATAGTTATTCAAGCTGTAGGCAGAGATCAGGATATGCCCCAACAGAAGCCTGCGTCTGTGTAAACTTAGTACTTTTTTTCTCAAATACAAATATAGACCATAATTTTCAGATCTCCTGCTGTGATTATCAGACATGCTGACTAAAATCAGTAGGAGTTGTAGAAGTTTAACACTTCTGGAAATGTGATCATGGGTACATACAATCAGTGTGCTAAACCTATGCTTAGGCAGGTTCCTTCATTTTTTTATTTAGGCACCTAAATTTAAACACAGGCTTGAAAAAATTGGTTCTATTTAATGTCGTCAAAGGCTCTGAGTAACTGTAGAAACCCGTGTTTGTTCATAAAATGGTCCCACAGTGGTATCGTTTATCCTTTTTTAGATCTTCATTTCTTACTTAGCCATTTTAATAATAGTTACTAGACAACTAGTGGTCAGAACAGGAAGTTACCATCAAATTCAACCAGCATTGTGCAACATGGGCAGTTTTTTCATCATTGACCACCATACATAAAAGAAAAAATGCTGATATTTGAATATACTCTACTCAGATTATTTTACTACAGGAAAGTAACCATTCTTATAAGACTGCATCTTATGACAGCCTTGAAAGGAACGCTTAATTCTAAAGAAGGCAACTGAATTACTAACTGAGCTGAAATGACAGAGGTACACTGTTTGTGCTTGCAGTCACACCACCTTAGGGCATGATTTCATACAGCTAAGCAGGGCTGGGCTTGGTCAGTACTTGGATAAGAGATTTACAAAAAGTCCACTGCAGGAAGTGGTTTTGGTGATTCAGTAGGCTATACTGAATAATTGGGCATCGGTGCCAAATGCGATGGAGACATTGGGTTCTGGATATGCCACAGTCTTGGTGCCATATGAAAACTGAAGCTTTTAAAGACTCCAAAGCCCTTTCCACAAGCACTACATCTTGAACTGTAAATCCCTGTCCAATGTGAATGTACTATGTCTGCCTGCAATTTGTTTTTATGAGTGTCGCATAACTGGATAAACTGCGTAACTGATTAACACAGGTAAATTACCACCCAAAATAGCTGTGGGACTATACAATGTGGAAAAGGTTCTGCTTGCATAATAGACTTAAGGAGGGCTGGTGTGCTTCAAAGCTGGTTTACTCCTTCCAGCTATGTCAGCTGGTCTCATAAAAGACACTGTCTGAAATTTTACGTCCTGCATCCTGAGCTCATCATGGGAACAACTGGGCTGAGGAAAGAACATTTTGACCATTTTTAAATGGATAGAATAAATGCTGGCTTTCTTGATACCTTTTCTCCAGATTAAGCCTGGAGCCTTACAGTGAATCTGATGGTGGGCCTTTAAAAGACATCGGGCTTGCCATTTAACTGTTTACTGGAGTCTGAAGAGTATAGGGATAAAAGGGATCTTTACTGTCTCTTCCTTTGACTTGGTAGCTTAAAGGAGAGTTTGAACACATTTTCTCCTCCTCGTCAGCCTCTTGCTCCCCCAAACCAAAACCACCGTGTACGCACAGTAGGGGCTTCTCATCAGTAGGGGCTTCTCATACAGGGTTGGTGGCAGGGTTGAGACCTTAAATTAGGCTTTTATATTCACTTCCACAAGTTACAGAAATTTAATTTTTCATAAGTAAAAAAGCAAAGGTTTAGGACAAAGAAGTCATTGTATGTGTCAGTACATTATTGGATAAACATTACTTGACTGCTGTTCTCATCCTTGTAACTCATGACAGTTCTAAAAATACATATACCACAGAAATAAATATTGTAGTATCAGACTTGCTCCGAGTTCTCTGCAAGAGAGATTGCTTTTCCTCCTAAAGAAAGCAGAATAATTATCTGAAGTACTGAATCCTCTCTTATTTCAAATATAATTTGCAATAAAGGGATCTTACAGATGAATGATCTTTCAAATCAAACCTATTATTGAATGCTTTTCCAACTGAGAATGAATTGCAAGTTGTTTGTCATCTTCAGCTTCAGTCAAGAAAAGTCACATAATGCTTATCTGTGAACTCTTCCAATTTATACAATGATCACATAAAATCTTCAGGAGAAGAGGCTCAGAGAGGTGCAATTCTGAAAAGTAAGACAATCTAAATGATGCAGGCTTCAACTTGTTCTTATAGTGAAGGTATGCACAAACATTCATGTCTACAAGTATTCATTACAGAGAGTTTACAACATACCTCCCCGTAGCTATCAAAAGCTGCTCAGTACTTTCACAAACAAATTCAGATAACACACATGCCCCCACACCCCTATCAGAGTTAGGTAATATCTCTCTCCTCTTGACTGGTTGTGTAGCAGTGTAAGGACAGGGAGACTGTTGGTTCATAAAGGGCATATTGAAAAATAGGCCAAGTCCTCCCTTGGATAGGGAAGAGAGGGAGCAGCAGTTTATTTCTGACCTGGAGGCTAGCTAGAGAAAAATGCCTCCAAGTGAGCCAATGGATGCAACCTAAAGCATTTCTTGATGCTTTTCTGAGCAAGAACAGGTTTAGAATTTGTTGCAGCTAATTTGCTGATGACGACAATTTCTCATTTACCTCAGCTGAGACAGCAGGGCTGGGCATTGGCAAGATATCAAAACAAATTACAAGAGAACTATCACTATTCTCACTACAAGAGTAAGCCTGATATAAAAGCTTGGCTATTTTTCTCTGAGAGGAAAAAGCCTTGAAATATTATTCTTCTTGGTGTCAGTCTACCTCTTTCTCCACAATTCTCAAGACTGTCCTTAACAGTTGGTCCAGTTCAGTAATTCAAGAAGGGAAACCAGTTTTGTGAACTTTTGGGCATAGAGAGGTCTCTCTATGGGCTGTAATGCTACAGGAATGTTGTGAGGAAATGTAAGAGAAGAATTAATTCCTAGGAAATTCCAACATTCCCTTCCACTCTCGGAGAGGAGGAGGGAAAGAAAGAAAATACAAACAGAAAGTAGCAGAAGCACCCCAGACCATTACACTGGAATAATTACTCTGGAACGAGATTGCACAAATGGCTGGAACCTCCATTTGTGTCTAATTCAAAGAAGCCCTCCCTACAAATAGTCCTTTCCAGCACTCTCTTATGTAGAGAGTGATTGGTTATTACTTATTTCAGAAAAGACTGCCTGCCACAGACTAAAGTATCAACATCCCTTGTCATTGGATTTTCTTCTTGTCTATTGTCTGTATTTGACCAGGTTTGAATTACTATTATGAAGCATTGCAGCTTATCCTCTTACAGACATTTAGGAATACTTTGCCTTTTTTGTGGAGGTTAATCTTTACAGAAGAGTGAGTATTTGCTATAAAGAGAGTTATAAAGCAGGAACCAGAAGTGGCATTGCTGCGATTGTTTGGGGGTCTGAATAATAAATATTGTTCTGTTGTTTGTCTTCTTTTTCAGATGATACTGTACTAAGCAACAGGCTTCCTATGTGGAGACAGGGAAGCATAGGATATCAGGGACCTCACAGTTATCTTTTCCCATGCTGAAATTAGATATTTTATTTCTCCATTTTGTCTTCTACGTCTTCATTTTTTTTTAAACATGAGAACTACTTTCCCACCTCATGGTGATTTAGCTTGTACTTACAGCCTCTTCTGCAGTCCTTTGTCAAAGACCTTGGAAAATCCAAGTAAATTATCTGCTACTCATTCATCTGCTGTTTTACTAATACATCAGATAGTTTTAACAAGGAGCTACAGTTTTCTATTGCAGGAGGCTTACTGAAATGTCCTTAGCATATTAGGTTTCTCTTTGTGTTTCATATTGCTAAATGTAATAATAGTTTAAATCAAGCTGTTACTGAAGAAAGACTCGCTAGAATTTCCCAAGATTATCCACTAGGTCTATTTTTAAAAAAACAATATGTATTTGTTGCTTTCCGGTTCTTTGAGTATTAGTGAGAAAATCTATTTTTGGTTTGAAACTTGCTATTAGAGAAAATATCTTTTGTTAGAAACTTAAAATGCCACTTTGTTATTAAGCATCTTCAGAATTCAGAACACCAAGAGAAACCCAACCACTCTTACGTTCTGTTACTTCATTCAGTTTTTTGTTGCAGCATTTTCTCTTCCAATACCTAAAGCTTTGTTGGCCTCTCATGTTTCTTGTACTTAGAAACAGCAAAAGCAGGAGAGTATTGGGAAAATACTAGATGGAAGTAAGTGTAGGTTCCAACTTTTCAAACGAAAAGCAGACTTTTGCAATTAATATCTTTCAGGTAAAATTCTGAACTTCTGAAGCTAGAAGGAGCTTTGCTAATGACTTTACTGAAGGCAGATTTTTTTCATCCTCTTATGCTACCTTTCTTGTATGATAAAATAATCGAGCAATCTTTTGAAAAAATTACCGTTCCAGTGTATGTTTCTGGCTTGAGCTGTTAAGGGAGCTACTTGCTTTTTGAAGCAAGGGGGAAAGATAAACTTGAGCAGCCATTTCCCCTATGGTGCTGGTCAGTACACAGAATACAGGACCATGCTTTACTGTAACCCAAGAATCCCTTCCAGGCCTTGCATGATAACAGCAGCAAATCAAGACACAGACCCATCAAGCCTCCAGCTTTGACCTTCAGCCTGTGACTTGAACCGTAAGTATGCTTGTATCAGTTCAGCACATCATCCAGCAGATCACTAGCTGGCTGTAATGCAGTGACCATCTACCTCTGGTGAATTTGATTCTGTGGGAGAGGTCTAGCAGCATGCCCTTGCAATAAGCATGAAAGCATACTGCTTAACGATGCCTTGTGCTCAGATAAACCCATTAAGTGGCAGACTCCCCTACAGCTGAACTGTAGGGTTTTTCCATCGTGCCTCTTGCCTGCCAAGTAACACCATGTGTCCTTTTGTCTTGAAACGCGTTGAGGTACTGTGTTGCATGTCAGAAAAGAGGAATCATAAGAACATTTTTAATGAAATGCACTTCATCATATTTAGTTATTTTGCTTCCTTAGTGACAGCGCTTCTAAGGCTAGATGACAGTAATTTGTCAAGGGCTACTAACGTATATCTAGAATATATAGAATAACACCAGTCTTGCTTCATCAGTCTATCTCCAAAATAGCTTCTCTGTTTTTAATCCACTTTGCAAGCTACAACATATTGAAATTACAAGGCACTATGAGGAGGGATGCTGAATCTGAAGTTAACTGCTGTTGTTTCAAAAGCAGTCACTCTCAGAACAACCAAGTAACCTATAGAAAAATCCAGGGAAACTGGTGTTTATATAGCTCTTATGTCTGATTCTGTAACAATGTTCTGTGTTTCTTATGGATATCCATAATTAAAAAGAAATTGGTTCTTTTCTCATATTCCTTTTATTTGGTCTTTGTATGAAGAGAAAAGGACCTCTGACTTTTGAGAGCCCTTTTTTTGGTCTTATTTGTCATTGTTTCTTATATTAAATTCAATTTTGTGACCTCTAACAGGTATTCACTGTCCCTGCTTAAGTGTCTGAGAAGTTACTTAATGTCTTGGCTTAATCACACTGAACTAAATTAATATCTGTTAAAATTAATGTAACTAACAGGAAGATGAATTGGGCCTACTTGTTTCATCTGATCTCCTCCTCTCCCTCTCTCATTTCTTCAACTTCTGTCATCTATGGTCAGTTGTTTATATTCAGCAACTACAACAGAGTCGTATCTTCATTGCTTAACCTGTTGTCAGCTCTCTCACAACTTTAAAAGGAAAAGGTTTATTGAAATAGGATGAACAGAGGGGCTTGTTTTTATGCCTCATGCAGTATTTCTTCTTTATCCTCTTTAAAATATAGATTAGCTACCTTCTGGGCAATCCCAGGAGGAGGTAGCTTCTGGCAGAGGGAGGGGATGAGCAGCGGGAGCTGGGAGAAGGTGTGGTAGTGCCTTCCCCCAGCACAGCTCTCTGAAGGGCTTCTGTCCACCTTCCTCTGAAACACACAGCTGGAGCCCTGACTGGCAAAGAGGCTGTCGCTCCCCTTCTTGATTTACCCAGAAGCCAAGTTTGCCATTGTCTCCCAATTGTGCCAATGAAAGTGTTTGTGGGTTTTCTTGGTGGAGGGCATCAGTGAAATAATCGGGTTAAAAAATTGTATACTTTAGCAAAAGGAACTTTAAAACAAAAACTATTAAATTAATATAGTAGCACGGCCCCACAAACCCTGTATTAGGGTAGCTGAAGTGCTGGCAAACCTTGGCAGGGCAGGCAAAAGTGATGGGCCTGCAGTATTATTTTTTAAACAAACCCTATGTTTCATTTTAAAACAAAGTCGTCATTGGTAGTGTGTCTGAGGGGGCACATGCTTAGACCTTTTCAATATATGAAAGGGATCAAACTTTTTGGAAACTAGCACATGCACAGTAACCAAAACCTTATTTAATATGCTATGAATGCTGTTCAGGCCTTAATTTCATGAGGAAACTGTATAATGGACTTACAGCTACAATGTAAGCTCATTACTGGACTAATTCTAGAAACGACACTATACATTTTCCTCATTCCCAACTCGTTTATCACTGAAGAGATGGGATCAACTGAAAAAAAACCCAAACACAGAAAAGGTAATTGTGTTTTAAGAATGTCCTTTGTGTTAGATTCATTTTCCTCCCTCAGGAAAGCTGTATAACTAAAACAGAAACTCTTCACCTGCACAGGAAAGATGTAGACTTTGAAGTGATTCTTCGTTACATGATGCCGGTCAAGTTTCTTTTCGCACTGTGGTTTCTGTGCTGTGCGTAACACCACAGTATTTTCAATGCTCTAGTGATCAAAAAAATAAGAACAATACAGACACAATGTAAGTATTCTTGTTTCCGTAAGTACTTATGAGCTTCTGAAAATTCCAAGGGAGGTGGGAATTTGCCTTAAGGAAAGTGTATTTTTTCTGGTACTTCCATAAGCTCCTGACAGAAGGCAGTTCTGTCAGGACTGACGGCTCAGGTAGCCTTTACTCAAGCCTCCACCTGAGGCAAGACCAGAATACAGCTGATAGCTCTGCAGGATTCCGAGTCATGCTATCTGAGAAAACAGATACTAGAGGATTTCAATGTAGAAGGGCTTTTTAAATGATTCAGTTAAGCTAGACCAAATTCATCTGCAGCCACTTATATTGATTTCCATTCCTAATTGGCTAAGCTAAGCCAGGAAGTCTAGTTTGAATGTGAACTTCAGTGATCAGAAAACTTCTTGGATTTGCTCAGTGCAATCAGTTTAAAATCTCATCTTTAATCAGTGTGTCTGACATAGGAAGATTAGAGAGAAGTAAGCTAAGGTGTGAATTTACAGCACTCTAGCTACTTTGCCCTAGTCCTTTCTGAACGAACACTTGTAATAACTGTAAGTGTATCCTACTTTCAAAGTGGACTAACTAGTGAACTCTGGTGGCATTCCCTAGTCCACTTGGCAGTGGTTACCTTGTATAGCTGAGACCTGAGTTAATCTATTGAAACTTGCTCATATTCCGTGTGCGAGATTCATTTGTATTCTTCCATGGTTAGCGCTAAGTGGGCAGAAATGTCAGGAAGCCTGACCTGGAGCATCTGCTCTAAACCCAGTGCTTGTACAGATAAAGTGTGTAAATTAATTGGGTGCTATGTAATTCAGGTATCTAAAAGGGACTTTCCTACCATCCCTTGTGCAAGTTCTCCCAGTATTTTCTTCTTTAGGAAATAAAGCATATTTTAACAGATGCTTTTTTGAAAGTAAAATAATTGGAATTTGATCTAGAGTAATAAAAATGGATCTACTTGTACAGTGTGGAGGTCTTGAGTGTTTCTATTTGCAAATCAGCAGTGTGGTTTTCTTCTTATGTAAGCATCTAGAAATGCAAAATCAGAACGTGCTGGTGAAGCCATTCTTTCTTTGGTCCAACACCGAGAAAAATAATTCTGATGCATCCTCTAGAATTAACAAAACCACATTTATAGGGGGAAAAAAAAAAACCCTGACAGTCTATTTCTAGCCAAAACTAACTGGGTAACCATCACTCTCCTTAGCTGGCCCAAACACAGACTCTCCACCTACCTTCTTATAACTGGGCTGACTCATGCACAGTCAGGACCAGACAGTATGCTCTGTAAAATGGCGGCAAATAGGAACCTAAAAGACAGCAAAGAATACTGTCTAACAAACCCTTTTAGAATTCAGTAATCGCATTCACATTCAGATGAAAATGTGTGAGCTAAATGAAAATCTGAGAGAACATCTTCCCCCACCCCAGGCAATTTACAGTATGTATGGAATAGTGAACAAACATTGTATATCTACCTCCGGTCATATATTTTTTCTGACACTCATGCCTGTAGTTCACTCCTGACTCATATTCAAGCAAATACAGGAATATGATTAGTTCTAAGAACAAATATCAGGGGTTCATATTTGAGTTATGTCTTAAAAGGCACCGAAATATAAGATGTTAAACCACATCTGAGGTATTGATCTATGCTCTGCTACTATTTAAGCAGATTTCCTCCATACATATTAAGGTAGAAAATATTTGACTAATGAAGTGCATAAAATTATTTTCCAGCCTGAAATGGGTGATGTCAGTGTAGGTGAGGGAAGAATTTGTCGGGCTGTGCTTTCTCCTTTCATTGATTTGTTGCTCTTTAGGTTTTGTGTTTCAGGATTCTTCGAAGAATTGTCTCTATTTATTCTGTGGGGGCACACAGAACCGAGGGATGAAATCGGTTCCCCTCTTTTATAAACTGGGCTGGCAAGGATCCTGCTGCCTAAATGTCTGTGCTGGAAGGGATGGGGAGTGCTTGTTGCCCACGCAGACAATTGCTGCTTCCCCTGTGCAGCCAGATACCTGAGCTGCTCCTCAGTAAAAGGTCAAGGAAATAGATGGGTGGTGGCTGTTTTGGGGTGAGAGCAGAGGGGAGGGAGGGGTTATATCTCCTTGCAGGAGCAGTCTACTACTTCCAGTTTCTTCACTGCAGCAGCAGGGGTTAAACCCTCAGCTCTTGAGTTTTGTCAGCACATGTGAATTACTTTATCCTCTTTTTTAGGGTGCCAAGATCCAATCTTCCCTACATGCTGAGAAGCCCTGGGACAGCCCAGTGTCAGCAATGTTGGTTTCTAAGAATTCGGCACACTTACATGCCTACTGCTCAGATGATATCTTTCTTGTTTTCCAATCATGTCTGCCTCTTATATTTTAAACACAAAGCAGTACAAGGATTAATGCAAGTGGAATGTGCGTACTGGAACATGGCCTATTTGTTACAGGAAACTATTGTCACGCGTTACTGACAATCTGACATAGGCTCAATTGTCTGAATTGCAGCGTAAAACGGGAAACTTACCTTTGAGGAAATATAAACCATTTACCAATGGCTAATCTCCAGGTTGTTTTCTTAACGTCAGTGAGAAACAATAATTCAGTGACAGGGAGAAGTTGGGTTTTTGTCATAGGTACTCTACCTGGGTCACCAGTAATATCAGGTGGATTTTCTTCAGAAAATAACTTTTTTCTTTTTTGCATCCATCGTAGCCATTTACAATACTAGGCAAGAGGAGTAGCACCAAGAAAAGACATTCTGGTCTCAGTGACTTTCATGGCACAGTGGGGTTGATTTAAACTGGAATTGGTTTAAAAACTGAAAACAATCACTTTGGTTTCCCCTCTCTCCTTTTTGGAAGTTTCTAGACCAGGTTTGGCCCATTCCTGGGCTGTGAAAGAAAGTGAAAGCTCAAGTGTGCTCTGGCTCCCCACCACCTTGTTGGCTTAAATACTAGGCAGGATCTGGCCCAGCCTCTGTCATTTAGATCAAAATGCCCTTTTTAACATAAAAAGAAGTTTATTGGTGGGACAAAAGTTACCGCATTGAATTGCCTTGCAAAGTTTCTTTTAAAGGACACCAGAATTACTGAGAATTCAAATAATATTTAGCTTCAATAAAACTGCGGGAGTTTCTGTCTGCCATAGGCATGACATAAAGGTTAGACTGAGCCCCTGGGGGTGAGGGATATCAGGAGTGATCAAGGGCAGGAAAGCTGGACAGGGTGCTACGTTTTGTTTTGCTTCAGGCTTATGACAGCCCTATTGCACTGCTGCTTGGAGGCTTGGCATCCTCTCTTTTTCAGCTGGCCTGACTAAATAGTCCACCTCTTCTTCTGGATGCATATGTATGTGTTGTAGGAACAGAGGGAGCATAGACAGCGCTGAAAATCCCGTGGGGGGTCACAGAGCACGCTCCAAAGATGACGATGAGCTGCAGCCCGTACTGCAGCACTGTGTGCTGTAGTTGTTGACAAGTGGTGTTGACGCCAGGGTTGGAGAAGGCGGCAGCAGCTGACACCAGTGGTAGTATTCAGAGTGTGAATAGGAAGGAGGGCATGGGAACAGCAGGGATGACAGCTGACACAGCAAGTGAAGTGTGAATCAGGGTGCAGGAAGGGGGAAGGAATTTGCACAAGAACACAGACAATTTGGATTTGAGTTTGAAAGTTTTCTTCTCGTGAAAGTAAACACCTGCTGCTACTTACTCTAAATATACTCACTCTCAGGGGCATTTATACTGTTACCCAATTGCTTATGAAGCAGTTCACCAGTACTGGTCAGAAACAACCTGCATATTCATTTTCTAAACAGAAATTAATCTTGTCTCTGTGTAGGAAGTGATTAGCACCTTTGCTAAGCATATTGCAATCCTTAGAGAAACCAGACCATTCCAAAATCTGAAAAACAGTAACATGAATGTTTCCAACGATCAGCGTTTTCAGCAGTATCAATCAAGCAGCATGCTTAAAAAATCAGGAAAACATCTTTATCCAAGCAACTTTTTCCCATTTCTCTTCTGGTTCAGACTTTCCTCTGATTCAACTCCAGAATAATCACCTTATGGCAATTGTTAGGAAGGTTGGAAGAGTTAAACCAGGGTGAATATGGCCCTTTTGTTTGTGCTATCTGTACTTTTTGTACTCTAAAGTCCAGGGTGACACTTGATATTGTACTTAGTCAAAGCCTTTCAGGCAGTGCTCTCTGTATCAGATTAATGATGCTCTGAGTTACACAGGCAGCAAATCAACCAAATCAATACACATACGATAGTTCAGGTGGCTTTTTGTCAAAAGAATGAAGGACTTGCTGTGACAACAACACCGGAAAGATAGAAATATGTGGGCAGATGGCAGTAGGGCCTCGTTTGGACAAGTGAACAGCCTGAACTAGTGTCATCTCACCTGGCATGTGACCTGAGAGAATTTGGCTCTGAGTTCTTTCCTCCCTTTTGCATGGCCCTTTGTTCATTGTCTTTCAGCAGTGACTGATGTTTGAAATCCATATGCTACTGCTGCTTACAGAGCTCTAGCACCAGAGGAAAGCAACCTGAGCTTTAGAGAGACTTCAAAAGCAAAAGGACATAATATCTATCTTGGGACAGATATTTAGGCTGTTTTTTTTTATAAAACTTTGCCCCTGAGAACATGGCAGTTGCCTAATTTTGAGCAGCCATTACCTTACCTTTATTTTGAGGGATCACTCAGCTCAGCTGGGACCTCTGCACTTCCATCAAGGACACTAGCCATCTCAATACCTAAGTACAAATTGATGTGTGAAATACTTTTCAAAAAATCCTGATGCTAGGGGAAAAAAAGAGATAAAACTGCCCATTTTTATGTAAATGTGTGGGTCAGAACAGGAGGAAGGACTCTGTTGGTAGCCTGAGGAGTTTGCCTCTGCAGGGTCAGACTACAAGCCTTCCAGAGAAGTTCCAATGAGATTGTTGTTACGAATGCTAAATCATCTTTTCTGTTTCTTTTCTTTTTTTTTTAATTAGGTTATCTGGTTTTATCATGCAGGAAGATCAAAAGACATATAAGCACCATGAAAGAAAGCTAGGAAAAGATGCAAGTGCAGAGAACCTGGTAAAAGACTACCAGGTGAGTGACCACAGGGAGGCTGAGCTGGCTTCTGGCTGGGTCTGAGATTCCAGGGTTAAATTGAGCGAGTTACTTGCACTGGCCACTTAGGAAAGGCAGATACACAACAAGTGGAATTTTATTTCTGTGCTTCTTGTCCCCCTATAACTGGAAGACAGCTAATAGCAGGAATGCTGTTGCCTCAGATCCCTGCTGGAGGAGACGATTGCTTAAGGCTGAGCGTGTGTGAGGAAAGACGTTGGCTTCCTATTCTGTAGTATTTTCCCTGATGTGTTACACAGCATGACAAATAGAACAACACTTTCATGATGTTTATGTGTTTTATAATACATTCTAGCAGTAGAATCAAGGCCAAGTGCCAAGATAGTTAATTCCACTTTCCTGAATTACCCATAAGGTTTAAGTTATGTATGGCAATTTTCTCCTTTAAACTGTTAAGTGTGCAGAAAGGGGTTATTGCCTGCCGTCTTTCTACCTTCACTGTGGCAGGGGCAGCAAAGCGAACGTTGCTGTGTGTTTGCTCGTGTGGTGACACAGAAGTGCTGCGTGCCTTCCTGCTGCTGTTAGAGCCATGACGAGCTGCGCTGGCAGCCCCGCAGTGCTGAGCTGCGCGCATGCACGCAGCTGCCAGCAACTCACTGCCTGAGGAGTTCCCATTCCAGGAGATGAGGCAGAAAAGGGTAAGGCACCGGTGTATCATCATCACGGCTGTTAAACGGAGGAAGAGAAAAGACAGAGAGAGATGAAGTGGCAGGCCCAAGGTCGCCCTGAGGAGCTGGAGTCACTGTAAGGAACTGAATCCCCCATTTAACCTACGTCTTCATCGCAGGACCCACCCACAGATCTCTGTGTTAAATCACACAAATCTTACAGATTTACAGTTTGATTTCCTCATGCTGCTAAAACAATGCCAGTCCCTGGCCATGCTTGCTCCATGTAACTTCAAGGGCTCCGGCAACTTGAGCAAATAAGGAAAACCACAATCAAAGGGCAAAACATGCTACTCCTTCCTTGGACTTCTAGTCTTTTTCTTTCTGCTGAAGGTGCCTGGTAAATCTGCTTAGCCTTCACTGGAACTGTTGTATGGTAATGAACCTAAACTTAAACCTAACAGTCTGAGGCTGCTGTGTGACTCTGTAGGGTGATACAGTACCTCCCAATCTGCTCGCAGGACACATTAGAGGGCCTCTGTACTGAAACTGATGGTTTACTGCACTTAAGTGGTTCTGGTGTTTTACGCCAACAAATTACCAGATGTCCTGCGATGGGTCGCATGGCCCAGAGAGAGCTCCCTAAGCCATGTGTGCAGGCTTCACTGCATGGGGCCAATGTACTTGAGTCTGCTTTGGGCTGCATGGTTTGCTTCACTGGTTCTTTCCTGGGCTTCTTGGCATGCTTTGAGATACAGCTCTGTCAGTTTCCAGGGTGAAGATGATGTATCTGACCCATATTTAATAGCCAAAGAAAACACTGATGGTTCCATCCGTCCCAGCAATCCATAGTGAGTAGGCAAAACCAGAGGACAGCGTACAAGCAGGTGATGAATTTCAGCTCCTTCCCAGAAAGCCAGGCAGGGAGGAGGGGGTGTTCTCCAGATCACAGCTTTCCCTGCTGGTTTGGGGAGCCACGGCAAAGTGGAATGGTAGGAATACAGCTCAAAGCTTATAAAGCTGGGGTTCCTGGAGAGGGATGCAGCTATAAAAATGCACACTCTTAACCTACTAGGAAAATAAAATAGTTAATGGTGAAAAATTAGGGTGTTTTTACAATTGCATTTAAAACCCTAGGGGAGCCTGTAATGGGCTAAATGGACTACTTAGAGAAAAGACCTCATGTTTTCCTCTTTTTTGTGTGTGTTTTAATTTACTGTGTATAGCTGCCATTATCCATAAACCAAAACTTACGACTCTGTTACAACAGGAGAAAAGAACACTTTATTGTCTGCTGTTGGCAGATCACCCAAAGTCCCCTCCCAACTTAACAAGCGTTAAGCTTCAATAAGACACAAGACACTTCAGAAAAAAACATCGCCACAAGGCTAATGATGACAACAGCTGCCAGCAAACTTTCCATTGCAAGCAAGTAAAGACTTGAAACAAATTTTAGCTCAAGTTTTGTTTTAGTAGCATCAGTGACATGTCTGTGCCGGCAAAGGCTCAAATTGCATTCCTTAACACTAGGACTGTAGACCTGTCTCCTGGAGTCATTACATTGCAACAGCCTGGTAGTCATGAGTGGAGTTGTGGAGCCTTTAACAAATCTGACCTTTTTCTTCTTCTTTTAAGAAGAGGTATTTACACCCTAAAAGGCCAGTGAGGCAAGTCACTGGAGTCTCATATAGATGAAAATTTCTGCATGCCAAATAAAGTTAAGGTGCCTTTTGTGTTTGGAGGAGGGCAGAAGAAAGAGGTTGTGGGTCTCAGCAAAGCTGGGCAGTCAAGAACTTTGTAACTCTGTTTACTTTTCTGATACTAATTTTCTTCTTAGCAAGTCATTTAAAGCCCAGTCTACATCAGTGGCCTTACCTATATGAATTAGAGCTCTGTACAGTATGAATAGGTGAGGTCTGACCTCTAACCTTTCCCTTCGTTTTTCCAATCTATAGTGCAGTGCCAATTTTACTTGTACACCTCTCCCAGCTGGGTGGATCATGAAGTTGCTGTATATGAAGTTGCTCTATACAGAAAGCCTTGAAGATAATTAGATGAAAACAACCTCAAACCCTTGGTAACAGTAAAATGTCTGAACAATATAACTGCAAGATAGTACAACACAGATAGTGAGTACTGTTTGGTAGGAAGAGGAGTTCACACTATCTGTTGTTGGTGCTCTCTCTCTTCTCAGAACAAGTGTTGCCATTTTGCTCAGCATCTTCAAGAGCTGCAAAGAAATAATGAACAAAAGCAGGCTGAAAAGCCCTTCTGACATCCTGACTATCTTTTCTGTCTTATGAAAAGTATGATCTTAGAATGGGGACTGTCTTGCAGAGGTGGAATTAGCCATTGGGTAAAAATGGAACTTATTTAACAAATCTGCTCTCTGTGCCACAATCAGGAACATTTACATGTCAGTTTTCTGACTGAAGTACATTTTTGCTATGTGTAACCTAAGACAGAGGCAGAGATTGCATATGCTCTAAGAAGAATCAAGAAATTCTGGGCCAAATAGTCTGCATCTCCCTTACTTGGTGGAGCACAAGCCAGAAAGCTGCCTGAAACTGCATGTACTTTCTCATCTGTGTGTCTGCAGTTCTGGCCCTAAAGTACAGTTCAGCAGCCTACATATTCTATAGTGTCTTACTGCGGACACCAGCCTTTTCAGAAGGCTCCTAGGCTGACTTGTCTGCATTGTATTGACCATGTAATTTTGCTGCATGGTGATAAGAGCAGAAAACTTGACATGAGTTAACATAGCCTATGGGTTGGCACATGCTTGAATCTGGGCTAAGGGATAGTGTGGCTCCAAATCTCTGCTTGTTTGAAGCTCCTGCATTTTGGGTGTTAGTATTCAAATTATTTGGACATGAAACGAATTTGAGCTTAAGCATGTGCTGGGACCCAAGCTTGAAATGCAGTCTAGAAGTAACCATGGTGGTGTCCATACCCATGCAGACTACAGTGCAAAGTCCTGTTACTGAAGCTGCATAGGGGCATCATGATCTGACCTTCTGCTTTTGTTTATTTATGGTGTCACCAGTAAAACACTGGAATAATATAGCTTGGCCTTTATATCCTATACTGAATTTGTACTACATGAGGTTAGAAAAACAGCTTTTACAGAAAACTTAAAGCAAGAATATTTGTTATTAAGTCACTAAGTGATCATAAACACCAAGCCCCATGTTACTATTTTTAGAGTAATTTTTCAGACCATAAATGTACTATACCATTTGCAGCTGGCCAGTGAACAGAACAATATTTAAGCAATTGGCAGATCCACCAATTAAAGCATGCACTTACCCTACAAAAATACAAACCTTCTAACGGATTTCTACAAAGATGCTTTGTATTTGTGGGCCTATCATCAGCATACAAAGAATAGTACAGGCAACAGGAGTGTGTTGTTAAGGGGCTTACACTGACTTAAGGAAAAAAATGCTGACTATAAAAAGTAAAGAAGAATATTGGATTTGAGAATTTCTGCTGAGTATTTTGTATAGAAAACCTGATATTAAAGCTGCGAAGAATCCTCGTCTGTATTTCAGGGATGTAGTCCTGGTTACTTATATACAAAACATTTGCCTGTCTTGATTGTTTAGGATATATTTCTTAAATTCATTTCTTTTAGAACAGAACAAGACCAAATTCCTATGTTTTTACTTCAAGGCAAAACTCCCACATTTGGCCTAAATGAAACTGACTTGGCTTGATTTATCTTTTATTTATTTTCTATGGGACATGCTGTGGTATTAATTTAGGCAGGACACTCCTCATTGTTTTCACTGGGGAGTCCTGCTTAAGCCATGGATCCACATTACACTATCCTAATGATGAACTTGGAGTGAGTAATCAGATCTGAAGGAAGAGACAACCTGGTTTTGGAAATCTGTTACTTTTTGTGCATGCTCGACTTTAAAAAAAGAACAAAGAGACAAAGTTCAGTTTGAATTCTGCCACACAAAAGCAGCAGTCCTTCCTATTCTCTGAGAAGGGAGGTTCATTTGGGGAAAAAAAAAAGAAAAAAAAAAGGGAAAAAACCCTCTGAATTGCATCCTCCCACGAGGACATTTAATTTAATAAAGCAGCCTCCTCGGGATTGCTCCACTGTTGCTTAGGCGCCTCAGGGGGAGGATTCTTCCTCATGAGGGGGAGGATCTTGGCCAGGCATGAGGGAGACGCTAAGGCTGGGTGTTAGGGAGTGGATTTGTCCCTGAGGGCAACGTTCCCCTTTCCAAACAGCTGTATGGATTTCTAATGCAAATTCTGTCTTCATTATGTGTGTGAGAGGATTCATTTTTAGGTAGGTCAACTGTTTCGTGCTCCTTTCTGAATTCCCCTGGCTAGCCTACTTGGTCTGGCAGTTTGCAGAACTGCCCACCCTGTGTCCTGGTCTACACCTGCCACCCCCCTCCATCCTTGCCCCGAGGCGATGGGATGTAGGATGATAACAGTGTAAATGAATTGTTGGCAAGTTACACAAGGGCAGTCTGAGTTCTGGCTTTGGTGTGCCACTGTTGGTAATCCCAGGAAGAACAAGTTAGCCCTTCTGCCTTTCAGGGTGGACCAGTGGAGTCCCCTGCCCTGTCTGTAGCCAGGGTCTGGAGTGGTTTAGTTGGCTGCTACCCCAGCACCAGTCACCCACCAGCTCCCAGGGCCAGAGTTGCTCCTCCTTGTCACACCACTTTGGCAATTTCTTGTTTCAGCATCCGTTTACAAGGTAGAAGCAAAAGACAAAATCTACTCTGTGCTCCTAAAGAAGTGAAAGGGAACTTTCCCTGTCAGCCTCGACATGAGCAAGGCTGAAATGAAGCCCCCCCCAGCCTTTACAGTAATGCAAAAGTCTTTCAAAATGTGAAACAGATGCCTGCTTTTGTGAAGCTTAATGTATACCTGTTATACACTGCCTTCAACCCAGCAATGGATGCCGTCCTGGAAATGGCAAAGCAGAATCTAGAGCTTTACATACACAAATAATACACTCTTCTATCTAGGAGGAATATTCTATGGATATAAAATAAGATGTTATTTGTTACTAAAACATTTCAGGCCAAACAAACTAAGGATGGAGTTGGGAATGAGCAGGTTTGCAACAAACCAGCATGGAAGAAACCCCTTGCTAGGTGGTCGGCACTCTTGTGCAGCATCTTGAAGGATGATTAGATACTTTCCTGACTTTGAGGAATATTGCGAAGGACCAGTCCTTTGCTGTTTCTCTTTTTGTGTGTGTGTGTGGGCGGGTTGGAAGACTATATGGATGTGTGATTTTGTTCGTTTGATCTTCTTTGTGCTCTTGCTTCCCATGGCAGTCTCTCTGGTTGGTCCTACCTATTTGATTGAGTTTTCAGGAGGAAGCACGAAGGAGGAGAAGCCTAAGAGCTACGGAGGAAGGGACATTGAAACACTCTTACATCCAGCAGCAGGATTGCATTTGGCAGCACATGCATGCCTTTCTCTAAGCCAAACTTTCTCTGATTAAATGTTTTTGGCTAAAAATCAGGATTGGTAAGTACATTGCATATTGAACTCCTTTCCAAAAATATAATGAGAAAGGAGGGGAAATACTATTCAGTTTAGAAAAACTCTATGGCATTGTATTTTGATATCTAGTTACGCACACTTACTGAAAAACGTGAAAAGTGGTGGTCGCTAGTGGCAGGGTCACATAACCAGACTTTTCAAGAAAAAGTCGGTAATACCACCAGATGGCGCTTAAAGCACAAAATAACCGTAAAAATGCCTACACCGCAGGGCTTCCAGTGCCACCTAGTGCCGCCACCCGCCTTCCTACTTTGGGCATGTAACGTCTCATTCAAGGAGGTCCCCCGGGGTGGCTGACTTCTGAAGGAGCAGGTTATGCTGCCCATGTTCATCATGTGCAACATACGCAATGGTTTGAGACGGGGCGTGTGGCTGGAGGAAATATTACCGTCTTGTAATATTCCAACTCTGTTCTTGCACTCCTCCAAAGCATCCCACCCTCACAGACAGGGTGCTGGTTTAGGTGCACTTTTGGCTGTTCTCATGGTAATTTTGACAGTGTTGAAATTTACTATCAAAAATCATCGGTTGCAAGTAAAAAGTATAAGTAAAAAGAGGTGGGCTGTGAGAAAATAAATAGGTCTTCTTCAGTATCCCTTTCAGAGTGACACATTGCACACTTGCAAGCCTCCAATAGAAGTTTTGCAAACATTAATGAGTTATTATTATAGCTATTGCTATCATACTTTGTTTGCTTCCCTTTATCCTGTAACAGTGAAGCAAACAGAAGGGAATAACTGTAGACAGTCATTTTCAAGGATTCACTTTGAGCAACAAATCCTCAGTTCCTTCTGCTTTGCTGCTGAGCTTGCAAATACTTACTGGCAATCTCTGTTGTTCATCACAGGGGAAAAATTTTAAAGCAAATGAACATCAAAGAAGTAGTGAGAGGAGAAGGATTGGCAGTTTCCACATTAGACTATCCTATGTAAAAAAAAAAAAAAAAAGTTGTTTTATCTCTGAATGGTTGGGACTTACTCATCTCTCCACAGCTGCCTGCTTTACACAGTCCTCCAGCTTGCCTGAGCATGCATGTTTTCTGAATGGGAAATGTCCTGTCCTGTTATGTCAGCTCCTTTTCTCCTGAAAAAGAAGAGCTAACAGCAACGTTCTTCTCTTGCAGAGCTATGATTTTCTGAGCGATGATTTTCTACATATTGCTGCTTCATTGCACGCACTGAACACTTGCCATTTCTAACAGAATGAAAATCTTCCTAGTAGTTGAAAGAGGTTAATTGCAATTAATTAATACAACAAATGCTTACAGGCATTGCCTATTAAGTCATTATTTTGCGTAGCAACCTGTTGGTCTTATGATGTTGTTCCCCCATCCATGCCAGTTCTCTATTCCTCCCATGGATCACAATCATTTACCCACAAGCAATAGGCAAATACGGGTGTTGTCATGTTTTCGGGCGTTTTTTTCCCTTCCATCAGAATGGTTGTGGTGTGCTTTGGCTGTAAAGGACACCTGAGCCACCTAGAGGGCTGAGGGCAAGGAGCCTTCCCCGGGGGAAGGTCAGTGAAGGAGTGAGGAAGAGGTTTTTCTGTCCAACATGGGTGCGCCAGGGGCTCACTGGTTCTCCCTGGTTCAAGAGACACAGAGACCCAGCAGGAGCCTTATGAGCCAGCTTGAGCAATGTCTTGCTCTGAGTTTTGAGCGTATAGCAAAATGAGGAAGAAAATTCCTGATTAGCTCATCTTGAGAAAAGATGGGGAAAGTAACAGTCTTTCTTGTCACTATGCTTTTTTTTTTTTAATGTTCTATTTGCTCTATAGTTAATATGCATTTTTTGACCGTTGATGTCAAAGGTAAGTGCCATATGTGGGTCTCAGGCCCCAGTTTAGGAGAAGGCAGTGACAAACACTGCACTTCTGCTATCTTCAGTGGAATGAATTCTCAAAATTAAATGCATGCTAGAGATTTGGAGGTTTAAGCACTTCTATACAGCTTAAGTATTTTGCTGGGACACATGTGGACCTGGACTTGCATGTAAGGCAAGGACACCCAGTAGAGTACAAGCATGACTAAGAATGTATTCCCTCGAAGACACTTGGAACAGATACTTGTGCCTGCAGTGAAGATTGTCTGATTCTTCCCAGTGAGAAAATGGGGGCAGAGTAAGTGGGAACAGATGTGGGGATGGAGAGAGAAGCCAGGGAGAACAAGAACAGTGGAATTTTCCAAAACGAAAATACATTTTTTTCTGTGATTGAACTGTGCTTTCCCAACTTTCATCTTTCATTTGCTGTCTAACAAATAGCTTTGAAATGTACTCAGTGAAGATCTGTCTCATCTCCCTCCCGTGGCTGGGCATAGACAATAGTCTTCTACTGCGTCACCAAATGCTCAAGCAGATTCGGACAATCGTAGGCTGTACTGTGGATCTAAGTTTTTGGGACCTGATGATTACTCATGAAGTTTTCCAGTACTCTCTCCCTCATTTTTTTTCTTTAATGGAATTGCATGTAAAAACTACATTATTTAGCTTGCAAGTCAAGCACTACAAAGTAACAAAATATCCGAAATAAGTTGTCTGTGTTACATTAAGTTGTCTTTTCCTTCTATGTCCATGACACTTACATGATTTTCCCACAGAGTCCTTAATTGTATAGGATGGGCTGTATTCTTAGAACAAATGAAGTTTCTGTCAGTCTCATCTCTGGGAAAATGCAGAGGGTGGACCCAAAGCTACAGTCTGAGCCACTGAAAGGTTGCAGTTTGCTATAGTAGTTCTGTTAAAATCCAGCTACAAGAGAAATTAGTATATGCTAGAAGCAAAAGCAATCAAATGCTTACTGTTTTTCATCTTCCTTCTCTTTTTGAAACCTATAAAACAATGTGGTTTTGCTTATGCTTTTTGAGCCAGGCAGGTGGTGAATTCCCAAGTGGATTGTGTGTTGCCTGAACCGTCTGCTGTTTGATTTGTCTGGTAATTAAAATCTCGGGTAAATTACATGGAAAATTTCTGCTGACTGATTCCTCTCATGGCTTGGTTAGTCCAGGTGGATCACGCAGGGGAGAAGAGGTAAGGGCTTCCAGTCAGTTGAGAACCATCAAAGCCTATGGAGGTTGGCACTGGTACTTGCTGGTTCTTTGCAGACAGCACATGAAAAGCAGAGCCCTTCAGGTGCTCATTTCCAGCAACTGGTTTCAAAACCTCAACAGGAACTATGCGAAAGGTTTAATTTCTATTCATGACCTATCTGGGCCAGTGGGGCCAAGTAGGTTTAAGTAGGTGATATTTAAAAGATCCCATTTGGTCTTCTCTGTGGAGATACCAGAAGACGTGGTTATCTCAGAAAGGATCAAATGCCATAACAGAAGTTCTTTAGAGGTTCCTGAGTTGAGACCCGAGTACCACCTGAGATTCCTTGAAGAGAGGATTTGCATACCTAAATGCAAATGCTTCTCATACTCAGGAAGAGAGTCCAGTTTTGGGACCCTGGGTTTCAAACTTGTCGTGGCAGAATTTCCTTAACTCATTTGATTCCTTCTTCTCACAGAAAGCTGGACAGAAAAGTGTTGTCAACAGATTTGAGCTGATAACTGGAGCTTTTTGTTTATGCTGGGCTACTTCTGCATCCCTGTGTAAGCTAATTCTGACTTAAGGATTCATCTTAAGGACTTTCAGATATATTCCTAGCTCCCAGACAGATGCCATGAGCCAGCAGTCCAAGAAGAAATGATCTCTCCAGGAAAAAATGAAGAGAGGGATGTGAAGGATAATTGGTTTTACTGGCTGAGGTAAACCGTAGTTGCAATACGCATGACCTCTAGTGCTTTTTCTGGGGAACATAGCTAAAATCTGTTAGACTCAGTTAATTGTGGAAACTCTTGTGGCAAAGAGATATTCTTACAGGTTTGCTAATCCTTCCCCATTGTAAAAGTTTGTCTCACCAGATAAAATACATCTTTAAATTCATCAGATTACTTTAATTTTTAAAGCATACACTAAATTATCATTTGAGTAGGTAAATAAGACCCTGGTGTTGCTTTGTCTTGTCGTGGAAGGTCTTTGAGGCCTCATCCACACTCAACAGTAAATTCATATTCACCCTTGGGGTGATCTGGCAGAGAGCAGGAGGGGCAGTGTCACTGCAGCCTTGCAATAGCAGAGGAGCTGCTGGCAAGGTTTGGCTGTACAGCCTTTACCCCTGCTGTAGAGATGTTTTATTAAAGCACTTTTAGAAGCAAATATAGCCGCTTGTCTTTTCGCATACTCTTCTCAATAGTGGATGCCTGAAAAGGCAAAAGCTGAGCAAGGAGAAATTTTTTTCCAAGACAAAAATGCTGAAGTGATGGCTATCTACTTGAATATAGACATAAGGAAAGGCTGAAGCAGAAGATCTGTCCTCCTTTATCCTTTTTGGCATTGCACTAGAAACCTTGTTCTCCACTTAATGAAAGAGAGTTCACATAAAGCGCGAGAGAGCCCCTGAAGAGCATGGAATCAAGATTTATTTGTTCGAGCCCTTGTTTTTGCTGATGTAGGTTGTCCCAGGATATTCAGTGGATAGGAGCCTAGAAACTTGGTACAACGATGGTTGGCTCAGAGATAGGCCTCAGTGTTCAGATAGGGAAAACAAAAGCTTTTCATATTGTGCATAAACCATCAACCCACTCCTCCTCTACTCCTCTCAGAGCATTGATTTCCTGCTGCCAGTAAGCACATCAGCATATCTGATAAAAAATGTCTGCTTAACCTCATTACCAGAATTACCTGCACTGAGTAGCGGTTTCACGGATCTTTTACTCTCCTCTCTTGACCTGCCTGTGCTGGATTCCTTTCCCCCACTATTACTACAGTTTTTCTTACTTATAAAAAGAGCACACACCTTGTCTATACACATCTTGTATGCAAATCAGCATATGAGGGAAAACTTGGTCTTTAAAGAGGGAAAACTTGGTCTGGGACAAAAGCAAGTGCACCCAAGATACTTGCACTTTTAACCTGCTTTCATACAGAAATGCTTATTATCATCATGCTGTCTGTGTGCCTATCTTTCAGTCCTCTATAACTTTTGAATTTGCTGACTAATTTCAGTCTATTTGATGAAGGAAACTTGACATTAATTTCTTCTGTGTTTAGCAAAAATTAGTAGCTGAGCAGAGTTGAGGGGCCTGACTTATTTTTCCGCTGAGGGAAAGACTTCATTATCAGCAAAACATTATCACTGGGCATCAGAAAATCCACATGGGAGAGAAAAGGAGCTGATAGACGCCTCAACCACGGGAAAAGGTTCAATCAGAATTTGCATCTTATTAGACACAAGATAATTCAACCACAAGACACAAAGCCACAGGAAACCGGACTTCATCTTCTGTAGCTACTTGTTTTCTTAAATCAGAATGTTTGGGGTTTTCCTCTCTCTTCACTTCCAGAGAATTATTATTGCGCTCTGATCCTGGGCTTTGAACTTACAGCATCTTTATTTTTTAACTGTAGCTCCCTTTCTATTCGTTTGTAATACCCCCATCAGTGTACAATTTAATTGCGTAAAATGTGGATACTAAATCTGAGTATTAAAAATCTATTTGTGAAGTCTGTCTGCTGATTAACTGTAGAGTTTCACTATCTTTAAAAGTAGTAAGTAGAAGTACTTTTCCAAGGACTGATTTCATTTTCCAAACAATAATGTGTGTGCAACTTATTTATTGTAGATGCTATGGTTATGATTACATCAAGATTTCATTATAGCTCTCAGCTTACATTTTCTTGAGAAAAAAATTATACTTTTGAGTTAAATTGTCTATATTTGTTTAAAGCCCTGAGGATTAATTTACTTTTGGGGCATTGTTATTGTTTATTAAATGATTTATTTGGTTATTATATTATTTATTTAGGAGATCTGTTTTCACTGCTGGCTCGCATATGGGAGGAAAAGTGTCACTCTGAAAGCTGAAGCAAGTGACATTAAATATTATTTGTATATATTTCTTCATTTCGGTTTCTGTGTTATTTCCTAAAAGAGGCAAGAATGAAAAGGGTAAGACTTCTTTCCAAGCTACTACCTGTGGGAATTACTCGATTTACTCTCTCTCTCTTCTTTTTTTAATTCCTTGTAGCCAGTAGGTTGGTGCGTGGCATGCTTCTTTGTATGGTAAATCCAGTTCAGTCCCGTTCAAACCACTATCCAGTTCAGTACTGCCATTTAACACTTAAATAACAAGTTCCTAGTCATCGCCAAAGGAAGCAATGTAGTTAAATTAAGCTGTCCCCAGCCTGAAGAGTTACTGTGAAATAATGAATATTCCATAATCCGGAAACAGCGGAGTGGAGCAGGCAGATCTTCGAAGCTTCATGAAGTTTTGGAATTAGCATCTGTATCAAAATCTCATTAATGCTTCCTTTCTAAATTCATTTTCCATCTAATTGGCCAAGCTTTGATTGGGAACTGGAAATGTCATCCAAAGATATTTCCTCTTACAAGACTATTCTAAACAGAGTGTTTGCAGTCTGTCATTATATTCCCTGTTCTATGCTTTCCTCCTTCAAGGATTTTCAGCCATCGTCACTGTATTGAAATAGCTTCATCTGGGCAAATTTTCAGTCTGAACTAAATTGTAAACCGGACTTTATTTTGGGTCAACGTAACTCAGATAAAATAAATGGCGCCCTGTGCTCAGTGTCAGTGCTGTGTGTCCACGTGAAGGATTTAGACTGGTGCAGTTAAGCTCCCTGCCCACCACGCAGACAAAGCCACGGTTCAACTCTCAGCTTCAGTGAACCATAAACCAGGGACAACCTTGTTTAACATATCACTGAACCTGATTGATATGTTAATATCATCCAAGTTCAAAGCAACACGTCCTGGCAAGATAAATGCTATTTTTTTCTTGTAATTTACCATTTCCTTCTTCCGTAAATCCAGCAGACAAAATAACAATGGAGAGGGGGAAGGGGGCTGGGTCGGACCGATCATTTTAAAAACTAAGAATGCTTTGGCAAAGTCTCTCTAACCTGTTACTGTAAACATCAGCAGTCCTGTCACTGTCTCGGCCCGTATAAATACGTTCGTGGTGCCCCACCTAAATCAGTGAAATATGTACATAGTTCAGACATACAAGTTAAATCCCAGGCAGCAACAATAAAGAGTAGGAACCCGAGGTCTTTTCCCAGGTTTTATCTTTTGCAGGCATCAGTGCTGAGAGCGTAGTAATGCGGTTACTAAATCCTTCTCAGCCCGAATCCTGCTTCCTCTGTTTGTGTGGCACTTCCTCCAAGTGTTGTGGCTGGGGCAGCAGAGCTGGGCCGAACACAATAGTCCTGGGCCGAGATTGTTGTCACCTGTCCTTTTTTGTCTCTTGGTTTTCGACCTACTACACCTAAGCTTGAATAGGAAAGCCCCTGGGCAACTGCTCCTTTTTTTTTAAAAAAAAAAAAGATAAATTGCATTTACTTGACATTAAAAAACAAAGTCCTGCTCCGTGCGGTGAGGCCTGTGCTCTTTCTCCCATTGAAATCGAACTTCTCCTCCGAAGTTTGTGTTGCTTGAGACATGACCAGTGTACGCCGTGCTGCTCGAGAAACCCCGCGGTCATGCATTGCTTATTGTATCAGTGGCTATTTTAGAACTGTGGGAGAGAAGTCTTTAAAATGAAGTCCTCTGTGACTTCAAAGGCACTGCTGGCGTGATTAAGGGTTAGCACACATTTAAAGCCTTCTCCTTGAACTGCATTTGCAGTGTGAGGGATGAGAACTGGGATGAGAAACCAGGCTGAAGCCCAGTCCTCTTGGGCTGCTTGAGGGGGCTGAAAAATAGCTCTTACTAAGCCAGAAGATATTTTGCACTGATAGATTTCCAGCTGATTAGGCGACAGGAAAAGTTTAGTCAACGCTTCGTCAGAGCACCCACTTATGTTTTGTTTAAAGGCGTTACAAATAATGCGGGGCCTCCACGGCGTTGCTCAAGTCTCCCACCGTCCAGTTTTTGCCTGGATTTTTTGAACGTAAGGAGAGAGCATTAGGTGATCGGGATGATGGATTGACAGGCCTGAATAAGTTGTAAAGTGGTGTGAGGTGCCAAAGTGGTACTTTGGACAATATTAAGGGCTGGACTTAATCACACACCAGTACGTTCCCAGGTCCCACCTGTGGACAGTTCTCTGGGTACATGAAGTGGCGTCAGCCACTCCTGGGCAGGGCTGCTCTCTTCTGTACCGGACGAGGCTCTCCCGGCCCCAGCCAGGACCGGGCCCATCACAATAAGCTGTATTAATCGGAGTGGGAGGTCACAAGGGTGCAGGATCGCTTTGCTTACATCTATGCTTGGGAAGGAGCGCAGGTGTCCCGCAGTATCGTCCGGCCAGGCTCCCCTGGGCACAGAGAGCCCTGCCTTGCCACGGCTCTCATCCCAGCTCAGGCCAAGTGCCTGCACGGGGGATCTTCATTAGGAGGAGAGTGGTGGAGGAGGCAGGTTCCCTACAGCACTTCCAGCATCTTCTCTTGCCCTGGGCTGACACCAGGGAAACTGGGGAAAGGCTGCCCTTTGCGCTTGGTACGGAGATGCTGCTGAAGCACTGCTGATAGCTGAGCTGGTGGCATCTCCTGAGCTTTTATGTGGCCTTCTTCCAGACACAGAAATTGGAGGGGGATTTGGATTTATCAGCTGTGTCCTGGGCTGAACCCAGAGTAGGCACCCAGAGTACTGACTGATGCCTCATCCGCTTGCTCAGGAGAAGGAGGTTCATTGCCGGGGGGAGTGACTGGCAGCGCTGCTGAGTGATCATCCTTATTAATGCTTAGATGATTGTTTGTGTTCCTTACAGCGGGAGAGGGCACAGTCTCTTCTTGGAGAGAAATGCTGGCAATTTATGCTGCTCGGAGAAAACGTAAATAATCGCAAATTTCCATCCCACCATCCAAGAAAGACAGCATCATTTTTTACATTTGTTTTGGTGCATTATAATTATAATCACTATTCTGGAACATTATTGGAAAAGTTATTGTTCTTTCTAAAATGTTAAGTCAGTTTAATGACTAAAAAGTTAATAAGGGTCTTGTTCTCATTATTCATTTATTATCCAATTACTTCACAAAATTGGATCTGAAAATGTAAAATATATTTTTATGGAATAACAAATGTTACAATTAAGTTTTAAAGAGTAGATTGTTTTTAAATTCCTGTGGAGGATATTAAAACTGAATTAAAAATATTAAAAATGGAATCTGAAAATGAACAGCAGCATTAGAAGGGAATGAAAACAAAAAAAAAGGAATGAAAACAAGCTAATAAAATTGTTGATAGTACATGGGCATGGAAACATTAACCCTTTCACCACTGCAGTTGAAAATGTTCATTGTCCCCACCTTCCCAAGGAGCTGACCTGGCCCCCTTAGCTGTCTAACTCGCCCCTTGGTCACGGTTACCCACCTAAGGACTGTATGACACTGCAGAATTAAACCAGCCCAGGTCTGGTTCTGATCCCGCGCAGCTGTAAATCTGAAGCAACTATTGTCATCAGTGAAGCTATGCTGCTGGAGATCGGGGTTTAGTGTATGTAATTATTACTTTGAAATGTAATGCACTTCACAGTTACTTGCCATTCTTTGATGCATGCAATAAATTTCTAGTTAAATGGATCCAATTCTATATACAGATGAAACTTTGTTGAATTGCCAGTCTGTAAGAAATGAAATAAAATAAACATACTGATATTTCTATGATGAAGTGGAGTCAGTTCCTTTTTCCTGAAGTGAGTGGGAACCGAAGTCAAGATTCTGCTGCGAGAAGCTTGGTGTCTTTTACATCTTGTACAACAGGACTGTGTCCTGTTGGGCTCCATCAGCCACTATATCTTTTGCAATTGAGAGCTCTGTCATCTTGATAACCAAAGCAGAAAAAGATGATGAGAAACCTGATATGGGAAGCATAGTACTCAGTTTTAATAATCTGAAATCTCCCCTATGTATCTGAGCAAATAATTTGAGAAAACTCATTTGGTAAGATTGACATCTCCCTACTAGGAAGTTTTTGTGAAAAGGTGGAGTAATTTTTTTCCATAATTTGAAATTATTTCTTGAATTTCCACATGAAACTGCCTGCTTAATAGGTAGTTTGCAAACAACGAATGGTCCATATTTGACAGTGAAACTCTGCATTCAATCAATGTCAGTTAAGTAAGTTAGATTGGTAGAAGGGATACAAAAAACACAAAAGCAAGCATGGCTTTTAAACTGTGAATTTTAGCTGACAGTCCGTGCCCCTTCTTTGCCAGCAACATGTTCAAATTTAATGCTCATTTTTCATAGCATTCAGAAAAGGAGAAAAAAGAAGGTAGTATTATTAGAAATGAAATGCAACACATAGCTGTGAAAATATTTGAAAAGAAATTTGACTTTGGATTCAAATATGGGCATTTTTCTGAGCCCATTCTCGTAATAGGATTTCTAAGACTTCACAAAATAGTTCCAATTAAGGGAGTTAAACTCACTGATGAGCCTGTTCACAGCCTTACATTCTTGAAATATTTGCGCTGAAGGGCAAGGTGATTTCTTTCTGCATATGATTATGTTTATTAAATCTTTTAATATTAATGGAAATTCATAGTCACAAAGGGGAGTACCCAGATTTGCATGTGTATAAGTCTGCAAGTCCTTTTTAGTCCAACATTGCTTTTACAATTAAAATGCTTTTTAGTAACATTTTATTTTCTCTCAAATATTACTGGCACGTGAATGAATGCAGAACTGCTTCTAAGCTAAATTTTCATGTGATTAAGTCTGTGTCTGGCTAAAAGCTGCTTTGCCATACATAATATATGATAATTCTTTATTGTTTCATGCTCTGGTGGCGGCTGAGTAATTGTATGTCAAAAAACATGGCCCTATCTTCTGCAGAGGCCACCAGCACTGTAACATTATCCACATGAACAAAACCTTTCCATTGGCATGCTGGTATTTCATTCTCTCAGCATATGGGCCTATAAACTTAGACATTTCCTAATAGGACAGGAGATAAAGAGTCCCAAGGAAAAAAAGGACAAGGAACTCAAGGGAAAATCTTGTTTTGTGTCTCATTATAACTTCTTTATTACAAGGATGCCTTGCACACTGATTTATTAAAAACCATTGCCAGTTAATAAATTTTCAATAGCATACAATATTGTGACAGAACTAGCTATAAATAGGGTAGGTATATTTTTTTGTTCAAAATTCTGAGCTCAATCCAAAGTTAAAATATAATTTATCCATTCTCTCTACAGCTGTTTTCACATACTTCTGGTAAACTACACGAAAAATGTGCCATTCTGTGACCTTTAGCTGCTTTTCCCTGGTATTTCCTCTTGTCTCTTGGTGAAAATATTGTGACAGAACTAGCTATAAATAGGGTAGGTATATTTTTTTGTTCAAAATTCTGAGCTCAATCCAAAGTTAAAATATAATTTATCCATTCTCTCTACAGCTGTTTTCACATACTTCTGGTAAACTACACGAAAAATGTGCCATTCTGTGACCTTTAGCTGCTTTTCCCTGGTATTTCCTCTTGTCTCTTGGTGAAAATGGAGGCTAATGTTTGCAGTCTGTGTTCAGAAGGACAACTTGCTTCTAGTTCTTCTTATCCCACCCTCCTCTCTCTCCCTGATTAAAAAGACTTGGTGAAATAATGATCCAAATGAGCCTGTATATAAGGGACCACTGAAAATTATAAAAATGCCACAGAAAGGGTGGGGAGAACAAGAGAGGAAATAGTGAAGGGTTTGAAACTCTTTTATTCACCCTGGGTGAATGCAGAAATGTCACAGTACTACTCGTCAAGGAATAACCTCAGTTTCCGGTAGTGCTAAACACAAGTTGCTCTCCTTTCCTTATGGGATTTAAACTATGTCCAGATCAGGGAGACTAGGTTACCCACTCTCAGCTTAGTCCTTGCTGAGCAGATGCCCAGTATTCTCCCAGATAATTAATTCTGTGGCTTTCTTTCAAAAACAATACCACAAAACATCCCACAATCCCCTGGCATCATACAGGAAGAAATAGCTTCAAATTATTCAACTCTCTTTTCATTAGCGCTTCATCAGCTGACTTTGCTCATTGCTGCAACTCTATGAAATAGTTGTCAAAATCATAGAATCATAGAATAGTTTGCTTTCTTTCAAAAACAATACCACAAAACATCCCACAATCCCCTGGCATCATACAGGAAGAAATAGCTTCAAATTATTCAACTCTCTTTTCATTAGCGCTTCATCAGCTGACTTTGCTCATTGCTGCAACTCTATGAAATAGTTGTCAAAATCATAGAATCATAGAATAGTTGGGGTTGGAAGGGGCATCTACAGGTCATCTAGTCCAACCCCCCTGCCGTGGGCAGGGACATCTTCAACTAGATCAGGTTGCTCAGAGCCCCGTCCAGCCTGACCTTGAATGTTTCCAGGGATGGGGCATCCACCACCTCTCTGG
>NW_008796043.1:6538843-6540949 GCF_000699145.1 Aptenodytes forsteri
CCCTGCTGTGTTGTCCCTCCAACAGATGTCGGGGTGGTTGAAGTCCTCCATGAGGACCAGGGCTTGTGAGCGTGAGGCTGCTCCTATCTGTCTATAGAGGGCCTCATCCGCTTGGTCTTCCTGGTCAGGTGGCCTGTAGCAGACCCCCACTGTAATGTCACCTGTCCCTGCCTTCCCTTTAATCCTGAGCATAAGCTCTCGGTCGGCTCCTCATCCATCCCCAGGCAGAGCTCCATGCACTCCAGCTGGTCATTGACACAGAGGGCGACACAATGCTAATAAATACCTGTACCTGTAAAAACCTCTTTCCTCAGCTCTTTGTCCATCCCACTAGAAGAACAGAAATCTTCTAGCAATACAGGTTGTATTGCCTTGCACACCAATAACGGATGTGTATAGTACACAACCCTTGCTGCCTGAAAACAGCCCGGCCTGGTGAATAAAAATAAACTTTCCACTGCTCTGAGATCCCCAAGTGCCGTCTCAAGGACACAGACCTGTTTTCCGGATTCCCACTAGCCCTCACTAGGGCAGTTTTCCACCCGCTGACGATGATCGCTCAGGACAGACAGTGTAATTCAGCTTTATACAAACTTATTCAGTCTTACACAAGTCCCTCTCAGTTACCACAGCTCAAGTAATTTCCTTAGAAACTTTCTTTCCCTTGGTGCTTTAAAAAAGCAATGAATTTGGGCATGTTAAAACCTTTCTTCAGCTGGGGTGTCTGCCTTATCCTCAGCCTGACCATTCACCTCTGTGTCAGACGATCCTGCGTAACCTACTGGATTTGCCTGTTATACTTCTCCCTTCGGTGCTTTCTCACCCCATAAATTGATCCCCCAAAACATAACGCTGCAGCACCATGACCTTCAAGGTTTTCTCTCCTGACCCATTTGTAACTCTGTACTCAGAAAGGATCTCTCTCTTATCCATGTTGCAAAATGCAATTGTCTGTTACTTGTTACGGCGTCCCTGATGTATGCATTTTCCTCATCTCACAGCTAACGCTGAAATGCTTGGAAGGACCATGGGCAAAATGACTGAGTCCTCAGATTGTGAGGACAGAACATCCCTAAACATAGTGGAAAGAAGTTGCAGTATATACCTGGAAATTTTTAATGGTAACATTAAATACGTAGTGAACCTATCACTGCCATAAACTTTAACAACCAGCTGCAATAGCTAGTACAACCCCATCTAAAACCAAATGTAGGACACACCCAGTTTGTTGCTGGCTTTCATGCAGAGTCACAAGCTTCTAAAGTCTGAAGGAAAGAAATGGCTACAATATAGTCCTTCCTGTGGTTGGTTTCTTCACTCCGAACTGTTTTCAGAAAAAAATCAACTTCACAATAGAAATTGATCCTCAGCAAGAAATACCATTTTGGGACACTTTTCCACATCCCCTGCCTGTAAACTTGATCCTGCCCACCTGTGAGGCTGTACTGCATTTTTTTACCTTGATAGTTCACTGGGAAACCTGTAGCTGGAAACAAGCACCTCAAGCCCCTCCATATCACAGTCCTTCAGATGCTCACCACCTCAGGAGTCTCTGCTCCCACAACAGCAGGGAGGTTTTGTGTTGTCTTGCTGTGAACTGAAGGTTGAGTAGAAGTGCACATCAGAGTCAAATACATATTTGCACAAGAACTGGGATTAAGTGAGCATAGTTTCTCCTCAGTTTCATCCTGGGATGATTGCACTGGTTGCTTGAAGGCCTGGGTTTGAGCTGAAACAGTAGAACAGCTATAAGGACAGGTTCTCCTGTTGTTTACAGGACAACCAGGCAATCAGGCCCATTCAGCGCGGGTTTATGAAAGGCAGGTCCTGCTTGACCAACCTGATCTCCTTCTATGACAAGGTTAACCGCTTGGTGGATGAGGGAAAGTCTGTGGATGTTGTCTACCTAGATTTTAGTAAAGCCTGTGACACTGTTTCCCACAGCATTCTCCTGGAGAAACTGGCTGCTCATGCCTTGGACGGGCGTACTCTTCACTGGGTAAAGAACTGGCTGGACGGCCGGGCCCAGAGAGTTGTGGTGAATGGAGTTAAATCCAGTTGGCGGCCGGTCACAAGTGGTGTTCCCCAGGGCTCAGTACTGGGGCC
>NW_008796043.1:6541675-6593672 GCF_000699145.1 Aptenodytes forsteri
TCCCTGGAGGTATTTAAAAGACGTGTAGGCATGGTGCTTCGGGACATGGTTTAGTGGTGGACTTGATGATCTTAAAGGTCTTTTCCAACCTAAACGATTCTGTGATTCTAAGATGCTTTTGCTGGGCAGACCCTCTGGTTTCTAACAAGGCTGAGATCACGGTCTCAGTGGGAACCCTAATTTGGGTGTTCGTATTGCCCCTCTTTGCTCTCCTCCTTGCCATGAAGCTTCTGGGAACTGAAGGTGTTAGTCATCTCTAACCTTGCTGGTCAAGGGATTCAAGATTTGCGTGGAAGGGATACAGGCTATGTACAGAGCATGTGAACTTCTCTTGGAAATGAGGCTAAACTGCTTATTTTGGGCCACTTTCCTCATGCATCTTGTACATCAGGCATTCTGTGTGGTGTCTGTTAGGTTACATCTATGTTAGCAAACTGAACAGAGTCTGGGCAGAAGTGAGGCACTGGCACATCCCTGCCTGCAGTGCTCAGCTGGTAGCATAGTCCCTGTGCGGTTTTGGCCATGATGGTTGTGCAGACAACATGCAGGCCTCATTCAGGGACATGGGCCAAGACTGTTCCCATCAGAGGTTGTGTGGGCGAGGCCACACTTTCCTGAAATGGGGTGCAAGTGTGAGGAGCAAAGACACTTTGACTGAAAGCCTGGGCCAGATGACAGCTGTGGGCCTACTTTACTGACTAGTAAAGACATAGACTCAAGTCCTCATGGTGCTGGAGATCCAATAAAAACCCTCTCATCACTTACAGTGGAAGGACAATCCACAAACTCGCAGCTAAGCTTCCTTTTGGCTTTGCATTTCTTTTGCACCTGCTAGGGGTAAAACTGTATTTCTTCCCCTCCTCAAGATCTGTGCGAAGTCCAATGTGAAGGACATACCTGCAAACCTCTCCACAGACTTAGACTCAGTTCCACTGTGTCCATACTGCAAAATGCTTTCTGATGCTGCAAGCTTAACCACGGGGCAGCACAGAAGTAACCTGCTTATTCCTTTTGGAGAAGACACACTTCATGTCAGCTGCAGCTCCCTTCACCCCAAATCCATCCCCAATCCTTCTAGCATCAACCAAAGCTCAGCTTCTTCATTCAAGCTACCCTTTGGTCTGGGGGTTCAAACCAGGAGCAAATTCATAGCAGCAGTCAATAAAGCAGTTGACTGCTGTCAGAGGGTCCCTCTGTCTTTTCAGAATAACTTTTGTATCACAGTTTAAATAAACTCCCTGGAGGAACTGGGTCTCCTCCAGTCTCACCATCAGCTCGACAGGAAACAGGTGAGAGCGTTTTCTCCCACTCACACTCTCTCTCTCATACACACATTTTAGTTTCTATAATATTACTCAGTCCCTGATGAAACCATTTTCCCATATTGTTTGGCAGGTCTGTTTTCATCCAACAAACAAGAGGGAAGGGGTATAAACACACTCTATTAATCAAATGGCCAAACCTGAAGCAAAACATCACTTAGCTCCAAACAACACACTATGATTCAAGAAATCTCCAGCCCAGACTTGACCAGGACTATGCTTTTAAAGCAAGCTGAAGGCAGCGTACACTCTATTTTGCTATAAAACATACCTGGTCAGGAAGGCACTGACTAGGCAAGATTTACTCTGTCTTACCCTGGCATTGTCTTTCATTAGCACATTGAAGACAGTTCTTGTTCACACAAACCAGTGAATCTGGACAGCAATAATTGCCTTCATCTGGCATCCAAATTGTTTAACCTTTTGCCACTAAAAATTAAAAAATTCAGTGCAGACCTCTCTTTGATCCAGGTAATGTCTCTGAGAGCTCTCAGCAATAATGGAGGCAAAAAACTTTGAGTTTATTGTTTGAATATCTCTTGTACACATGAATGAAATTTGCTGTGGAGAGTGATGTTTATTGGTACAGATACCGAGGAAGTTTCAGTAGTAAAGAAGTCACATGAGATAGTAAATAAGACCTACCAAGGGAGATTGATACACAGAGAAGGTACCCAAGGAACAAAACAAATCTTTGTCTCTTTTTAGACTTATAGAAATACTACTGTCAACTAAAATATCATTTGACTTTTGCCTGTAGTGTCATTATTAATTCTCAGAATCTGAGTCAGAGTCAAAGCATTTAGTTTTAAATAAACAAATATGAAGGAAGTTGTAGTCCCAGTTCTGTAGAATTTGCAGAAAAATAATTACCAATACCCCTGCTTTCCTAGCAGAACAGTAGGTGGCTTTGAAACAAGGTAGATTACTGGCCACATAGACTTAAAATGACTCTAGAGGTGCAGTGTTGAGCAGTCAAATACTCAGCTTCACCTTCGTCATCCTCTGAGAATACTGCTTTGCGTTATCAATCGTGCGTACAATACACAGCTTGTCTTGTTCGTGCTTACAGGTTTTGTAAGCTATGGTGGTGATGCTATGGTGATGGCAAATGGTAGGAAGAAGTACACTCATTCACACTATCTACTGAACAACTATACGGCTGGGTGATAATTAGAAAGAACTGAGCTGGCCGGAAGGTACCTCTTCTATAGTTTCTGTCTTAAAGATAATGTGAAATAAGCTGTTGATGCACACTTTGACAGGAGAGGATTATGAATCTCTGGAATATGACTTGAACATCCAGAAAAATATTGTGGGACTCAATTATTTTCCATTTTGACTGACTAGTAGTAATTTCCATGATTTTTCTATAGTGTTTTTTATGTTATTCTTAAGTAGAAGTGGGTTTGCCTCAACTGCTGTTTGCTGACAGTAACTGTAGCCGGAGGTGGCCTTAATAGTGCAGCTTACTGAATCAAAATCTGGGCGAGGGTCTTATAGAAGTACAGACTGAAAGGCAGAGAAACTCAACGTGAAGAATATAAAGAACAGACAGTGAACCTTCCAAAATGCACAGATATCAGTCAATATATTACATTCTTTGTCCTTGAGGTCCTAGTTCTTCATAGTTACCAGAGCAGACAGATGTCCGTTCTCAACAGAGATAGGACAAGCTGCTTTTAAGCGCTATTATTTTTGGCTATATGGAGCTCAGTTAATTAATTGGCAGGTTTTTATGGTAATCCAGCTAGCAGTCTCCATTTCAATGACACAACCATCCCTGATGATTAAAAACCAGCTGCTTTGTACTGAAGGAGAGAAGAGTTGGAATGAATCACCTTCTCCTTTCTTAACACAGTTAATGGATTTGAATGAATAATAGTGCTTTTTTTTCCTCTGGAATATGCTATTACCCAACTTACTACTTTTTGCTTATTCAGCATTTCCACAGTAAGAGAGGTCGGAGACATCACTAGTGCATTTCATATAATAATCCTCCCAGGTGGGAGTCAGTTGTATGATGTTTTAAATTACTGATGCTCCTCAACTACATACATCTCTGTTTACGCTAGCACTAAAATTGACCCTGTCTTCCTCAGCAGATGAGGGAAGGGCAAGAAAGCTTCTTACCTTTGGGTCCTTAGGTGCATGCCTTGCTCTAAAGTGCACTGATGTCGGTGGAAAACTCCCATTGGCCTCAGCAGGTTTTTGCACTCTCTTGGATGGCTGAAACACAGAGGCCACACATTAAATTGACTTGGGGACTGATTGACTTCGAGACCATATCTTTTGTCCCTATACATACATTTCCAAAATGAGCCAATATACATTTGCCTTGACCTTTCCCTTTGGAAAGACAACTTTAGAGTCTAAAGTCCTGATCCTGTGAGGGCATTTACTAATGATATCTTCTCCATCTGCAGAAATTCCTCATTTGGAAATCATATCAAAAGATGTACCCCAAGCAATCTCTTCTGTTCAATCTGTGTCCTGCCAAAGGAGACAGGATGAGGCATCTCCAGAGTCTCTGAGGACAAGACTTCTCTCTCCAACTTTTCTTATCTTATCTTGGGTGTGTTTCAGTTTAGGTGAGACTTATTTAAATATTATTAAAGAATAGCACCTAGCTGCAAATTCTAAGGTCAAGATTTGCAAAATCAGCCTCCACCAAGAAGATATTTTACATGGCATAGACTCCTAAAATCAGTGAGGATCCATCTAGATGCAAGGAGCTACCTCAGACCTGGTGTTGTAGGGACAAAAAGTACATTTTGAATACATAGGCATTTTTTTATTGATCCAATGGAAAGAACACTTTCCTGTCTTCCCTTCTCCCTTAGATAGCTTTTTTAACATTATTAGACTGTGGACCTCCCCGTCCCCCCAACAACCATAACTTGTACTACTCACGAATGACATTTCAGGAAACATTACATTAAATAGAGAAAAGCAGCATGGTTGTGCAATTCACTTGATTGAATGCACAAGGATAGGAAGCCAAGCCAACCCCCCCTTCGGTCTGAAACCCGCAGAGCAGACAGAACTCCCTTTTCATGCAGCGTCTCCAGATTCCCAGGCCTGGTTGAAAGCCTTCTTCTGATTTATGAGTAATGAGCCTGCTGGTGATTTCTAAGAAGCTAGCTTCCAAACAGAAGTGCTGATGGGCACTGCACTGTATCATATAAGCTAGACAACACCTAGGCAGACTCTCAAAGGATGCTTTCATTGAGATGAGAAACTATATGGTGATTGAGTGCTCTGCTGTCACTGTCTTCTCCTCTCTCACTTTGCCCAGTATTTAACCTTCAGATTCTGGTTAAATTTAGATTTTTTTAAAGTTTTTGTTTCAAAGAACTTGTCTGCAGTCACAGCACAGAGATGTATAAAGTCTAGTGGTGAAGGTGCCAGTGAGACTGATTGATGCAAAAGTCTGGTTTTGAGGAGGGGAGGAGGGAGGGAGAGCGGATTCCTTTAGTTGTGCTTAAAAGAAACAAACTTAAAAACAAGACAAGAAAGTTGAGTGGAAGCTGAGAGGTTGAATGCAAGCTCTGCCAAGATTTGAAAAGTTACAAGCTAATGCTGGTACTGCATCTTTTCTTAATGATTGAGGAGTCAATCAGTTTTGTACATGGAGTTCCCAGCACAGAGACAGTGTAAGTTAACAGTGTATTCTACAGTCAGGGAAAGGATTAAAAAAATGATCTGCTATTGGTATTTCAACTAGAGAAGCAGAGAAAAAAAAGTCTTAAGGCATGTCTTTACTGAAGCATTCCTTGTCAAAGTTCTTTCTTAATTGGACTCCAGAAGACGTCTGGCCAAGTTCTGCCTGTTATACTTTGATTTTATTTCTGAGTGTAAGACTGAGATTTAGGTTGTGGCTCTACTACCTAGCTGCATCCTGCACTTGTATGTACATGTGTGCATCTCTTGGTCATCTAAGAAACCTGCCTGGACACACACCCTTAGAGCTTGCTCCTGTAACATCTGTTTGTCTCAATGGCCTTTCACGCTTGTACCCACTTGGATGTTAAAGCAGCTCTCACAGAATCTTGCCCATCCAAAAGGAAACAAGAGACTTAAGGTTAAATAATCATCAGTCTGACTCTTAATGTGAAGTAAGTTTAGGCCAAAACCTACTTTTTGAAAGCAGTTGAACCTTTGTCCAGATCTTGAGTAAGACTTGAAGTACAGCTTGGCCCTATCTTTTAGAAGTAACAAATACAAAATGTAACAGGAAACTGCAAATGGGACTCTTGTCCTTGTGAAAAAGTAAAAAGAAAAAAATAAAAAGCAGGATTTTGGAAGAAAGGAACATCTGTGAAGTAGGGAGATAGAAAATTACTTCCAGAAAAGACATCCAGAATCTGAGATCTTCTTGGAGGCCTTCAGGGCTGTGCCTGGCCTCCCATGACCACTCCGGGAATCTCACTGTTGCTTTAACCCAAATTGCTGTGGGTAGGTTGGAGGAAGAGATGTTGGACTCATTTTTCCCCCCTTTATTCTGGTGAAGCTGTAGCTCTGTTGTCTGCACACTTTCTAAGTGTGAGCTGTTGCTCACTGAAGCCATGACTCACATTTCCATGGGGTCACAAGGTTGTCTTAATGGTGATGGCTTCAGCTTTGGCTTCGGCCTCGGGAACAGAGAGACGGACAAAATTAAGACAAAGAAAATTCTTTCCCTCTTCCCATGGCCCAAGTGGCCAGATGACAGGACCTCTGGGCACACGTGCACTTCACAGGGTATCACCATTCAGACAACCAGGTGGCTCTGATGACGCTGAGATATGTCACTTCAGAGATACAACCTGCGGAGATGCTAGCTGATGGCCAGGATTGCTCAGGTCCGGCAGCAGAACTGTGGTGCGGGCTGACGCCCTCTGCCTGCGCCACAGGGCTCAGAGCAGGCGCTGACCTGAGCTGTATTTGCAGCAATTTCAGATACCTGTGCAGGGCACTGTATTTTTTGGTGCAGACTAGTGTGCTGTCCCAAGCCACGCTTGTCCAAGCAGCACTGGAGCGGTTAACTTGAGATGTCAAAGTAGCTATATTTTTAAGAAAAAGGAATTAATTTTTATGCTAGACTTGGGGGACAGCTCAATTTTTATGCTAATGGAGTATCAGGGTTGCCTTTTGGTATGCTTTATTCACAAGCTGGTCTGGAGACAATTTTTTTCTTCAAAGTATTTTTTTTTAAATGAATTGTTTGTAGTTCAGATGAAGTTGTTCCTCCTCCAGGCTATACATCAGTGCCTCACTATGCACCAGTTACTCCCTTAATTTACAAGCTGTGGTAGTCATTGTGTGTTACTATGTTTTGAATTTATTTATCTGGGAAAGATCCACTCAGAGTCAGTGTCTTTCCTCCCTCGCTTCTCACTAAGATCCTGCTTTTTGTATAGATTACGACTGGAGTATAAGGCAGTCAAAGTGAGACGCCCACTTTTTCGAAGCACTTGTCTTCCACTGAAAATTTGCCTAGAAGAGGGACCGAAGGAGTCACGTGAAACACTGTGCTGCTGAACATACTTTTGCAGTTAGCACTTTTGCAGGAGCACTCTGTGTTTAACTTCATGTTGGCTGACCTGAGTTAACCCTGTGATTTCTACAGAGTTTGATAGCCTCCATCTAACTGGTTTTGAATGTGTCTTACCTCCATTTATACTGATCGTATAGAAGTATTTTAACATCATATTTAATATCACTTCTCACAGCCGTGTTATAAAATGGGTGCAATTTCTAATGAAGACCTACTACTGTCTGTTCTAAGATCAAAACCAGGTTTCAAACAGCTTTGTGAAATCTGCTGTGTTAGTTGTTATTGCTAACCCAAACCCTGACTCCTTCTGAACCTTCCACTGGCTGATTAATTCTGGCAGATTTTTTTTTAAAAAGTTGTTAGGGGTTTTCTTTGTGCCCAAGAAAAGCAGCATTTTTGCGTGGAGGGGGTGACCCATGCCAGGACTCCTCATTCTCATTCCAGGAACACAATATGCCCTTTGATGTGCACTTACTCGGCAGTGCACGAGGTAAAGCTGACCGACCTCTTGTTTTGTGCATAGGTAATTTATGCACTGCCTCTGGGAGCACACAAGTGACAGGACTTACATGTGTGAACCCTATTTGTGCATGAAATCAAGTGCAAATTTAGAGCAGATGGGGTTTTGACTCATAAGTGATAGAATTTATGGCCAAGATTAAAACAAACAACAAAAAAAAAGCCCGACGTTAGTTTCCAAAATATATTCTTAGGTACCCAAGGACCTGATTTGCAGAAGTGAGGAGCAACCTACAGCTCCCCTGAAATTAAACAGGATATACACAGGGTGTATACATACATATATGTATATATTGGATATATACAGGACATATACGCAGTGCTTAGTAGTTCTTGAAAGGCAGGCTGCTTGTTTGGATGCTAGTTATGTGCCTAACTCAGTGGCTTTCTTTAAAAAAGACGACTAAGCTGCCTCCTAATAAAAGCCATTTGGTTTGATTATCTTATCAGTGAGCTGATGCTGCTTATGTGAGAGGAGGGGTCAGCTGTGGAAAGAGGTGGGCACAGACACTTACCCAAAGAGAACAGTGTGGAGCCCCGAAGGGCAAAGCGTGGATGCAGCTGGAGGAAGGGACTGCCACAAGCATCGTTCTCCACCTAAAATGCTGTTGTATGTGATGAGTCAGGCTTTGTGGTTCAGGGCTGCCCATTTCCACTGTAATTTTAGCCTGTACAGAAGCACAGCTCCCCTCTTCTTTTGAGACTTGTCTCTGCTGGACTCCTCCTGGCTGAGCACTTTGTTGGCGTGAGCGCAATCCTCTTCCCAGCCCCCCAAAAAATCTGGACTATTTATACATACATATATATATGTATACATACATACATATATATAACCGAACCCTCTCTACTTCCAAAATCAGAGAGGCAGACTGGTCAGTCTTAAAAGTTGTGGCTGCCCCAGCCTAGATCAGTTCTTGTGTTGTACCCCCTTGTCAAGCCCTTGGCCAACCTTTGGCATGTGCCACTGCTGATGGTGGGGTGCAATCACTAACGCAGCATAGCAGTATTGGTAAGAGACGTTAACCGCCTTTAACTGGTGCAGCTCCCCAGCAAAGGCTCTTCAGGGCTGCAGGTTGGTTCTTTTTTTGAAATTTCCTTCAACTTATTCGGTGACTGCCTCTGTAAGCTTTGGACACAAGTATTGTTATATCGTAAGCAATATATGTACATAGGGTATATTCCCAAAGCCAGTGTTTAGAGACCACGAGGAGTTTTAACTTCTCCACTCTTCCCCTTTATCTTCTGATTCCTTCCTCTCTCTCTGCTGTCTGTTCACAGCTGGGCAAGGTGCTCTGCTGCTGCCTTTCCTTGGTGGGCTCTTGCATGGTTAGCTGTCCTCCAGGACCTGCTCGCAAGCAGCGATGCAGCTGGCCAGGAGAGCTTTGTGAATCCCATTCCTCCTAAGTAGTTGATGATTTCCCTCAAGCCTGTGGAACTGCTTCTCAGGAGAGACAACTTCATGGTGTGCTGGGATGTCTGTCCGCTGAGGGAACCCTGTCATGGTTATTGATGATTCTTTATTTAAAAAAATCCATCATAAGGGCAGAAAAAAGATCTACTGGAACAAGGCAGTCCCATTTGTGTTGCTGACTCAAGAACATTTGGTATGTATAAACTTAAATTGGTACATAATAAAGTATTCATAACTGAACACTGTGTGAACAAATATGTTTGGTATCCCTAAACGCCATTTTTTTCTTTGAGCTCCAATCCACCAGTCTTTTTGTTTGACTGTGGCCTCTCTCTATCGGCAACTAAGAAGATTTAATGCTATTTTGAAACTAAACCACACATCTTAAAAACAAGCAGACTTCTTTTTGCAGGACATAACATGACTCTGTTGGAGTAAGCACTCACAGATGTGAGTAGAGGGTTCAGAAGGTTATGGATATTGTACAAATGCTAAGGGAAAAGCAGGGTAATACCTTTTCTTTTTAGTTCCATCCTTTTCTAAGTCCAACTACCTAAGGCCGTTTGAAAATCCCAGCCCGAAGGATTCACAGACATGAAGCTCAAGACATAACTAGCCAAAGTGTGATCCTGTTATCTCTGCTGCTCCCTCCCTTTGCGTGTAACACCAATTTGTTATATCTTGCATTAAATTACAGCAAGTGCTTTGGACCAAGGCTGCATCCTACCATGCACTGCTCTAGAAGAATTTTTTGCTTTAACAAAACCACTATTGGCACTCGTAGCACTGCTATGAGTATTTTGGAAAGAGACTAGTCACCAGAAAGGATGCCCTTCCCAGAACGGACATGTGGTTTGCACCTTTCTCCTGAGCACTTGGCTGACTCAGTGTTATAAATGACGCAATTCCCCGCTGTGGCTGCTAAGGCTGCTTCGTGTTCTCGTCTCTAGGTGCCTGCAGTGCTTAAATGAACCCCACCATACGGAGAGCAAATTCATGGTGAGGTGGCACGCTGCCCTCACCATAAGCCTGTCAGTGTTTAAGAGGCATTTGGACAATGCCCTTAATAACATGCTGTAACTTGGTCAGCCCTGAATTGGTCAGGCAGTTGGACTAGAAGATTGTGGTAGGTCCCTTCCAACTGAAATAGTCTATTCTATTCTATACGTGTGCAGGGAAAGCACAGCCTGCCTACCCAGTGGGTGGGCTTGGCAGGAATACCCTGGTGTGGACCAGCTCCTGGTGGGAGTGAGAAGGGAAAGGCAGTGATGGGATCCTTTGCTGGCTAAATACGAGGATATCCTCCTTGCTGGGACATTTGGTGGAGTAGACCTGGGGCTTCAGGGAGGGCAAAGCATGAGCCCTCCTGCTGTGTCTTGTCTCCTGCAGCATGGCCACTGCTCACAGCTCCCTACATCTGTCCCCGGGGGTTGGGAGCCAGAGGGTCTTTGGCGCCAGTGTGATTGACACCCAGCACAGTGCTGTCGGGGCAGAAACAGAGATAAGGGCGAAAGCCCGTGTGGTCAAGTTCCAGGTACTGCCCTGGGGCCACAGTACTCTCTGTGGCTTGGGTGCAGCCATCTGCGTAAATCATTCAGGCTCTTCTTTTCCAAACTATTAAAAAGATTTCCACCTTAATCCCAAAACTTGTTGTCACTTGGCTATGGCTGCTCTGGCAACCATCTGGGGAGAGGACTCCTGTGTTACGCATTGCAGTGAGGGCAGAGTAACTGACTCTGCTGACACCTGCCTCTGTAGGCTGGCGCGGATTGGGTCTGAAGGGAAAAGATTAGGCCAAACTTGCTGACCACTGCCTGATTTCAGGTGGTGTGCTAAGGTGGCTCGAGGCTATTGCAAACAGAGGGACAAAGAGCTGTAAATGGCTTCTTGTCACCCTTCCCTTTCTTCCAGATAACCATCCCCAACATCACTCAGAGATTCAGAATTCGTAAGCCAAAATCAGCGGTATAAAAACATCCTGAAACTTAAACAAAATATCTAGCTTTTCTTTGCCATCTGGCATGTGAGCAACTTTATAGTTAATGCTTTGTTGCCGCTCTTCACAATCGCAAGGGACAGAGTTATTTTTTGATTTCTTCATAAAGCTGAGGTCCTCAGGTAGCCAAATCAAGTGACTCCAAGAGCTGGAGCTTTAAGGAAAGCGCCAAATATTAGGGAAGCTTATGATAAAGTTGCAAGACCTGGAAGTCTCACAGAGTCTCAGCCAAGGAGAGAGTTTGACTTAAAAACTGAATAAATGACAAAGGCCTGCATTACCTAATGCATATGAAAAAGCGCAATAAAATTGTGAGCCATTTCTGTTCTTTTGTTAGTGACAGAGTCCCATAGCAATTTCCAGGACTGTAAAAACATCCTAATAAATTTCCAATGTTTCCTCAAGTTGAATGAATTGCAGAAATGCTGCTAGCCTTGATTGGGTTTAGCGTTCACATCAACTGCTCAATAGAAAAGTCAGCTGAACCATGGTGCAGCTAGAAACGGGTTGTAAATCACGGTTACAGGCCATACAGTACGGAGGGCTATTTAACAACATCACCAACAATAGGTTTTCTTCAAGATGGAAGCAAAGCCTTCATCCACGATGGAAAATGAATGGGTAAACCAAAGGAAAGACCGCACCCTCTCACTAGACTCGTAGTTTGAGTGAGAGTTCAGGAAAGCCTAAGTGGGACAAGAAATAACTGTAGGGATCCGGCAGGTGTTTCTGTTGCCCCTTGTCGAAGCAAAACTGCAGTGTGTAATGCCATGCACGGGAAGCACAACTGTCCGGTGATCAGCTCTCCCGTAGGAATGGCCGTTCACCTCAACCTCCCATCGTCCAGTTCCTTGCTGGAAGCAGCTGAGCTTGAAAATACTGCCTTGCTGCCTTAAATGCTTGAAAATACTTGTCTTAACTGCTGTGAGATAAGCCAGGGCTCTGTGGGACTACAGCAAGAGAAACAAACTGGAGCAGTAATTTATCTAACTGTAATCAGTAAGATTATACTGGTATCACTGGGCTGGCCAGGAGGTCTCATTTGGATTGCAGTATTTGAGACCAACCTTGGAGGCTCCTCTGGAGAGTTGTCCTTTTTGTATAGATGGTAAGAAGAAGATAAATGCTTTTTGGCAAGAATGTCATGTCTTTTCAGTGTTTCCTTTCAAATGTTGTAATGACACAGGGTGGACCTTGGGAGAAGTGGTAGGTTGAGCCTTTTGCTGTTTCAGCTAAAACGGGACAATTGTGGGACATGAGATTCCTGAGGGTGATGGGAATTGGTGGAGGAAGTCCTTCGCCGGGTAAGAGGCAGCCCTTTCCTCCGAGGCCAAAGCAGGAGCACGAGCTACAAGGCAGGAAGCAACACCAGTGGTCGCCTGCTTTCCTGAGAGACCTGTCAGGCCCAGGTCAAGGCAGGGGGACCCGGAGGAGGAAACGCGGATGGGTTGCTGCAGGGGGATCCAGAGGAGGAAACGCGGATGGGTTGCTGCAGGGGGATCCAGCAGGAAAACGCAGGAGGAGGGAATGACAGGTAGGGATCCCAGCTCATACAGAGGAGGGTGCGGACCCAGAGGGTGGGTGCACGGGCAAGGAGCAGAGGGCTTGGCGTGGCCGAGGCTTTCCAGCAAGAGGGGCGTGAGCCGCGGTGGGAGCTCCTGCCCGACAGAGGGGGAAGGCTGCGAGAGCAGCAGCGAGCGCAAAGCCTGCTAAAACCGCACTAATCCGGAAGGGCTTTCAAAGAACCAGGAAAAAAAAAAAGTGGCCAAGGTATTTCGTGGGGTGAGCGTGTGTGTCCGTGCAGCCCGCTCTCTTCGTTTGCCCATCTCGCGTGCACTCCCCACTAGGTGCCAGTATAGGAGCACATCACTGCACGTACGCACCCAGGAGGGAGAAAACAGGCAGCGCGTTTAAGACTTTGCAAATATATACCTATCTATGTATGTATAGTGTTCTCAGTTTACAGTTAATTCTGAATATACAATATACAATACTCATGGGGTCACCAGTAGTGTCTAAAGGCATACCCATAGTCAATTTTGCTATTAAATTGTTAGGTGGCAGCAGGACACAGGGCACCAGGCTGCCATAGCCTTCGGGTGGTCCCCACTGCCTCCGGGCACTGCAAGCCCCAAACGGCCTGGCACGGACAGAGCCTGCCTGCTTCGGTCCGGCTGGAAAGCAACTGCATCGCCTGCTGGTACTTGCTGCTGGAAGAACATTTAATTGTCAAATCATGGGTTTTATCAGAAAACAACACACAGGTTTGGGATCTTTTTTTAAAATCCACCTGGCAGCAGGCATAGGTAAACTCCTACTGAGTATAAATAATTTTATAAATTGCTTCTGCACTTTACTGTAAGTGCATTTGCAGCATAAAGCAGGATGACACTCGGGATGGAGAATGCCTGGTGGGTACCTGACCGAGCCTCAGAACTGAGCCGCAGGGGCAAAAAACATCCACATTTGAGGTACTTTGCAAGTCTTTCTGGAAGAAAACTGTCGCTGCGTATCTTGCACACCACCTCTGCATGTACTCTGCACTGCGGATTTAGATATAAAATTAAGGGAGTGAACAGTGAATAAAGTAATAAGCAGGGCAATACTCTGTTACAGACCACCATGGGAACAGTTTGACGAAGCTGTGATGCCTGTCAAGTCTTAAATCTTTCTGAAAAGAGGTTAAGTCTCTTGCCTTGGTTTCTCTGTTACCTGTGCCAAAATAAATAGAATGTGCTCAACTGAAGAAAACAAATACTTGAAAATAACGAAAAATCAATAGTACCCTTGTTATTCGGTAGCAGGTATACAGATCTAATCTGACAGACCGTATTGAAAGTGTAAACTGAATGCTCGCACACATGTATTAGTAATGTCAAGATGAAATGTTAGCTTAAATGTTATCAATTTGGTTTATAGGACAGGGAGGAATTACTGAAGTATATTTTACCTGCACCCCTCCTCCCCCCCCCCATTTTGGAAAGGGTGGCTCTCAATACAGTGTGTATTTGTGTGTGTTTAAAAACGCTTGGATTTCAGGTACCCTTCTTCATTACCATGAAAGTTTTAGTATTGTCTCAACCTGTCAGCCTCCCTAGTCAGGAAGAAGAACTAACAGCAAACCTATTTGCATGGAGAAATTTAAAGGAGTCTTTCATTCTTGGCCTGCTATTATTATTCCCATGGGCAGAGGACAAAGAAATATACAGCTAAGGAACAATTTCACATAAAAAATACATCCCTTTGTCCAAAAGCCCTGCGATGTGTCATGCTGTTATGGAGCGCATACAGGAACTGCCTCTGCCCTTTTGTACAGAGCTGGCCTTTAGGCTCCGTGCAGTCTGCAGCCACTGGCCCTGCTCATCTGAGGGAACTATGAATTTAAAGAGATTCACAGCTTTTGTTTTCCAAATGTGTGTATTTCTAGCCCTTTTCCACAGCAAATGGAAATACCTTAAGGAAGGTGATTTTTTTTCTTTTGCTAGAATTAAAAAAAAAAAAAAGAGTAAAATGCAGTCCTCCATGGCTGCAACATGGTCAAGGAAGGACGTAGTGATAGAGGGATGGAGAGAAGTCTTGCCCCGGTAGGTCTGATCTGCCCTCCGGCAGCCCAGGAGGCCTCCAGAAGTGGTCAGTACAAACTGCTTTGGGGGAAAGTACAAGATGAACACATTTTTACTGCTCCGCTGTTTAAACTGAGGAAATGGCTTGCAGGACTGCAAATATTGGAGGAGAAATCTGTCCTATTATTTTTGGAGCAGCATCCTCTCTGAAGTGTGTAAGTCATCAGAACAGAATGAATCCAGTGATGAGTATTTTCAGCAATGAAAAAAATGAGTCACCAGGAGATTTGGTTTGGGGGGAGTCACAAGAAGGGACAGGACCTTATTTTTGAGAGTGTAGGCTGTCCCCTGCACTCTATTCTGATAGCTGGTCATGGCAGAGGCTGAGTTGTCACCTGGGAAGAGGTTGTGCAGTGTGGTGTGCCAATGGAAAGAAAGCCAGAGAGACTTGAATGTCATCTCCATTTCCAGGATGCTCCTCTGGGGTGTCCAAAATGACCTAGTGGAGCAGACGTTTTTCCTGTGGGACACAGAGCTGATGAGGGTCTGGGTGCAGCTCAGGGCGGTGGTGGCGAGGGGCCAGACCTCTCCCAGGGTCTCTCTGCTGTGTAGGGAACATGGAAATGGCTGCGCCATCCCTCGGCATTGCACAGGACAGCTCTTCTCCTGTGCCTCTTGGGGAAGGGTGGCCTGGGCCCATTGATGCTCTGGTCATCCCAGAGCCAGCACTGGCAAAACTTCAGAGAGCTCTGGCTTACCTGGGAAGGTGCAGATGACAGGTATGCACATTGCTTAACTGCAGGCACTTCATCTGGGTGCCTAATTTAAGAGGACTGTTGTCCCTGAGTAAGGAGGGCTTTTCTCCTAAGGTTCCCTATCTCATCATGTTGGGGATTTAAGTTATACAGACACTCCCTCTCTTGAGTACTCAGGGAGTGTAAGGAGTGTCACCATCACAGTTATCTCTTCTTCCAGATCTCCACCACAGTCGGGGCTCACAGGGCGTACTTCCCACTTTATAAACAGCACGGGAAAGTTTCTGAACTTTTTGAAACCAGGCTTACCTGATTTGGAGCCCTTTGTCTTTGTTTCAGTGAAGCTTAGCAAACTACTATTCTTACTTGTAGCAATTATTTCCCAATGGAGAACTGTTTTGAGTGCCAGGGAGTCATCCTATTTGCAAAGAGAATGACTAGGTTATTGGAGGCTATTGGACTCTCCAGCCTCACTTAGTGGAAACAAAATGTGCCGTGGGTGCAGCTTAGCTCAAGGTACGTATGACTAGCTGTTGATGCATGGAAGCACCTAAGTGAGATGTGAATACTAACACTACCATATCCGTTGCTGTTTATGACAGACAGCACTGCCTTTCCCACTGCCTTTGGCACTTTTTCCATCTCCTCTGGTGTTTCTTGCCCTCCTTGGGAACACGCTCTGCTCTTCTTGTCTGACTCAATTCTGTGCTCCTGTGGTGGGCCAGGCACAGGCTCTCCCTCTAATCCACTCTTGGGAAATGGCATTACCCTGTGTGTGTGTGTGTGTGTGTGTGTGAGAACACCCTACCCTGGAATTTTCATAGAATAGAAAACGGGCTAAATCAATTACAGCAACACAAACTGCAATTGGTTTTGCATGAATCTATTTGCAAGATAAGAATTATCTTCACTCCTCCCCCGTGAACAATAACTGACAACATTACACCCCTTCTCAAATGCTTTTTGATAGGTTAATGGGCCCATTTTGAGAGCATATAATTGCAGCAGTTTTGGTTCAAGAGCTGATGTGATGGATTATGTCCCTCTTGATGCTTGGGGTTGGGATACAATACAGAGAGACTGCCTGGACCCTCTGGTGCCAGAGGGCTTAACACGGTATTGACAGGGCTGTGCATATTAAATCCAGATCAACCTTCTGAATTGAAGGCACATCTGAACTTACAAGGCTGGAAATCTCCTTCCACAGTCTTAAAGGAGTTATTTTTAGTAAAAGTTGTTGAAAAAAAGAAAGAAAAAAGCTCGTACTCCTACTTACTGCTGAGATATGAGCTGAAGGAAACTCTCCTGTCAGATCTGTTTCATATATGTTACAAGAACAGCAAAACAGAAAAGTTCAGCAGGGCATTATTTTATTTTCCTTTTTTCTTTAAATTTCTTTTAAATTTATGGGATCTGACAAACCAGTCTGGAGGGTGCCAAGTCCAAAGGAGTCTAGAGGTATCCCTCAGCATCAGGTGATAGCTGCTGATTAGTTTGGCAGAAATGGTTTCCCGATGCTCTGCAAATGAAAATTAACAAACTCCAGGGCTGTCTTGAAAAAAAAAATGCAGCAGCGTTTCTCACTTTAGAGGTCCGCACCGGGCAGCGCCGCTCTCCCAGGCTCAGCCTGGGTAACTCCGCTGGGTAACTCTCTGCTTGCTGACTCTTCCCTTTGGAATGAGCCAGGCTCTTCCCAGAGCCAGGTACGAAGCAATGCAAGATGGGGTGGGCGATGCTTTCTCCTTCTTGCATGGCTGCCAATTTCCAAAGAAATCAACTTTTTTTTTCTTTCCATTAGCTGTAAACTGTGATTTTAAAATGCACTGTAAAGTTAAAAGCAATTGAAAGCACATAAATGAGAGAGTACCTAAGACAGTCTTTCATCTTGCAAGCCTGCAAGGTGCTGAGCACGTTTGTCATTTAGAGACCTGATACCACATCCTACTGCTCCTGGTACAAAGCTCCCCAAATCTGTCGGCAAATTTTTCATTCCTGCCTGACCCCTTCCTATGTGGCCCTTCATGAACACACCAGAGAGCTTGATGCAAGTCCAGCTTATGTTAAGGGAATTGTTTTGAAGGTTTTGCAATAGGTGTTGAGTGATATTTTCCCATTTCATGAATTCCCCAGGCAATTTGGTTTGCTTGTCTTTTTGTAGTGAAGAGATTCCCACTGGAACAAAGTTCATTTTCTAATGGCACCCTTCCCCATTGAAAAAAAGTCTTGATTCAGATAGCCTGAAGTATTTTGCAGACATGCGTCCATTTCAATAACTTTTTTGTCAAGAGTACAGCTCACGTCTTCCTTAGGGCCCTCTCCTAGGAGTTGACAGAAACAGGTTTAAGACCTAAAGAAACCTGCTGCAGGTAAGGTTTTTGGAATATGGTTCTCTCTCACGTCCCAGTCCAGTTCCCTTGACTCTTGGCAGTTTTGGGGTAGATGATTGACTCTTGGTGCATCTTCAAGGCCCTCTTTGTATTCCATGCCAGAAGCCCAAATTTCAGAACTTCAGAATTATTTGTAAAATTAAATTGGTGTTTTTCAGTTATGCCGGATGTGTGTCATTAATAAGAATTAGTGCTGGGGCCTTGCAGTGTGCTAGCCCAAACCATGATGCTATTCATGATTCATGATTTTTTTGTATCAAATATACAGAAGTGTTTTAGGAGAAAAGAAAGGTCAGTTTCAGGAAGAGGAAAACAGTGAGACCGGTTATTTCTAGGCTACAAAAACAAAACTGTCAACAATTCCCCTGAAAATTTATTTTCAGAAGCTCTGAATCAATTTTCCAGTAGAAACATATAAAATAGTACAAGACAATGCCCTCTCCCCCCTCCCCAATTTCCTTTAATGTGGGTTGTTTGAATCCCTGTTTGCCTAGTGGGACTTTCCAGCTTACAGAATCCTGGAGAGTACATACCAGAAGGAGCCATGCCACTTCTTGCTCTCTAGTATTTCTGTGAGTAGTCAAAAGTAGGAAATTCTGAAAATGTTTATGAAAAGTTTTGTTTCAGTTCTGTACGGCCCTTTTCCATCCAGACCTTCTGACATTAACACAGGTGTTACACTTCTCTCTAACCTGTTCTGCTGCTGCTTGTGATCTCCAAAGTCACGCTTGAAGAAATTAATCATACCTCAGGTGCCAGCTGTGTGAACTAGGATAGCACAAAGGTTTGTTTGACTATTTGCACTGACATTAAGGGATGCAAGTCCTCTTTGGAGGACGTGGGAAATGGTCCTCTGCAATGGAGAGTCCTTGATCTTGCTCAGATGCAGTAAGATAGTCTTACCTGCTGTTTGGTTTGAAGAAATAAAATACTCCTTTTTACTGCCTATTTTAGCCAGTAAATAGGCAATAATGGCTCCTACTGTGGCTTAATGGTTCAGATCTGCAAGATACATATGCTTCAGTTTGATGTATCAAAACACCACTCTCCTTAACATGTCCCTGGATGACTGCACCTTGTGGGGTGGGACATGTGAGGCTATTCTTATGGGTGAAGCACTGTATGGTATACATCTAACTAAAAATCAACTTTTTGGGTAAAGGCTGCCTTGCTTTCCATTTTAAGGTGGGAGCAGTTGAGACAATCTGCTACTAATTGTTACTTTGCTGCTCTCTGTGTCATCCCCCCCTCCAGGATCTTGCAGTAGCTCTACTGTATGCTACTGAAAACTAAGGTTGTCACCAGAAAGCTTGGCTGATGGTACACTGCTTCTCTTTTGCAGAGTTGTGAAGTTTGAAGGGACTTCGAATGCTCCATTGCCGACAGACGTTGTCTAACTTGAGAGATCTCCAATGACTGAGACCTTACAGACTCTCCCAGCAGTCTCTTCTCGTTGTCACTTTCCTACCTCATGTCCGGTTTGAGTCCTCTTGGTTACAGATTACGCCCATTGTTTGTATATAATAAAGTAATACAGTATTCCCTTCCTCTTTGCAGCTTCTTTTTTTATGTATGTATTTGAAGATTGTTGCCCTTTTTTCTCTCCTCCCCCATTCTTCTTTCCCCCCCTCAGACGCAGCTTTCCTTCGCTGATCCGTGTTTTCAGGATCTCTGACCATTCTTGTTCCTGCACTCTGTGGAGTTGTTCCACATTTTTCTTGTGGAAAGTGTAACACCCAGAACTCAACATACAAGGGCCTGGCAAGCCCTTCCTATGTCTTTTAGGCTACAATTCTCTTTATATATCACAGAGCGATACTTGTACTTTTTTGTGATAGGCCTGCCCCTTAGTCTCCCAAGTTTGTTAGGTGGCCAGGGTAATTCTTTTAAACATACAGCATTTATTTCCTAGCTTGGGTTTTACTAAGTACCTAGCATCCAGTTTCAGTTCTGGTAAGCTGACAGGACATGGTTGCTAGCTCTTTGATTCTGTATCTAAAGAAAGCAGGGGTGATAAAGGGACATTGCTCTGGAGATTTTAGTATTTGTTGAGTTAAACATTGCTGAGCAGCCTAGCATCCCCACCCTCATCATGAATGAATCTGGAAGGAATGAGTTTGAAGTCTTGCTCTGGTTGACTATAAACCTTTATTATACGTGGGATGTTCCTTGTGAGGAGGGGGAGGCAGTTGCCTCCCAGACGAAATAGGCAGAATTCATCAGCTTACTCACTGCCCCACCGAGCAGGGCGTGATGGGAGTAATTCAGGGTGCCTGGCACCTGCTGGAGCAGGGAGGCTGGCTGGCAACCATAAACCCACAATCAACCTTGATGACTGCCCTCAGCGCAGACTGTAAATAACAAAGGCATTTATTTTATTTCTTCTGTGGGGATGGGAACGGTGGTGAGAGTAAACAGAAGGAATGAAAACCACCATCTTGCTCCAAACAGGTGGTGGCATGCCCTCGGCTGGCACCGCCCCCGGTGTGGGGATGGGTGGTGAGAGTAAACAGAAGGAATGAAAACCACCATCTTGCTCCAAACAGGTGGTGGCATGGCATGGCTGCCGGTCTGTTTCTGAGCTTTTCATAACAATTTGTACTCAAGGAAAGTTGGCTTATGTCTTCTCCCCTTACTTTGTCCTCAATGCAAGAAGCAATGGGTATATGAGCAAATCTTTACAGAAAAAAAGAAACGCAGAAAATTACGGAGACTGAGGATAACCACCTAAATGCTATTGACTGTGTAAGACTACCTCTTGCTCCCTCCTCCTCCCCCCGCCTCCATTTCTAGCCCCCTTTCATGGCTATACCAAGGGATACAACAACCATGGATCTCTTAAACTTTATTGAAATTTTACTTTACCTTTAACTTCATTTTTATGACATATTCTTGTAACTGGTGATTTGTTCCCAGTTCAATCCATTAGCCAGGATCCATGATGTCTTTTTTTTCAGCTGTAAGGGATGTGTACTTGACCTATGGGCAAATAATCCTCAGTCAGGTTGTTACTGACTACAAAGGATATCATAAAATGCTCACCAAAGAAGTCACCCATGCAATGACATCATCGCAGTTCAAAATTCCTGGTCCTCACAGAAATTACTGGAGTCCCACAGCTGCAAGACAGAGGGCAAGAGGGGCTACGACTGTGTTGCTGCGACCTAGTGCCTTGTCTTGTGAGACATTTGGTCACCCGGCCATACTGGGCTGAATCCCCTCATCTTTTCGGAACTTGGAAAATAAGTTGAGTGGTCCTTTTCAGTCTTTGCATGGGCAGTGATTAGAAATCCCAGCTGCTGTTAGATGCAAGCTAAGGAGTCAAGGTCACCAACTCTGGAAATGCTGGACCACGGAAACCCAGGGGCTGCAGGCTCAGACTCCATCGGCTCTATGGATGAGTACTGAAGGTTTCAAACTGTTTGTGTGCTTTATTTTTCAAAGCTGATATTCTGGAACAATTCCAACACTGAGTTTAGTTCAAAGCCATTGGATGGACAAAGGAGGAGAGCCTTTACCTCTCAGGCTGTTAATTTTATATTTTTATATACGGTACATTGTTTCTCAGTGGACAGTCACAGAACTGCAAATTGACAGGTCCTAACAGGAGTATCTGACAGCTAGGTGACATGTGAGATCGGGACGACAGTGCCCGAGGGCAGAAAATTAAGCCTTCAATTAACTGGAGTTTCTTTCCCTTGATTAGATTTTGAGAGCTGTGATTTGTATCCCTCTGCTTACTTGCCTGGGTGTGACCAGCCCTGCACTGCAAACTCAGCTCTTCTGGTTAAATGCTCCTGTTCCTACAGTGTTTGGAGTTTGTACTCTAGAATGCAGTAAAAGGCATGATTCATGTTACAATTTAAAAACAAACAAACAACAAGGAAATGTATATAAAATGCGACTGTAATGGTAGAATTCACGTTTACAAGTACTTTTATGGAGAAGTGTTTATCTTCCCATAAAAGAGAGGTGCTAGATGGGTGTACGATGAACTCTCAATTATCCATGAGCAGTTTATCCAGGTTGTGGATTAACTGTGCCGCAGAGGCCCTGACACTTTGCTGGCACTGTGCAGGGGGGTCCATCTGTACTCATGCGCTCAAGCACAGTGTTCCAGGATTGAGTCCAAAGCTTTAGCGAACTCTGTGCGGCAACACCTAAGTGTGTCCCGGCTCCAGCAAAATTTATCCTTGTGGTTGCAGTGTTGCAAACATACCTTGGGTTGCACATTAGCTAATACACCCTCTTGGAGCAGACTGCAGAAATACCTAAGAGATTGTGCAAACGGTAGGTTGTATCTGGCAAAGCCAGGGCTGAATTAGAGCTAATAAGTCTGGCTAAACTTAAATTGACTCTATCTGGAGTCAATCACAAAGTCGACCAGTCTTCACTTTCAATATATGCAACGTGCTAAAAGATATACAGGCTGCGTCTAAACTGTGTTCTTGTGAGTGACTCTGCGCTTCCAGCTCTGGATGCCTCCCAGAGTTTGTCCCAAGCACCTATTGAGTTGAAACCTGGGAATGTAGCAGTCCCGTTTCTCCCTCTTTTCTCTTCCTCTGTGCAGGAGAATGGTCCTGCTCCCCAGGTGAGGTCCAGTAACAACTCAAAATGTTAGTGTTGCTTTACCTGTGACACCACAGCAATTAAAACTATGCTAGATGCACAGTGGATGACATGGTGCATTTGAAGTGTGCTTGTCACACATACATAGTTTTCTGGAAATGACCATCTAGCGCAAGTGTCATCCGTACTGCATACAATCCAGCATGTACCACCATGAAGTCCATGACATTGGGGAAGTCCATGAGTGTGGGAGGATTTGACCCAGCAGTTTGCTAAAGCTAAAAACATTTATGTTTATCTAACTGACTTAACTTAGCACTTTTCCACCTTTTCTGCTTAAATTCCCCATCTTTATATGGTAATGAAGGAAGCAAATATGTCATAAAAACCTCAGAGGGGAAAAAGCCATAGATGAGTCACTGAAAATATTGATAAGATCACTGATATGGAGCTGATCCATAGCTTCCAGCCTTCCTGTTTTTCTATGCCCACTTCTCTTGCAGCTTCTCAGGCCCAGCTATGCCCCTCCTCGGTGTTCAGAGGGGGACCAGAGGGATTTCTTCACCTCCCCACAGCGAGGACATATGCCAGAGTCGCAGAGTCCCTTCCTCGCTGTGCCAGGATGTCACAAAGTCTTTAGCACCTACAACAACCCCTGACAATCCTCAGAGCTACTTATAGCAGCAACCAAAATGTCTTATCACACCCCTGTCTTGGTGACAAATTAAAACTGCAATTTGATTATTAACGTCTTTCCAAATAAAGGGCTGGATCTCGCTTCCCCTGCCGCTGATTGCAAAACTGGACTTGACTTCAGTGGAAGCAGATCTGGCCTCAGGGTGTATTTAGAGAAAGTAAGTAGCAGCTATTTTCCCAGTGTTTATTTTACATTTCAGGTTGAGGCATTTGCAAGTGTGGTTTCTGCTGGACTTTGTATAGCTGGGGTTGTGACTAACAATAATAACAGGCGAAGCTGTGACTTTGCCCCAGCCCCGGAACAAGAGGCCGCCCTGTCCCCAGAGTCATGCAGAAGGCACACGGTGACTCATGCCCTCGTAATCCCTCTGCTGGGTTTCCCCTCGCTCCGCAGGAAAGAAACTTTTTTCCCCCTTCTATCCTTGGTGCTGCACATAGCCCCAGCCACGCTGGTCCCATAGCCATGAAGTGTGCCGAGAGTGCGACTGCACTGAAACCCACAGGTCAGAGGGTGTAGCACCCGAGGGAAGGTAAGCACTGGTACTTAGCAGTAAACTAGGCTCCATTTATTCTGCCTGGAGCACAAATCAAACGTGCTTCGTGGTGGAAGGCAGCACGTTGGGGTAAGGGTGCCATCCTGTCACATCCCCTGGCATAGCTCCCCACAAAGCACATAGCCTGAGCAATGACTTCAAGGTGCGCCGTGGTTTCCATGCACTCCCTTAGTTTCCATGTGACGATGCAAGTTCTATACGTTGGTCAACTGACCAACCAAAGGTCACTGGGCCTTTCTTCTGTGGCAGTCTCATGCATCAGCTTTATTCGTTCATTAATTAAGCCACCTCTTCCTTGCAGAAGTATCATCCTCAGGTGATGCTGTCCAACAGATCCTAGCACATGCACGTGTTGGCTTCTTGCGATATTATCGCTCTGGAGCATCCATGCAGGGGCAATCTGGAGAGTATCTGTGTGACTAGTGAAGGTGAGAGGCTTGGAAAATTCCTGGATATTTTGAAAGCTTCTGTGAAGGCAGCCTGGCTGTGTCATTCCTCCGTGTCATGTTCAGAGCACCTGAACTTAGTTATGGTTGTCTGGACAACAGATAAAATGGAGTTTCTTACACACTGCTTTCTTCCAAGCAAGGAGATGGTAGTGGAGCTTCCCCTTCTTTCATACCTTCCACTGCTCATCAGCTCCACTTTTGTCTCCAATGGATTCATATTTAGGGAACTGCCTTTGCCAGGGATATGATTCCTTCCAAAGCTCTGGGACCTCTGTGCTAATGGATAGCTAGGTTTGGGGGGCACCTGTGTTTTGCTCACATTGAAGTTCCATGTTTTCTCACCAAAATGTACATGAGCTCATCAACTGACGCAGTCTCAAAGGTTTGTGGCTAACTCTCATGGGAAGCCAATGGTGCTACGTACTTAAATCAATTTTGCAAAAAAAAAAGTCCCAAATACATGTCCCCGAAGTCCACAAATTCGAAGTGACTGTGTGAAACTGTTTCACCGTCCAGGCGTTCTTGGCTGCCCGTTTCATGCTCAGACCGCATCTTCCCCCATGTGAGAACCACCCTGCGGTCCCCGCTGCCCGCCGGCTCTGACGGGGGCAGCTGATGGAGGGGCTGCAGCTCTACAGCAGCGCTGGCGCTGCGAGAGTGTTGGCTCACGGCGCATGTTATCTTCTTTTGGAGCTCCTTCTTCCCAGTACAAAACAAATTTGTTTTTGTTTAAAGACTTTCCCACACCAGTGTCTGCCAAGGACTGCTCTTTGAGATTGATCTTGAATTTTTTGGAACGGGAGATGAGAGATGAGATTAAATTCAGTTAGTCTCAGTGAGGCAGTTGGGAGATGCTGTTTCAGAGCTCTGCTGCTGAGGGCAGTGTTGGCTCACGGCGCATGTTATCTTCTTTTGGAGCTCCTTCTCCCAGTACATAAACAAATTTGTTTTTGTTTAAAGACTTTCCCACACCAGTGTCTGCCAAGTTCAGAGGACTGCTCTTTGAGATTGATCTTGAATTTTTTGGAACGGGAGATGAGATTATATAATAAATTCAGTTAGTCTCAGTGAGGCAGTTGGGAGATGCTGTTTCAGACTGCAACATAACAGCCAAAGGGATTAAGAAAAATAAAAGAATCCACAGAGTGTAAGTGGGGAAGGAGTTCAATTTTCAATTTAGTAAGTCTAATTTGGAAACAGATTCACAGGGGAATCATCTACACACCAGAGGATGGATGAAACATTCTCAAAACAGTAAACCTGAATAGATAAATTTCTCTTAGAACAACCAGCATGCTTTTTTTTAATACGCAGCTTGTTATACATCTTGTTGTGTATCTATGACACATTGGTTTTCACATAATGGTTGACCGGTGATTTAAAAAATTATCACTGGTTTTATTGCTATGACAATGTTGAAATTCCTGTTGTTTGCCAAGTAGCTAGGCATCCTGATTCTTGTTGTCCAGTTCAGGTCTTGCTCTTCTAAATGATTAAACACCCCAAATGCAATGGTTAGAAATAGAAATGCAAGAGAAAGATTCCTTTGTCCTGTTGAAAATTTTCTATTTTCACATGGTGCAGGACTTTTTCAATTTTAGCTCAGTAATGCAAAATTTTCAGAGAAATTGAAGTTTAAAAGCACTGTGCAGCCAAGGAGCTGGCCTGGCACTGGGACCACATGGAGGCAGGCAGGCTGCATGCCGGCGGGGCTGGCCGCCCACTGTGGGTTCTCTCAGGAGTTTTGGTGGAATTGATGCAGTCGGCCGAACTAGCGTTTTCTCATGGAAGTGCTGCTGGCAGTGAGACTGAAACAGGAGGGAGAGCTGTCAGAGCAGCATCCCCGAGAGAGAGGGAACTGCTCATGCACTCGCCATCTCTAACCCTCCTGAGTAATGTCTCTGATGGCCAGTGAGGGTAGGTATTGCTTTGCAGTGGGAGAAACGATGACAAAATGTACAGACAATACCAAAACTGCAACATTTCTTGGGTATCCTCCTGCCTCCTTCGTGCTGCCTTAGTGTTTCTCCCATAACCAGTTCGTCCTCTCATCTGTAAGCACACAGAGAATTAGTACAGCAGCAGTAGTGGTGGAGGGGTTTTTAGTCTTAGGAAGTAGTCCTCTATAAATAAATACAATAAAAAAATATAATAATCATTATGGTACCATCTAAGAGGCCCATGGGAAAATAAATTCATCTTGTATTTTGAGACTTTAATAAACTGTATTTGTGTACTGAACAGGGAACTACATCAGTTTTACAGTTGCCTCATAGTTAGTTATTTCTTAAAATAGCACTTGATTCTGAGTACAGAAACTGTAGAGACTCTTGAGAGAGAAAAGATCTTCCAAAAACAATTTACAGACCATATAACAAGTTGTCTTTGTCAAATGTGTAGCTCAAGTTTTTAGAGAGATAATTTCAAGTTTTCTCCTCTTCCCTACACAACTGAGCTTGTTTTCATTTCTGAAAGGTCTTTAATTCGTACTGCTGGTACATGCTAGAAAGTGTTCAGAGCATGTTTCTTTAATTATCTAACTTTTTTCCATTAGATTATAAATTTTCCATACAAACCTAAAAAAAAGCAGCTGTATTCTGAAAGATAAAAATGAAGACATATTCATTATGTGAAACTCCCATTTACTATGGTTTCCCTTAGGGGGAGAAGTGGTTTGACATGAATGTGACAGTGACACCTGCCCTTTTTATATATATATATAAACAAAAAGACATTTATTGTGCAAGGTGGATGGAAAGGTGTTTGGTGTTTTCTGGCCACCAGGTATCCTAATAGCGACGAGATGACTGGAGAGGCAGGAAGCAGGGAGGAAGGACAAGGAAGGCAATACACCTGAGAAGAAGATGCCAACACCCTGTGCCATCACTGTAGCAAATTGTCTCTCCTCAGACCTCCTTTCCCCCAGGGTCATGCTGGGTCTCACCTCTTCTACGGTTAAATATCCCAACTTCAGAGCACGCCAGCTGCCTTCAGCTCTGATACCTCAGGGCTTACTAAAGCATAAAGAAGCTTTACGTTCTCCTTTGAGCATCTGCACTCCCATCCGTAGGCCAGGAGTTTTCAGCCGCTCCACCTGCCTCTCCTGAGCCACCGCTGGGCTCTCACTGAGGCGATGGTGTTTGCTGCCCAGGCTGGGCGCACAGCAGAGCCTGTCATACCCCGCAGATGCTGCCACAGGATGGGTCCAAGTCCCCATGCTCCTGCTGATCTTCATCCCCTTGCCTGCAGGCCACCCACCCGCCACTGGGCTCAGACACACCGTTCCTCAGGTAGGGACACCTTCTCCTCACATCTGAGAAGTGAGTAAAAAAGGCTCCTGGGAAACCTCAGAGGATTTATACACTTACATCCTTCAGGATGTGGGGTTGATTACTCAAGAGGTGGTTTTTACTTTCTTCTGAGTCAGTGCTGAACAAATAACTGGTCCAGCACATCGTTAGGAGCGACTGTGGTGCTCTGGTGCTGCCTTTTGTATGAGCCTTAAATCAGAGGTCCTGACTGCGTTTTCTCAGGCAAAACCAGTCTGGTCCTGGGAAACTTGCCGAGCAGCAAATGCAGCCAGCCATGCTTGTCTTCCACAGCTTTGCTTGGTTACGTTAGCCATACCTTCTTGACTTTAGCTGCTCTGTGGTGTCGCCAAGCATTTTAAACAGGGGGGACAAAGTTCATTCGGGAGGAGGGTGCCCCTGTGCTATATAGTCCACAGATACCTCTTATGGATGTTTTCAAGATGACTTAAATCAGTCAGCTTCTGTGAGACTCTTAGGTGAGGGCTCATATCAGATGAATGCAATGTGAAAACTAGGATTAGTTTTAGGGAGAATGGGTGTGTGCCATTCTATAAAAAACCAGGGAACAACTGCTCTGTCACTTCATAGATCGGGAGAAAAACACTTTCTCCAGTTTTTAGGTATGATTTATACCTAATGGCCAAGGCAGGTAGCCCTGCGATTACTTCTTTTTGCAATGAGACACTTCTGCTTCCTTTAGATGCATTAATTTATCTGGATACTGCTAACAAATACATAGAAAATCTGAAAAGCAAGACAGGCGATGAACTCCTTTCCACTTTTGCCCTTTTTGTGTGGTTAGAGAAAATATTTTAGAGCATCTGCTTCCCAAATTGCAAGCCAATCTGCTCCAGTTGTGAAAACTTACTGTGTTATGCATCATCCCCTAGAATTGGAGCTAATGAAACTCGACACAATAATACGATCAAATACAGCCCCAATGAATAAAGCTGTTGCTTTTCTCAGAATGGTTACTCCAAGAAAACAAAGCCTAAAAGTTCATGCCCCGGTTTTCTTCTGGATTCTATACAACAGGAATGTTCAGAAGATGCTTTCAAAGATCGTTCCTGCTTCCTGAGCAGCACTCCTACTGCAGAGACCCACAGACAGTATCAGATGATACTGCAGTGTCATGAAAAGGGACTTCGAGAGGAATTTACATCCTCATGCTTTTAACTGCCCCCAGAATTTATTAGTTAACAGATCATCACTTCCTGCCATTGCTTCTGGAAGTCTCGGTCTTCTGATCGTGCCATCATGTTCCTGAAATGCATAAGAAAATGGAGGCTCTGCATGCCTGCTCGGTTTGATGAGCACAGTAGTCCTGAAGCGATCCAATCCAAACCATCCATCTTTTTTGGCCTGCTCACAGTGAAACAGGCTTGTTGTTTAATTAAATGTTATCTGTACTAGATGTCAGGACACCAGGTCTACCTCTGAGAGCCCAGCAATATCTCTCAGAAGTGACATGATGGAAGTCAATGGGGCTGATCCTCCTGCTCCACTGATGTCCTGGTCCCCAGGGTCCACTGAATTACATGAAGTTACTTTTGATCTGCATGAATGAAAAATGAGGGATGCATCTTTGCTTTGACTTGAGGCTATTAGTTAAGCAAAACTGGAATGACACATGCTAGCAATGTTGCCACAGCTGGGTATCTCACAAAAGAATTTAGTTCTGAGGAACACAGATTTAGGTAGCAGCAAGTATTCATTGATTAAAATATTGCTTGCTTGCTTGCTTAAAAAATTGATTTGAGAGCAGCCCTGCAGAGAAGGACTTGGGGGTACTGGTGGATGAAAAACTGGACATGAGCCAGCAATGTGCGCTCACAGCCCAGGCGGCCAGTCGTATCCTGGGCTGCATCAAAAGAAGCGTGGCCAGCAGGTCGAGGGAGGGGATTCTGCCCCTCTACTCTGCTCTGATGAGACCCCACCTGGAGTACTGCATCCAGGTCTGGAGCCCTCAGCACAGGAAGGACACAGACCTGTTGAAGCAGGTCCAGAGAAGGGCCACAAAAGTCATCAGAGGGATGGAACACCTCTCCTATGAGGAAAAGCTGAGAGAGCTGGGCTTGTTCAGCCTGGAGAAGAGAAGACTCCAGGGAGACCTTATTATGGCCTTTCAGTACTTAAAGGGGGCTTATAAGAAGGATAAACACTTTTTACCAGGCCCTGTAGTGACCGGACAAGGGATAATGGTTTTAAACTGAAAGACGGTAGGTTTAGATTGGATATAAGGAGGAAAATTTTTACAATGAGGGTGGTGAGACAGTGGAAGAGGTTGCCCAGAGAAGTTGTGGATGCCCCATCCCTGGAAGTGTTCAAGGTCAGGTTGGACGGGGCTTTGAGCAACCTGATCTAGTGGAACTTTGAGCAACCTGATCCAGTGAAAGATGTCCCTGCCCATGGCAGAGGGGTTGGACTAGATGATCTTTAAAGTCCCTCCCAACCCAAACCATTTTGTGATTCTGTTATTCTGGCCACAGGACCACAGAAGTGGGTGTTAAAGGTATGGTTGCTGAAGAGCTCCCCAGATGACTCCCTGTGTCCTTGAAATATTGAGAAGAATCAAGATTGAATAGAAAAAGTTGTTTCTCTTGAAGAGTTCTAAAGTGCTCATGAATTGCCAAAAAAAAAGACAGAAAATGTTGCCAATGCAATAAATGTCTTTCTAATATGTTGCGACCCGGCCAGAGCTCTTGCATCACAGTCTCTGTCAGAGCATATAAATCTGCAGTTCCTCCTAAAAACCTACCACTGCCACAGCATCGCTAACCAGATTTCTCCTCTGCACCAGGCTTAATATCAGCAATTACTGAAGGAACCTGAAGACGGAGTGAAAGGCAGGGAAGTTTTCTTCTTTTGTTTGAATCAGTATGATTGTATTTTGATAGTTGGAGTCTAGAAGCTTTTTGGATTAGGAATAGAAAATACCATTTTATATGTCAGGATGTATCCCTCGTTTGTACAGCGATACCCGGATATTTTCAGTATTGTTTCCCAGACTTTTTCATATGCAGTGTAACTTTTTATTTGCTTTTCTATTCAATTCCCACTGAATGGAAGTTTTTCACGTGCTGTTGCCCCTCCTCCATGCCACCCCTCCAGTTCATGAGCAAGTTTAATGAACTCCCCAGCAGCTCATGTTTATTTTCTTATCTTAAGTTAGAGTGCGAAATTAAAACACTTGATTTGTCCTTGGCAAGTTAAAATGCATATTATTTATACAGCACTGTAGGGGTCTGTAGCTCTTTGTGAACAAAAAGAAACTGAAATACCATGGCATGGGGCAACACACTGCCAAGGACCAGATCTGACAGACACTAAGACCGGGCTCGATGGAGCACACAGAGGCATTAGCTTGCTTAGCTTCGCGGGGCACTTTGTGGCCATATGCTCTGCTCCTCATACGTGGTCTGTCTAACCAGGACGTTTCACTGGAAAGACATCAGTAGCGTTGTGCTACTTGGGCACGGCCCCTGGGGAGACTTTGCAGAGCACCTTGGTGCCGGGAATATTTCTAGCACCAGGTCACAGAAATGTTGCCAGCCAAGTTTTATGACACCTCATTTGGGTATTGCTAGCAGTCAGGTTACAGCACCATTGACCTCCAGGTGGAAAAGCTGCCTTTATTCACCTTTGCAAGTTGGTTTTTACAATCCCCATGGAACTCCAGGTAGCTCTACCCATATTTGTAGCTGAGGCAAATAGCACCAGGGTAGTTCACCACACCAATGATTCAACGCGATTATCATAAAGCTGCAATATGTTCTTTAAAATGCTGTTACATATTTTTAAACATTTCCATATAGCTTAGTTATTAGTTAAAAACTAAATCAATTTTAAAAATTCTTTATCTATACAACTGTAGTTTTAACCTTAAGTTCAGGCTAACGGCACACATTCAACAGGCTTCTGCAGTCCCTCCTAGTCTGTTAACACAGAAAAAATTTCTTGCCACTGTTGAATTTGAGGTGGGAATGGGCATAATAAATTGTGCAAGTTTTAAGAAACTGAGAGAAGTAGTAAGTGAAAATAGAACATTGCACCATTTCTTTATGCACAACTCTTAGAGTATGTACACACATACTTGTGAATGTCTCAATACAAAGTATTTCTCATAAAAATAATCTGTACCCAGCCTCTTGTCAAGTGTTACCCCTTTATCAATGCCTACAGTTTCCTGAAAAATCAGCGCTGTTTCCAAAGAATCAAGTCTAAATCAAGATAGAGCAATTGTCGTGAAGGTGGAGTGTCAGGCATTTTAGAGCTGAAGCACTACCGTGAATGAAATTCTTTCCCATTTGTCCTCCTTTGCTACGATATCAGATAAGAGTTATATTTATGAACAAGTAATTTGCCATTGATTGTTGTAACTTACCCTTTAGTTTTATGCCACAAATTTTAGCATGTCCAAAATCAGATTGTTCCAGTTTTAAGCCTGTCTTAAAAACATTGAGCCTGTTTTGCAGGAGACGTGGAAGAAGTATTCAGTTGCTTCAATGTCTCCCCATTCCCCCCAAACATAAAAAAGTGCAGGTGGGAAATGCTCACCTAATATACAAAAGTGACGTCTAATAGCTGGAAAAGGTCTGAAGATCCTTTCAACTGCAGGTTATAGAGATGGTTATCTCTGGGAGGACATTCCTCATCTTTTCCATATGTTCAAAATAAACTGTTTTCTGTGATTCTGAAGCTCCCTTGGCAGGAGAGGAAAAGTGTTGAAATATTGTGTTTCACAATTTTCCAGACCAAATGCTAACTTATCTGCATGATACGTTACTGTATTATGCAGTACATAAGCTCACCAGTTCTCTGGAAGTCCATAATCATTTTCATTTTTCATTACTTTATAGTCAGAGAGGTATCTCGCAGAGTTATCGTAAGCATTATCAGTGCAAACAGTGATACGGAGCCAAGGACCTGTGTGATTATAGCACGTTTTTTGCTTGTATGGAATATTTTAATGCAGTCTCAGTGCCTCGTTGAAAGCAGTCCAGCAGACGACAGATTATTTCCCTCTCATCTATTTAGTGAGCAACAGCTATTTGAAATATTTTGATATTAAAATGGCAGAGGAGTCATTGGCCACAAAGCAAAATCTGTTCTTTTTATCAAAGCTTTAATTTTTATATTATTTGAAAAAAGCGATATGATTGGCAGCATTTGGTGTTGGCAACACACAGAAGTTTTTGTCCTACCAAGATACGTGATTTTAGCTCTGAGTAAATCTTGGGAAATCACATAATCTAATTTTCACCATTTCTTTGTGCACAAGTCTTACAGTATGTACACAAATACTCATGAATCTCTCAGTACAAAATATTCCTCAGAAAAACCCACCTGTTCACAATCAATTCACCTCCCTAAGTGAGCACAGGTAGCATTTTGGTACAAATTTGTTGCTACCTTAGCAGCCATCTTGTTGTTTTCCATGATTTCATGTGTTTTATCAATGAAGAACATTTCAAGAGCTTTGTTCTTAGAAACTGCGTTAAATCTTTTTCATGATTCACGCTCTTTGCACGCCGTCTTATCATGAGCAATTCAGAAACTTCTGCATAAGTGACCATGAGCTGTCTGACAATTACTGCCTTCTTTACTGCTCCAAACCAGATCATTTCTACACTTATTTGGGAAAGCTGACAACCTCTTCTTTTTTCTTTTTTCTTTTTTTCCTTTGAGGGAGGGGTTTTCTTGACATTTTAATGGAACGGTATCAGCTTAGTTGTTGTCACAGTCCTGATCCATGGAGGGGTGTAACTTGAGCAAATAAAAGTATGTAAGTAAAACTTAAACTAGCCTTTAAATCATGATGATTTTGTCAGCTTTGAAAACCTTGTGTACTAGGCTGACTGATCCCACAGTCTGCACACAGTACAGACAGTATTTGGTCCATGACATATATACAAGATAAAATCACTATACATACCAAAATTTTTTCCTATCTAGATTCACTGTAGCAGCAGCTCTTTTGGTAGGTAGATGACTTCGGGAATTATTTTCACACACCTTCTTGCCTTTCATTTACAATGGAATCTATTGTTGTGCAAATTTTTAAACAAAATTCAGGACCCTTTGTTGCTAAAAGTGTTGCCTAAGTGTAATATATTATTGTTTAAGATCAGGAATGCAAGACTTAATCTGAAAAAGAAGGTGTGGAAAAGTCTGGGGAGGTTCCCACAATGGGATCTTAATTTATGAAGGACTCATCAGAGGACCTGTCTCTAAGTGAAGTGCCAGTGGAAGAGGTTATGGGCTCCATATGCACAATGAACAATGCCAAGTCGTCAGGAACAGATGGTATTTACCCAACAGCTTAGAGGAATACAAGGATGAAATAACTGAACCGTGATGTTTAAACTCACACTTAAAACTAGCGCGGCAACTGAAGACTGGTAGTTGGCAAACTAACACCAATTTCTTACTGTGTTAACCAAAAAAGACTTTTGTTCAAGGGAATTTCTGGGGAACTACAAGCCAGTGATCCTGACGCCTACGCTTGGGCAAAGCAGTAGAAAAAATAATGAGGAACATAATTAATAAACATGGATAAATATGCTGTACTGTGGAGAAGTCAACATGTTTGTAAAGGGAGGTCTAGCGTTAAAATTCTGTTAAAATCTTAGTTATTAAATCTTACTTCTCTGAAGGAGTCAGCCAATATATAGGGATATTCCATTGATTCAGTCTACTGAATTCTTAAAAGTCTTTCCGCAAGACTACAAAAGCCACTCTTAGAGAAACTGAAAAACCATGGGATAGAAGGTCCTTGTATGCATAAATAATTGCTTAGAAGATGGGAAGCAGATAGTAGAAAACATGATCTATTTTCACGGTAGATTGTCATCAGTGGAGTTCCAGAAGGTCTGTGCTAAAACCCTTGATCAAAATATTTACCTGAGATCTGGCAAGGGGCTTAATAGTGAGATAACATTGGGGATGTTATTAGATTATTCAGGATAGTAAGATGATGGCTGGCTGTGAACAATTGCAGAGGGTTTTGCAAGACTGAGTGACCAGATGGTAAAATGGCAGCTGAAATTCCGTGTAAACAAATATAAGGTGATGCACATGAGAGAAAATTATCTGGAAATGAAATGTAAAATGCTAAGGACCAGGTTGCTATCACTCGTGAACCAGATCTTGGGGTTATAATAGTTGTGTGAAAAAGTCAGTTCTGTGCTCAGTAGCAATCAAAAAACCAAATCAGATGTTAGGGAGTATTAAGAAAAACATACAGAACGAAACAGTGACTATCACGGTGCCACCACCATATAGACCCATGGTTTCCTTGCGCCTGGAGTAGTGTGCAGGTCTGCGTCCTCCTTCCATCTCTGTAGTAGAAGAGGAGCAGGTCACAAGAAGGGCGGCAAAGGTGACTAAAGGGGTGGAAGAGGCTTCCACATATGCAGTGAGTGTGTGAGCAAGGTTTTTCAGCTTGGAAAGGAAACCACCAAGGGAGGGTTGGAGCCGGAGTCTACGCAGCCCTAGGTGACAGGGCAAGGGGGAACAGAGACAGACTGATTGTTGCCCCTCCCAGCTTGAGACCTAGCATCCAACCAATCTAGCAAGTACTAGCTTCAAACAAAAGGGTGTTTTTTAGTACACTGCCTTCAGATCATTTTGTTTCTTAGGCCCAGTCATTGGTCTGAAACCCTGTTACCCTGAAACCCAGCGTAGCATCTCAGAGGATAGCAGTGGCATGGTATGGGGATGCCTCCCAGGTCTCAGCTCCTCCTCTAACAACAGGCTGTTGAGCCTGGATGAAAACTCCCAGCATGAGATTTCCACTTAAAAACTTCTAAGCTTTGCCAGAAAGATATGGCTTGATAGAATGCTTCAAAGCAGTATCACTCACAAAGCGCCCACTGAACCTTTTCCAAAAACATATTACAGCCTATATGTAGGAAGCCTTTGCTGTTTACACAACTGCTAGTTAACATTTTCTGATCATTTTGTATTTATTTACCAGGGTTACAAATGCAAAAAACAGAGGCCTGAGGTAATTTCATGTTTAATAGATAAAGCCTCAATCACAAAGACATTGTCATGTCTTTTTTTTTAATTTCAGATGTGTGAAAACTTTTCTTCCTGACATTGGATTTAGTATTTACTTAAAGATAAGGATGAAACCTATGAGGAAAAAAAGGTGATTGCCTGATTAACAGACTTATTCGCTCATTCATTGAGTCTTCCACTTCCTCATGTGACCAATGAATGAAATAAGGTGCAGCTGGGGCACCCCAAGCCAACAAGTAAAGAAAAAGTGGCTGAGGGTGCAGAAAGGACAATGAGGAGATAGTACTCCTGGAGAAAAAGGCAAGGAGTAGCTCACAGGAAGAAAAACCCTCTAAGGGAACTAAAGCAGGAGAGCGTGGCAGTAGTTGTATTTCTACACAATATGCCCATCTGGGTCTCAGGTATGATTTATACCGGCACACTAGACTTTAATGTTGCGCTAGTTCTAGTTTCTCTCCTTTTTTTTTTATTTTTTTCATTTTTATTCCCCTGCCCAAACTGGACATTGCGAACTCTCTGGGGCAAAGACTTTATGCTATGCGGTTTAAACAGTGCCTAGCACGGAGTGTCCCTGACCCCATCACCAGGATGTGCTTTTGCATATAAAAACCAATAGGAGCGGGTAGTTGGAGATGAAACCCTGAAATCAGCCTTGATGCACAGAAAAGATGCTTCTTTGGTATTTGTTTCTATTATTATTATTATTCATTTAAGTAAACAAAAGCATTAGTTCACCTCATTAAAATCAAAGAGAAAAATCTGAGAAACGTAGTTCAGCAGCCAAAGCCTCGAAATCCACCTTGAAATCTTATTGGCTATCTTCTCAAGGGAGGTGTAAATCTTCCTTTTGTTGGCTTCTATTTCTGAATTTGGCTCTACTCCTGGAAATCTTCCCTGAGAGGCCTCCACTTGCTATAAATGTTGCAAAAGAAGCCTTGCTATTTGCAATGCCGTTCTAATTATTTTTTTGACGGGCCAAGAGTTGCCTTGTGGCCATCTCGAGAGAGTCTTGGTTCTGTATTTCTAATTCATCATTTGGAGTAGTTCTGGACATCAAGCTCTCGCTGCCAATCAAAACAACTGTGTATCTCAGGGTCGGGCCTTTAGTCTGTCTGTGTCCCTGCAAACTGAACTGAAGATTTCCATCTGATGGTTGTGATGCAACGCAGCAGATTCCTTGCTGCGAAGGCAACAGGAAAAAGAGGCTAAAAAAAAAAGAAATGGAGATGAAGGGAGGCTTGGCCATAGGAACCCAGGAAGAGTGGTTGTAACTGATCTTTTCCTTGTGCTCTTCTTCTGGGATCCCACTCTAAGAGGAGTCTGTACCCTAATTTTGGAAGACAACCCAGATGTCCACTCTTTTCCAAACAACAATGGAAGGATTCTGGAGGAAATGCAGTGACTTTTTAATAGGTATCTAGCTTTGCTTGGATAAGTGGATGGCCTGGGGGTGCTTTTGAGAAAGAAATGCTGTCAGGAAAACACACCAAGGGCTCAGTGTCTCACAGTGGATCAGATTGTTTTGCAGTAACGAGGCAGGAAGTTCAAGCTAGACAGCTAGAAGAAGTCATCCAGAAAAAAAAAGAGAAACCCCATGGAGCTCAAATACAATTGTTTGTTTTGCTCTGAGGTTTGTGCTGAGCACACTCCAGCTTGCAGGCACCACAGGGGTGCTCAAAGCAAGGAGCCTGATAAATGAATGAATTTCAGGGGGCAGGAAACGCTGATGCCAACTTTACTGGGTGCAGCTGTAAGACTCCACTGTAACCTTTGAGCTCTGACTGCAAAGAAACGTCGTGCAGCCCTGTGCGACACTACCACAAGGCTTACCAGCTGGGGGCAAAGAGGAGGGAAGGAAAGAGAAAGGGGGCAAATAACATCATGACTTACTTTGGTTTTAGTTCAACATTTATCTTTAAATATTTTTTTTTTTCCCCTCTGAATTAGTTTCAATAAAACGTGCATCGCTCGTGGAGCTCCTTCAATAAAAAAGTCACTGTTTGTTATACGATAACACTGAACAGACTCCAGGCACTCCATTTTCTTATCTTAGATATACAGTGGAGCATAACTCAAGCAAAGGGGAGAAGTTAATGCATCTGTAACACTAGGTAACAGAAGCAACAGTAGCATGTTAGTGTAGTAATAACTCTCACATGTGGAATATCTGAAGATGGGTTTTATTGAATTCAGTTTATTTAACCAGGATAAACCCTTGAGATATGGATCTCATTTACAAGATGGTGTTGGCAAGAAGGCAGATTATTACAAGCACATGTGGAAGATAAGTATAAAACAAAAAGTGAAAGACCTGTTTATATTTTTAATTAGAATCCTTTTATCACCAAAAATGTTAAGTGAAAAGGAAGGCATTAGATATAACTATTTCTTGTTGATACTAACAGCAACGGTCCTTCCTACTTATATAGCACATTTCTTCCCTGGGTGTCTTAACGATGAACAAAATAAAGGCGAAATGTCTTCCCTTGGTGTGCATCAGGCCTGGCTAAGCCCATTTTGTTCAGCGGCTTTTCACAGGTCCCCGTGAAATGGTCCACAAGGACCCAGTAATTGTGTCAGAAGAGGGAAAAGGAGCGGTGCAGAGCCGCGTGGCGCGGAGAGGGCTGGGGTGGAGAGACCCGCGATTGGACGTGCTACTGAAATGCGGTCATATCTAGGTAACGCTGACACGTTAGGGCAAAAGCCAAGGAGAACACAATGTACAGTTGAAATTTCAGGAGAATTAAAGTAGGCAGAGTGTAAGTATTCAAAGTGGAATTTGACCAGGATTAACCCCTTTAATCTTGCTAAAAATACTACATGGTCTTTCACGAGCACAGGCATTCAAGACTCGACTTTTGCATTTCACACAAAAGGCATTAAAACTTATGTTTATATGAATGCATTTTTTTGAATAGTTACCTTTTAAGTGACCTCTAAACAGATACCGACCACATTAAAGTTATATGTGGTATGCTGGCACTCGAGGCTGCGAGGTGATGGAGTGCTTTTCTTTTCACAAGGCAATTTTGCTTGATAATCAAATGTCTCTGGTAGGTAAATAAAAAACCTCTCTCCTCTATTAGAGAGTTATTATGTTGTGTTTACAATGTATTCTTTTGGTCTGTAGTTAACATACTTTAAATACTCTTAAAGGTAAACGGCTGCCTTCCAGCCAATGACATTTTCGGGCTATCAAGTTGCATATTTTGCTCAGAAGTGTGGTGCTGAGTCTGCTTGCCTGCTTTCCCTCTGCACTGCAGGTTTCCCCCTCCCTGTGCAGAGAGCTCCAAGCAGCAAAGTCCAGTGTCTTTTTCATCTCTGGGACAGAAAGAAGACCAGGCTTGTCCAGCCATGCTGGGGTATGGCAACTGCTGGGATAAATATAGCAGGACATGACACTATTATGAAAGAATGTGGGCCAAAAAAAAAAAAGCCTTTTCTGAATGGGAGCCTCCAAGATTTGCTGATGAATATTCACCGAAGCCATAGGATGCTCAGCTGGGGCCTCCATAGCAAAACTGTGCCTTTTAGTTTAGTAGGATGTCCACAATGAAAACTACCTGTTGGGTTACCACTGCAAAAGCTACAGGAGGTTCATGGGCCATACTTTGCTAATCAATTTTATGCAGCAGCAGCAGTAGAAGCTCAGCCCCCCTACTTGTCTGTTGGGATTTGCCCCTGGTTTTCTGTCGGTGGCCTGGCTACATAAACAAGGATGTCTAGGTGGCCTCTACCTACCTGTCGTGCACCTATAAGCAGGACCCTCCCATTTGCAGGAGAGATTTAACTGTGGGTGGCAAACGTCAAGGACGTGCTGGTTGCCTCTGCAGGTGTCCCCAATAGCATCCCTTTTATTTGAGTTTTTCTGGGTGCTCAAACCCCTGAGAGGCCAAGCCTCACGTCTTGCTGGTGGCAGAGTGGCTGCGAAGGGCTCCTGAGGGCTCCCGGCTCCTCAGCTCCTAGAAATTTTCTTGCCATTTAACCTGTAAAGTGGGGTCCCTCCCAGTCACTGCCTGCAGCCATTCGGTGGCAGAGCAAAGCGTTGCCTGGGGCTATCTGCTTGAATTAATTTGCTTTGGCTGTATTTGCACCTTTGTGTATTTGTTTCCCAGTTGAGCAGTGACATTTATTGGCACAAATGTGCTATGGAAAGCCAATTTGGGGAGAAACGTCAATATTTGCTCTGAAGAACAACCAGATCCCAATTCAAAAACATACTTACTAACTTTAAGTACATGGATGTGTCTCATTGACTTTGTTGAATGAAACCTGATGCTGGGAACAGAAGCAATGCCATGAGCTTTCACTGACCAGTTAAGACAAATTGGTCATTGCCCAGCCTGAGTTAAGATTGCTCAGGATCTATCCTCACTGTACTGAATTTCAAGAGATAAAACACATGCCGGCGATTTGCACACATTTTGGGAAAACATAGCTCTATCATGGCTGCACAGAAAAAGAAAGAGGCAACGTGGTTGGTATGAGTAATTGTTGCAGCACTAAGTCTCTACAAAGGCTGCAGTGAAAAGAGAGTCTGAAAAGAGTACGACTGTTGAAAATATGCTAAAAATAATGCTGAAAAATCATGCTTGGGGGGTCATATCCCCTACTAGGTCTTCACAGGTGTGTGGGTAAAACAGACCAGGACTGTCAGGACAAAACCATGGCTTTTATATAATCTGCAGTTTTCTAAACATATCCACTTGAGTGAATTTTGGCTGCAGAAGTGATGGGGGCCTTGCAGTCCTTGCTATAAGTAGATTGTGATTTTTTCTGATACTTACTATGTGAATTATAACATGTGTGGGGAAATATGCTTGCTTGAGGCTCCTGTCCTATAAGAACAGCTCCAAGGAAATAGTATGAGGCTCAAGGCTGAAACCATCGTGTCAAATTAAGCCACAACAATAAAGAGTTAATATAGGAGCACCAAAAGTTCCTATATTAAAGTTGCCTAACGTTTTCCATTATAAAAAAACTCCAATCGTTTTTCTTTTGTAGAGCTTTAACATAGCTTGCAGCGAGCAAATTATGAAATTTGGCAAGGGGCAGATTTGCAGTTAGGAAGGAGCTGCTTGCTGTCTCCGAAAAAAAAAAATTGTTCAGAGTTGCCTGGACCCTGTAATGTAAAAAACCAAACCCATCCTTTGCATTTTATTGTAACCTGTAGAACTTGCCTGAAGTTTCTGAGCATGTGATGCTGAGCACACCCCAGCCCCTTCAAGGACTCTGCCCACGGGAATGGGCTGCCCAGGTCTGCCCAGGTCTCTTTACTAAGGACAAATCCTGGAGAAATGGGGTAGGGAGCTGATATGTTTGCCCCCAGAAACCCCTGTGAGATTTCCTAAGTGTGATGAACCAGGGCGCAGGTGGTAGTTTAAGTTATTCATGGAGACTGAGAAGTTCCTCATCCACTGACATCCCTTGCTGAATTCAGCTTCAGCTGCGGACTATCCCTAAATTCTGCCCCTGGCGATGTTTTACAGCCATGCTGCTGGAAGCAGGCACTGCATCTCAAAAGGGCGCATTAGGTGGCTGCAGTGACTTCACACCCTGGTTTGGTTGCATGGAGCCCCACTCCTGCAGAGGCTGCTCCAGGGAGGACAGCCTGCCCAAACTCAGTTTGCCTCTTGTTTTGGACACGGCTGAATCATATCCTCCATCTTAATTTTAATCTGAAATGTGACTTCCTTGCTGTTTCGTGAAATATGACATCCCCCTTTTCCTCTTCTCCCCCTACTCCTGAGCACGTAGAATCGAATATCATGTAGTTCAAATTTACCCCTATGGCCAAGTTCAACAAATTAGCGGCCAGAAATTTTAATCAGATATTTAATCTTTCAACCATGTAAGTGAGATTTTGTGTTTACAGTGGCAGTAGGCCAGCTTAACCTCAGAGAAAAAAGATTGTTAGTAGTGTCCTTGAAGCTGGGGAGCCAAAGAGCAGTGACTCCACTGAGCAGGTCTGTCTGACCTGCGGCTCAAAGGCAGCTGTAATCACTACATCAGCATCTACAGCTTCGTATGCTTTTTAAGCATTGGAAACCCAAGGAAGATATTGTCGTCTTTGAAATATTGCTAGTAACTGCTCTGTGCATTCAAAATTATTTAGAATAGTAAAGAAAAGAACAAAGCTTTGGCAACAGGAGGCCACTGCAGATGAACTTGTAACACACCCGGCTCCTGAATTTGCCAAATCCTGGAGCAACGGGCAGCATCTTCCCAGATCGACAAATGCCAGTAGTGAAGCTAATGAATCTTCCTGTTTCAGTAGTGTCTTGCACAGATGCATGCCTAAGTGTAGGCATACGCACATGATTCATTCCCCATGCTGTTTGTAAGGATCTCACCTGTTGCCCAAAGCAGTACATGAACAAGTTAGTTCTCATGGTGTTATCCCTGGAGACCATGTTGCAAAGTAGAATACGCGAAGCACTTTTCAGTCATACTTGGTGATCACCTTTATGACTGGAAGCTAGAGGTCCAGTATTTTGACAATGATATTGCTGTGTATAGTCACTGAAGGTTTGTATTTAAAATGCTCTTATGTTAGAGCCAGGGGCTGAATACTTTGGAAGTCTGGGAGCATTTGGTTGTCATCAGGGTCTAGGTGGGGTGGCATAGTATCGTTTTCTGATTTGCCGTAAGTACAAACCTGAGCTCTCTGGAGCTCCTAAGCAACATCAGATTAGGATAGGAATCTTGACTTCACCATTCAGACTTCTCACGTAGAAATACGAAACCCTTTGGGGGAAAAAAGCCTATTTCCTCAGTGCAGATGTGTTTACAATCAGTGATTCATGTCAGCCCATCAGTATTCCCAGTGGTGAAATAGCAGTTCAGGAGGCATTATAGTTCTGTACAGGGAGTCTAAAAATTATTTAGCTTGGCTATTTGGTGGGCATTTTTCTGGTAGCCATATGAGAAGTGGATGCTAGGAGATACGTTTGGACTGTTTATACTTATTAGAGTCTGGAGAGGGTATACCACTGTGTACCAGGGTCAAGTTTTCAGTACCTCGTGAACTCTCTGACTCTTCGTTGCAGATGCAGACAAATTCTGCCTGAGATAGGGCTACTTTTTAGGAAGGATGTGTATATAGTTCCTGTCTTACAGATTGACACAACCTTTGTGATTTCTAAGTAAAACATACCACTTTATGGTCTCCCAAAATGTAAATGCTTCCTATGTCTTTGATTGCTACAGTTTAATTGTGGTTGTTGTTCACATGCCTTGTTTAATATGATTAATGTCATAACAAGTCTGTGGACATTCCTCAGTTCTTTACCTTGACAGTGGAACAACACTGGTGACAAAGTGCAGGTTAGGGCATAATGGATCTCTCTTTCTTTAAGGAATTACCTAAGAGTGCTTACAGAGATTTCAGCCTTGGCATTCACTTATTGGATAATTTTATTTGTCTTTATTTCCAACAGGGTATTTCAATTTCATTCTAGAACTGTGAGAAATGTTGCTTCTGAATTAAGCTGTGTTAGCATATCTGCTGTATAAAAAATTAGCCATCCAATGGGGAGACAGAAGTATAGAGTATATCTTGACTGTAGGCATGCTGTAGATCAGAATAGATGTCCTTTTGCTCAGGCCAGGATCTGATGGGAAGATGAAATACAGCCTGTACATTTATATGTAGCAGGGATATTAATTAGCATGAGAGATGGCCAGGATGCTGAACTGAAGCCACTTTAGTGGCATTGATGGACGATCTCTCCTTGTCAATAGATAGAAAACAGCCATCCATTTTCATCCTCCTGGATCTTTCTTCAACATTTTACACTCTTGACCTGAAGATACTCCTATTTCACTTGAGAGTGTTAACAGGGGGCCAGAGTAATGCACTAAATGGCCATCCCTCTTGGAGGGATGCCACTGACTACTAGAGGTAGAAAGCTATGTTTCTGCTGTTGGACCTTGCATTTATCAAGTCCCTCAAGGATCAATTCTCTCTCCTCTGCTATTCAATATCTTCCTGCCCATCTGACAACGTGCACTCTTGGCAGATAGTTCTAAGCAACCTTCTTGCTGTACGGTCCTACTGCTTGGCTAATGTGACCAAGATGACCTTATCTGGATGAGAGCAATACATAGATTAAGGCTATTTGCTGAAAGGTAAAGCCAGTGATGACCCAGGAGATACTGACAGAAGACAGGATTTTTGAAGAGTTGGCATCAGATCTGCTCCCCTTGGTGGGAGGCATGTACCAGAGTTGGTCAGTCGCTCCCAAGGATTAAGGGTGCTCTTGCGTTCCTCGCTGTTTGCAGAACCATAGGGACCACTGAACTGAAAGGTATCAACTTTGTGGTTTGCCTGCAAGAGAGGAACACCCAAATTATTCTTGACCATCAATAGTCCACAGTAGTTTTAGCAATCTGTGCCAGCGCTTAACTGCCCTTGCCATTAGAAAATTTTCATTTTATGTTTGAAAGAAATATCCCGCACTGCAATTTCAGCTCACATTTTCTTGTTCTATCTGCAATGGACAAAAAGAACTTTCTTTCTTACTCTTTTCTTTGCAGCTGCATTTTATATATTTAAAAAGTATTATCACTTCTCCCCTCTGGACTAAACAACGCTGGTTTTTTCATTCCTTCTCTATAAGTCATGTTGTCTAAACCTCTGGTTATTCTTGACTTTCCTCAGTTAGTCCAAGTCTTTTATTAAATGCCTGTTCAATATGGACACAGTTCTTTGGCAGATGCCTTCTAGGTGCTGAGAAGAGTGGAAGGATTTCTTTGAGTCTTAAATAAAACGTTCCCTTTTAAAAATCCCCATAATTTAGAGGGGGGTTTTTTTTGCATTAGTATCATAAAATTGACTCATCCTCAATGTGTGGTCCCCCACATTCTCTAGCTCATTTTTGGAAGAACTGTTGCCTATTCAGTTCTTCCCCCCACTTGCATTTTGACAGCTGAGAATGTCTTTCTAGCTGTAGTACTTTAGTCCTTACTGATAATATTATTTTTAATACTGTTTCTTCAATGTGTAAAGATCTTTTGAATTCTAATCTAGCCTCCCAAAATGTTTCCAGCCTCTTCCAAGAAGTGAGAAATCCCTTCTGACATTTTCCACATTTTTAATAAAAATGTTGACCCAAGACGGACCCCTGTGGAACTGCAGTCAAAGAAACTTTCCAGTCTGGCAATGACCTATTTCCAGCTACTTTCTGAGTAGAGTTTTCCAAGTGGCCGAGCACCTGCCTTACAATAATTCTGACTAGCTCATGCTTTCTTATAATTTCCTTAGGAAACTGTCATTCAAGACAGTGTCAAAAGCCTTGCTAGCATCCAGATATGTGACATCAACTCACAAAGACCCATATCCTGCTAGAGAGGAAAATTAAGTTGGGCTTAACAGAGCTAGTGTTTGTTTGATGAAGCCATGTTCCTCTGCAGCAACCAAGTAGGTTGATCGTCATCTGATGGTCTGGCTATAGTATTTTGTTCTATTATTTTTCTGGAAATAAAAATCAAGAAGACAGGCTATGGTTCGTGGACTTCTTATAAAAAAAAGTACTATATTTGCTCTTTTCTGGTACTCTACAACTTTTTCCATCTATCAGGAGTTTTCAGATCACTGAGATTGACTCTAAATTTGTTGGAGTGAATTTCATCAGACAAAACCCATTTGATAATATCTAACTACATAGCAGGTAACAATCTGCCATTTTCTACTTTACCCCTACTAATGGGGTACTAAAGACTTTTGACTAATGAGGTTTTTGCCATCAGTGTTAACTGCATTCGACATTTGATCACAGTTGATTCTTTTAGTGAAGACTGAAATAAAAAACCAGTTTGGATCAATATACTCGCAGAAGAACGTCTCATTATTATTTTACATCCCTTGGAAGTTGTGCTATGCCTTAACATTTCTGATTTTCTCTCTGTGGCACGTGATGCTCCTTATAGTTATCCTCAGTAATGTGCCATGTTTTTCACTTTCTTTTTTATTCTTGGATTTAGGGCTATTGAAGAGGTTTAGCAAGAGTAATGCCCACTTCTATCTGGAGCTGGTCAAGATATTTTCTCCCACTCTGACAGTCAGTGGTCTGGCTCCAGTTATTCATGCCTCTGCCATTTCCTGGCCAGGCTACAGCGATGCAATATGTAGAAAGCCTTCAGAGAATCAATGTGTGCAGAAAGTGGTCCTGTGTTTTCTCAACAGCTGAGGCTACTCCAGATTTGTCATATTTTTCCTCTACTTCTTTGAACGGCCTCCCATCAGGATTTGAATCAAGTTTATGGTCTTGTTAACTATCTCCATGTTCTCCTGGCCTGGGTGGAGAATCTAAAAAGCTTGCATTTAAGCTCTGGGATGAAAGCTGTGTTCAAAGGTCCTCTACTCTAACAGGACCCTTGATAAGAAAGGGAAAACTGTCTGTACAGAAAGCGGGGACTTTTCAGGCCTCGACCAGTGGCAGGGAATGAAATGACCTCTCCAAGAGCTGAGCTTACTGCTCTCCACTGTTGGTACCGGTGAGATTTTCTGTACCGCATCTGTGCTTGTGTCTAATTCTAGATTACCTTCCCCTGCACACTTTCTGCTGCTGGAAGAGGGAGACATTTCTTAATGCATCACTGCAAAAAGCTCAGATACTCCCATGACAAATGTAATTTTGGAGTGCATACAGAGTCAAATAGGATAAATAAACCATAACCCAAGCATTTTAGCATGAGTATGACTTTGCTTTGTTATATACGGTAATTGTCACATTGTGAATAATTGGGGAAAATGGAAAAATTCTCAGATTATTAGTTTGATCTTGGTAGTTTGCCACAGGACTGCTGGGAATTTGGGGGTTTTGTTCTGGGAACGGGAATGGTGGGCGGGTGTAGGAGGGCATTATGAGGAAATGAGGACTTATTGGGTGAAAAGACAAAGATTAAGATTAGAGGTTTATTACACATGATGGTTCTCAGACACGTTTCATTTTCTCTTTTTTTCTTTTTGTCATTATCAAAATGGCAAGAACACCAAGAGCTTCATTATGTGACTGTCAAAATCCTCAGCCCCCTGCAACAGAGCTTGTGCAGAGGGCTACTGTGGACCCTTACTGGCTTCTGTGCCTGCACGGATCCAGCTGCCTGAGATGCTGGGGGAAAGCATATAGCATCACTGCCATTCCTGAATGTGCATTAGCAGCTACAAAGCCCAGCCAGAAGCCTGGCCAGCCAGCTCCATGTGGGTGACAGCCCTGAGGACCACTGACACCTTGGGGAGTGCACTGAACTCACAGTGTCAGACCAAGACAAACTGCACATTACGTTGTCTAGATCTTGCGTAGTGTCCACCAAGCTGGCACTTCTTCCTGAAGACCTCCCCAGAATAAAGAGAGGACAAATTGTACTGAGGACAAGAAAACATCATAGGGAACTTTCCCCTAGCACAATGCCGGTCCTTTGATTCAGTTGCTCTGCAACCAGTAACATCTCCCTTGTTTTCATTGCTGACAGACACAAGATCAGCAGCTCTAAAGATTTTCAAGGCATTTTTTTGAGAATAAGCTGGACACAGGACCCAAGTAATCATCCTTAGAGGTTTACGTCATCCTCTGGTGTTTTGCCCATCAAAATAGAGCCTGCTTCAAAGAAATGACATAGCCCCCTCGATGGCAAAGTGCACGCACTGGGAGAGAGCTCTTGGATTTCTGACTGCTTCACAGCACAAGTCCTTGCCTCAGAGAAATTCAAGTTTACCAGAAGCCCTTCAATTATTTTTTGTTTCGTTTCCCCAGTGCCCACCAGATTAGAACACAGCTTGGCAATGTCACTAGAAGACAGAGAGAGAGAAAAGAAAACAACAAAAACCCAGCTGCCAGTGTTTCAACTACAAATGTGATTGGAAGGGTCTGTGAAACTTGCCATAAAAGTACTTCAGACAGAAATGTTCTTTTCTTTGTATGATTTTTGGAAAGTTTCAAATTTCAGCTGGTACTATGCGCAAAATCAACAGGTCTATGCAAATACATCTGGGTAAGATTGACAGGTGGGGAAAGCTGACAAGCCCCTGTCAGAGCCAAAGAGATCTCTGCTGCGTGTGTGCCGATGGAAGAACTCCTGCTCTTCCTTGACAAAGATAAGGGTCTTTTATAGTAAAATGAAAACAAGGAATCAAAGGGTGACAATCAGTCTTCTAGTATCTCATCCTGTGTGTGACTTGATCAAGGGATATTCATGACTCCCAGCATCATAGACAGGATGGGAAGGGAACGTGTGGGTTGCTCAGTTTATTCCCTTGCAGCTGCCTGTAAGCATAAGGAGATGAACTTCCATGGACATTCATGATTTAACAGAAAATGGTGCTAGCTACCATGATATTTCTAACTTCAAATTGTGACATTCTCTTAAACACCAAGAGATTTTTAAGTATTGTTAGAATGGGCCTGCTCCCCTGCATCCTGATGTAGTGGCCCACAGGCACATATTTTCAAGATTCCCATTGCAAACATGAAGATGGAAAAGTTGAGATTGTCATATAATCACAGGATTCTGGAAGGCACAGCTGTAAGAACTAAACCCAGAGTCTAACTGGAGTTTTGATTTAACTGGAAGAATAGACAGCGTTGGCATTGTACATTTTCAGTAACGTTTATACTTGCTCTATCTTGAACATACAGATATCTAGATATATACATTTCTATATTTTAACTATGCCACTGACCCTAGTTGCTGTTCTTCTAAAGCTCACTGTAAAACTTAAATACATGGAAACAGCTATGTAAAACAGGCAGGGTTGTTAGCTCTTTTCTGCTGCTCTTTCTTAACGATAATTATTTGCATGAAGTGATTGTAAAGTTGTATCCTATGCATAACATTGTGCCTATGACTTGGCAGCCATTTTTGGCTTAAGAAAGACTGGCAGGACTGTGTGATGTTCAGTGAGAAAACAAAGAGCTATTCTGAAATCTTTTCTGGAGTTTCAGGAGAGGAGCACCCAAGTGACGCTTGTTCAAACTCAGTTGTATGTATGTGATTAAATCTGTTCTTTGATGCATTCTAGTGGTTTCCAGAGAGAAACACGTATCCATGTCTGCTTGGGCTCGGAGCTGACCATTTCCTCCTATTTCTGTTCTGGCTCTGGGTGTCCATCACCCTCCACCTCCTGTTCCTGCCCATCTGTAAAACTCATAAAGCCGGATTTAAACATAGTAACATACACAGGCAAATGATGACTTGGAAGTGCTTGAAGGAAGGGATGTACTTCACGACTCAAGTGTTTGTGTTGTCCTCAGCAGAAAACACTGACAATGAGAGTCCTTCACAGGGAAAAAAGTTGTCAGCTTTTCCACAGAAAATCTCAATCTCTTGTGTTATCACCTTTAGAACAAAATGCATAAAAGTCTGGGGACGTTTCACCTCGGTGTGTTGACTGAGCCATATTTAAAACTGAAAGTCTATAAGCAAAGCCTGAATTTGTAAGAGATTAGTGAGTTTTCAGTCAAAATGGGGCAAACAGCACAGTCTGCAGCACAGTGAACTTCACAAATATCACATCAGGCCTTATGATCTTCACTAAACATTTCCCCATGGGAATTCCATGAAGTTACAGAAAAAAATGATGAGGGATATCCTTGGTGAATGCTTGTTCTCTTGTGCAGGTACCTATCTGAAAGCTGAGTGTCTAGAACAGGTGCTACCATACACTGCAAATGAAAATACAGCACTTAAAGGAAGACCTTTGTGAGGAAGTACAGTCAATGAGGGATGCAGGGCTATGCAAGTCATGTAGTTTTCGAATTCAGATTTCTTCATGCTTATACCTAGGAAGATCAGAGATGGATGGATTCCATCCTAATTTATTCACCTGTACTTACGGTATTTATTACCAGTGTGAAAACTGAGGGGTAATGCAGCTTTTCCGGGAACATCCAAAGGAGTTTTTCCCTGTCTATGCAAACAACTGAGTTACTTGTTCACTCCAGCAAGACTGAGACCAAATCATCATGGGAGGTGGAAGAAAAATATTGCGAGGAGAGAAAAGACAGTAGCTGGAGAAACAGAAACACGAGAAATTTTCTGTTGGTATTTAATGAAACATCTATTGGTGAAGGATTTGATAATTTTTTATTTGTATAACCAGCAAGGGACCTAAATCAGGAGGAAAACTGAGCTACTTTCACAGTATAGAGGTGAGGAGAGAAAGGGGGTGCCTGCCCAGTGGTTATGGAGCAGGCCTGAAGGAACAAAACCAGGGTCCAGTGCTTGATACAAGAAATACTCAACATAAAAATGCCTAAATATCCAGAGTGAAGGCTTCAAAAATGGTTCTCCTGCTGTTTTTACTGCCTGCACACTTTCTAAAAAAGGACTGTCTTCAGAAAATGGCTCTCATCTTTCAGATGAACGTAGGATTTTCCCTCCAACCATGGCTGAAAGTCCCTAGGTCCCTTAACATGTAGAGCTTAAGTCAAAGTCCTTTCCTGGGCATTTTTCCAAACTAGCTGAGGTAGCTCCACAGCTGAGGTGCTTAACTCTCTACACACCTCATACAGATGCTGTAGGCACCTAACTTTGGGCTACAGATCCTCCTGGGCAGCAAGATGCCTAAAAAGTCAGTGGATCTTAGCCACCAGCTAAGCCACCAGCCACCTTGGTGTCTCCCAACAAGGGTGGAGTCTCCTTTAAAATGAAATTGGTATTTCCAGACAGAGCATGCAAAAGAGCTTGAAAATATGGCCCTGAAATTCCTCGGTGCATGAAGACTGCCTTCACCTGCAGACAGCCACAGACATTAGCTCTGAAACGAAATCTCCATGTTCCTCTTACACGTGAAATCTGCTGCCATCCTGTTAGCTGGAAGCCACTGTTGGGGCCCAGGTGTGGCTGTAAGGATGAGAGCTCACCGGTTGGATGTCCTGAGGCCAACAGATTGGCCCTGAACACCAGGGAAAGATGTGTGAACGTGTTTTATAAATTTTCTATTAACAACCAGAGACGCTGCAATATCCCTTGCTACACAGCCCATATGCTTCATTGGCAGGCAGCTTAGACCACCAAAACCTAAACTTGCAAGAATAGACCAGCAAGATATCTTCCTTTCCCATGTGCAAATAGGCACAGTCACCCATCTTACCTGCAAGGTAACCACGCAACATGACAGCGCTGAATTGCTCAGTCTGCTCCTGATGGCTATAGAAACAGCCTGTGCAAGCTCTCTGCGGGGAGGAGCACTCGAGGTGTCGCAGAACTGCTGTTGCAGGCAGCAGGCTGCAGTTAGAGCAGATGCTCTGCTGCTGCTGTCCCGTCTTGCCAAAGGATACAAACTTCCCATGTACCCTGCTCCTATCTGCATCTTCTGTCAAGCCCAATGGAAGGCATGGAGTCTTGAATTAAAGACCTATTAGCGTGGCAAGGGTGGAAACACAGAGTTTGACATTAACTTGCAAGCCCTGCGCCATGCTCGGAGCGGGTGTGTGCCGGCCGCTCTCCCCAGTCTTCACTCCATGGCATTTGACTGTTCCGCAGTAATTACAGGTCTTTTATTTCACAGTTACTGCTGTGAGTCCTGTCCCTTGATTTGGGGTTGTTCATCTTGTCACAGCTTCAAGTTGGTAAAGGGTGACCTGCAGCTTCTGGGGAGAACAAGAGCAGGGATATACGGCCTGTCACCACAACCCTGATCCTTTTTTTTTTTTTTTTTTGAGTAGCTTAAGTCTCACTAAGAGCTTTGGGAGCATAACAGAATTACCCATAATTTTCCTCACAGTCAGTATCATACCTACTAGCTACACCAGACATTACTAGGCTGAGATGTACATGTAAATCAGCCGGGGGGGTGGGGGGGGTGGGTGTCAAACCAATAGCTACTAAGAAGACACAGTTTTCAATCCTTGTGAAGAAGAAAGGTAATTTGTGGTTGTTAGCATTCCTGTGACAGTTCGAGAGTTTGTAGGTGACTTTCTGATACAACCTGATACAACAGTGGCTCTTTGCAGGTACCAAAGCAAGCCAGCTGATGGGGGTCATTCAGGAAATCTTGAAAGATTGTGTGAGGGGGCACATTTTCTGATATTGTTACAAATATCAACTCTTTTTCACCCTCTTTCCTAATGGTAATTAGGTTGGCAGATCAACTCCTGAACTGGCATGGGTTCAGGCTGCTGGACCACGTGGTCTTTGCCACTGCTGCTTTCTGCTTTCAGTATTTTTGTGGGCTTCGTAATGGTAATGGGCAACCTTGCCTAACCTAGTCGAAGACAAGTAGGGCGTAGTAGCGAATTTGAAAAGGAGTATAGTGGGCAGAGTTTGCTTCATCTTTTCTGATTTCCAATAAGGGCTCAGTGATTCACAAGGGGATAATCACATAAAAAGTGAGTCTGAATGCAATGGCCCCCAAAATTTCAAAATCAGGGAAACCTGCTTAGAGTTGCTGGATGATTAAATGTGTTCAGTTGTGCATGTCGGGATGACAAAGAAATTCATTACGTGGATGTGAGGGGAATACCCTGCTTTATGGGAAAAAGCGTTGCCTGGAGGAAGACGCAGATGGTGCCTCCATGCCTACCTATCACCACCGGTGGATACTTGTCTCCTCAGGCTAAGAGTGAATTTGCCGTTGATAACAGTGTACCTGTACGTTAACATCCTTCCAAGCCCATGTGTAAGGATAGTCACCCCAACCAGGCCACCAAAATTTGCAGCCCAGTGGGAAGTATCTGCCTGCTGCATGAGAAGGCTGCTTCCTTCCACGGAGGGCAGGGGAGGAGGGATGGGAAAAGAGCGCTGGCAGAGCTGCAAATAATAAATAACCATTTGAGCTGTTGCAGCAACAGCAGAATAAAACTGGGGAGGAGAGTCGGGGTAGGGGGCTTACAACCAAGTCCCTGGTTTCCAGCGGCCGCCTGGTTCCCCTCTCCCCAGGGTGTTTGGGGCCGCAGGGG
>NW_008796043.1:6593714-6610796 GCF_000699145.1 Aptenodytes forsteri
GGGCGGGGCGCGCCCGCCGGCTCCGCGGCGCTGCTTGTTGTTGTTGGTCCGGCACAGGAACTTGGCAGGGGCGCGCAGCCGGTCCCCGCTCCGGGTCCCACAGGCAGGAAAAGTCTCCCAGCCTGCAGAGGAGACAGCCTGGCTGAAAGAGCCCCGCCAGCTCTGCTGCAGATAAGTTAATGTACACAGAAGGGACGTAAATTACCACGACCCTCAGCAGCAGGACATTGGCCAGGGCCTGTCAGGAGGAGGACAAGCGTCGGCAGGCTCCGTGCCTCGCTGACATTTACCTCCAGATAGAGCCGCCGCTGCCCAGCGTGGAAGGACCTGGTGGAGCCAGGGCTTCCTTGAAAACAGCTGCCTGTCCCCGACACCTACAAACTAATGCGGTTTTAATCAGGGGAATTAACAGAGGGCGGTGCACTGTTTTCCCAAATGATTTGCATGGGGACGGCAGCCGTCTTCCCCCTCTCCCCCTGCCGCCTCCTCTGTGGCTCCACTGCCATTTCCCTTATGTTTCTTTATCTGCGCTGATTTTTTTCCCGCTCCCCCCTCCGGGGAGCCAGACGTGCCTTCATCTCCACCCCCCGAGCCCTGACGACACTCACCTCCCTGTTTACACACTGACATCACGCTGCAGCCTCCCTCCAGCCCAGAAATAACCCCCGGGAATAAAGCAAACAGGAAAAGGCCCGTGACGCAGGCACCGCTGTTGCCTCCTTCGCAGCTACAGCCACATCACCCCCTTCAGGGGCCGTACCCGCACAAAGCGATGCATGGGCGGTGGGATCCTGGGGGATCCTCTCCAGCCCCGCATCACCGGGGCTGCGCACGTTGTGACATGAAGTCGCACGGGACGCCCGACTCACAGGCTCCATTTGGCAGATGGATGGAGCTGAGAGCGGACAACTGCATCCAGATAACAGGAGGAGTCAGTGGGAAAGCCAAGGCTGGAGACCAAGTCTTCCAGGCTTATACTTCAGCCATTACACCATGCTTCCCCATACAAATACGTTTCCCTCTCTTTCTCCCTCCCTGTGTTTCATTTCCTTCATGGAGAGGCGCAGTTAAACTTAAAGCCAGGTATACTGAATGGACAGTGGGAACAACAATGGGAAAATGTCTGCGAGGTCACCCTCAGTTATTCCAAATAGCGTCTTGTAATCCACACACAGCCCATTAATTTCAGCAGGACTCCTTGTGTGGTAAGCTCCTACCCGACATGTGTGTGGGAGGCACATTTGGGCCCATGCAGATTTCATTATTATTGTAAGCTTCAGTGCTAGAAGGCTCCGGGGGACAGCACTTTGCTCTCCCTCTTAGGGAAAAGCCAGACTTAGGCTAACTTCTGTGTCTTAACATACTGCTTGCCCTTACTTTCATGAACTCTGCTTGCTTGCGTTTGTTATATACTCTGTCTGAATACCTGGCAGCAGACCACTACCATGGCAGTGCTCACTAGAATTATGCTGGATTGTTTAGGTTGCATAAGTGTCCCTAAATGCATAGGTTATTTTCTCTGGCTTTGGAAAGGCAATAGCAGTTCAGCAAGGAATGGGTAACCTTACGGAGGCCAGAAAGCAGGTGCTGTGCCCAGAAGGGCCTTTTTGCTTGTCAGTTTTCCCCTGGGTACAGCATGATGCTCTGGGACCAGACCTGTCTGAATTCATGATGGTTTTATGCAGTTGGCTTCACAGGCATGTCTGGATATGGAGTAGGAGAGGGCAAGCACAGAGGGCTCTTGCCCAAAGCCTTTATAACCTATGTTAGAGACAACAACTATGTACAAAGGTCATACAAAAACATGGTTATTCTGTTAATTAGATTTTTTTTAAAAAACAGATTTACTGTGGCCAGGATTTCCAGTGGCTTCCCATAAGTACCACCATTCCCATCCACTTTTTGAAAGGCAGAGACTGTGCGTGATCATGGCTTTCCTGTCTGTAAGGCTGTGTCCTAAGGGGCGACCCGGGAACATTGCTGGGACATCTGTTTCCCCAGACCAATAGGAGGTGCTGCCTCTCCCACTCTGCCACCCCAGCCCTGCTAAAACCACACAACCTCCCAACGACACAGCGTGGGACACAGACTCTCCAAGCTAAGGCAATACCCTTTGTTGTGGCCCTTTGCCATTGCCTTTTCCCTTCTGGCAAGGGGCGATAGGAGAGCTGCAGCCCTCCGTGTGCCTCCTGCTTCCCTCCCAAAAGAACTATGAAGAGAGTTAGAGAATAAAAGTTGTCTGAGGAAGGCTAATGGCAGACAATGGAACTCAGATTGCTAGCACTTTACTATATGAGTAGCTCTGGGATACTCTGGGATGAAAGAAACTGTGCAAGTAGCATTGCTAGTAAAAGATGCAGGTGATGTGCCTACCATTCTGAGTCAAAATACCCTGTAAACTGGTAACTTACTGCCTTGTGTGTCTTCATGGCTTAAAAAAAGTTCTGCCTTTAAGTAGGGAACTGGTCAGAGGACTGATTCTCTTTCCTATAAGTGCAATGCCCTGGGACCCAAAAGATGATATCTCCTGGAGAAGAGTGCTCCAGTAACAAAGTGGATATATACTTCCAATTTTTTTTTTGTTCTGCATTGCAAGAGGAAAACTAGCAACAAGACAAAGAAGTAGGTTGATAACCAGGTATACTTTTAGCAGAGAGCAATGACCTCTCTTCTCTTCTAACTTACACATGCTGGGCAAGGGATAGAAATATCCTTGGTCTTCGTGGAATTATTCCAGCATCACATGTTATAATGGCTTTTCTAGGGACACACAGTCAGCCCACGGGATGGACAGATGCCCTTTTCCTTGAGGGTTTTCATGTTGTTGTAGGGCCAAAGCACAACCAACGTGTAAGGGTTTGGTTGTGGCAACACCCGTTCTGCTCAGGAAAGGACAAGGTAGGTTCCCATGGGAGTCCAGGAGTGCAACATGGTCAGATGGCCAAATCCTCTCCTCCCCCCAGGAACTGTTCAGCATCCATCCCTGCAAAAGAGATGGGTCTGGGGTCTGATTTCTGATGCATTCCTTCAGCTCCTAGAGGACAGAGGAATACATACCGCTCTGCTGCAAGACAAAGAAACAAATAGCAGCAGCCATTCGCTCTGCCTGCGTGCCGAGGACAGGACTCTCCAGTGCCTCCTTCTCTCCATCTGAAGATGTGGCTTCCCCCGACAGCCGGGGCGGGTGTGCTGCAGCACTGGCAGGCTCTGCAGGCTGACGCATGTTTTCATCTCTTCCCGCACAGAATGCCCCCCGTGTTTTCTTCCAAAATACATGCATGTTCCTGGCACTGGAAATCTTTATCTTTATGTGTTGTTTTGAGCACACCCACTGCTTCCTGACTTAAAGCAGTTATAGCATAGACAGAGATTTACTGACATCAGATAGTGGTTTTCTTAAAGCTGCTTTAAGCCAGATTGTTCTTTTGGTGGACAGGACACAACTGGGCTTCTTTTGGACGGAAAATAAAGATCAGTTTTCCCAAAGCTAACATGTTTGGAGCAGGAAACTAAACTATGAATGAACATATCCTGAACGCTGAGGGGCTAGTGGGAAGGACTGGAGTAATTGTGGTTCGAGCAAATGTTGTGAAAATGCCATGTTTCATGGCAGGTGCCAGTGACTTCAAACCAGGACCAGAACCACCCAAAACACGTGCAGAAATAGCTCCAAATGGTGCTTTCTCTGGCCATCCGTAATGTCCGAAGCGAGGAGGAGGATGGATGGTACAGAAGGGGTTTCCTTCTGGGCCCAGCTCCTACAGCTGCTTCACCCTTCCCGTGCTCCCAGAGTCAGTGGCTGGCCGCAGCAGAGGACCCCCACACCCAGGCTGCTGCCCAGCAGGACTCCCGCAGGCTGGAGAATCCAGCCTCACATTTTTTTGTGATCTGTTGCTGTGTTCACACCTCTTCAGTGCGTTTCATTTCAAAACTATGATCTTTCTTGGTTTCAAATGGGACTTCTGTAGTGAGTCACCCCTAAAATACCCAGTGGTATGTAAACATACCCGAGCTCTCCTGAAAGAAGGAATCCCAGTTTTTAATTGTGCAACAGACACCCTGACGAGATGCTGTCCCATCTCTAGGTCTAAATGTCCAGGCATGTTGCTTCAGGATGCGCGGGCTGGGGTTTGCCTTTTTACTAACGTAAACGCAGATTTTGACACACGGGTATTGAGGGATTTGGGGAGGTATCTCTGATTCAGAAAAAAAAAAGGTTGTTTGACTGTACATAGATGGCCTCTGGCTTCCTTCAGGGATGCTCCCCCTTTCCCCCAGCCTCGTGCTTTGAATAAGCATCCAGAGGCTTGGAAGCTTATCCAGACTTATCCAAATCTCTTTGAAGGGATGGATTAAGGCAGGAACCCTGGGACGCAGGCCAAGAAACCTCAACAGCACAACAAGTCAGTGAGAAACCAAGAGTCTGTCCAGGGGAGCTGGCTAAGGAAAAATGAAGAAGTCCATCCCAGGGAGGCGACAGGAAGGGATCGTTTGTCTGGGGAAGGAGGGCTCTGTGAGGAGCTGAGCGAGGGGGATGAGAGAGGGGGGAGGGCGCGGGCCAGACTGGGAGGGCTGGGAGAAGGCACACTGTGGTAGGCTCAGGCCCCTGTTGCCTTAAGCCGAGCCTGCCTTATGGGTCTGTGACCCTGGCTGCAAATTTTCTGCAAAGAAATTATGATGGGAGGCTTCTGGTACTCTCTGGCACTGGCTGCATCAGCAACAGCGGTGGAGCAGTCTGTTATCCCAGCACAGATTACCTTGTGGGAGATATAAATAAGGGGAGACATGAGGAAATCGTATGAAATAATAAATGCTCCCAAGGAAGAAGACCAGGAGGTTTCTATTCACCTTGTTCCATGGCAAAGGACAAGAGGACATTTAATAAAATACTGAAATATGGCAAAATAAGAACCGATGAAAGGAAATCCCTATTCATACAGCATAGTCTAACCCGGTGTCATTCTTTGGTACGAGACATCACTTAGTCTTGAGAGACTGAACAGAGAGCGAGATATACAGATAAGTAGCAGGCTTTTATCAATCTGTGGTCTTAAAGATCAGTAAAGGTGCTGGGATTGTCTGCGGGTTTGTTGTAGTTTTTGCTGCTTGGTTGGGGATTTTTTGGGGGTAGATCAAAATGTTGCCAGCAGAGCAATGTTTGCACTGGGAAGGGCAGACTGAACAACCCCGAGACGTGGCGGGGGGCGACAGTCGTGCAGGAAGGGCAGAGGGGAGGCGGCAGGAAAGGGGGACGGTGGTCGCCTCTGCTGTCCTGCAGCCCAGCAGCCCTGCGCCCCAGGACCCCCGTCCTGCTGTGGGCTGAGACGGAGCCTCGACCACCCAGAATGACTCCCGGAGCAGGAGCTACCCTTTTCCAGCCACCTAGTTTGTTGTTGTCAATGTTTGTTTGGCTTTGGTTTTATCTTAGCTGTTTCATTCATCTTTACTTTTGGTGGTTTATTTTTGCTACCCAAATTAACCAAACAACAGGCAATTAGGCTGTTTTACTGAATAAAATACACGCATGTCCCATGTTCTGGGCTTCCAAAAATGGGTGGGAGCAGAAGTAACATCACTGATTTACAGGGTTTTTTTTAACGATTGATGTTGTTGTGACTGAGGTTGGAGTCTGCCTTAAAGCAGAAAAGCTGAAGTAATTTCAGAGCAGAGTTGGAGCTCAACAAGCATGTCTGCACATAAAAAAGATAAATCGATACACAGGTAAAATAGGCACTCAGCTTTGAAGGCAGAGACTATTTTTCATTCTTCAGTCCTTTCTTAACTGATATGAAGACTTTTTAACCACCAAAGCTGTACAACACCCTCCCCCCCCGCCCCAGTTGACTCACACTGTAGAATAAATTTCAAATTCTTGGGGACGGTGGTTATGCCTGAGTGAAGCTTGTGGGTCATGGAGGAAAAAGACATCTGCTAAAATCAGTGCTTCAGACTCATACAGTGCTTTTGAAGCTCAGACAATCCTTCACCCCATTCCCCAGTTTGCATTTTTTTTTTTCTTTCTTCACTCCCCACGTGCAACAAGGAGTAAAAGAGGGAGCACAGAGCTGAGGCCCTGTCTCAGAGCATGGTGATGGGAGCTATTCTCTCAGGTGCGCTTCCTGGGAGGTGAAAAAGCCCAGGAATTGTTAACGAAAAGCTAATCGGGCAAGAGCTTGCACCCAGCTCAGAGACCCGGCTGATTCGTAGTAGGCGGAGAGGAGTCCATCACGTGGTGGTGCGAGCGCTTACTGCATCTACCAAGTATCAGGAACAGCAGCACAACTGTAATATGGGGGGAGGGAGGGTGGTAAGAGGGGAAGTGACAAGTTACTTCCAAATATGAAGGAAAAAAACATTCAAAATGTTTGTCTTAGAACTATTTTTCTGGTTAATGTTTAACCTTTCACTTTTCCAAAGTAATGTTCTTGTTATCAGCTCCATTGCTGAAGGTCACATATAGAATAAAAGTCATATCTTAAACGTGAATAAATAACACAAGCAGAAATTAATTGAGTGCAAGTGACTCATGCGACATTTAAGGTTTTCTTTACCTACCAATGTAAGCAAATGGTGTAAGCATGTCCCTTTTTGTACCATGAGCTGAAAAGAAAGCAAGTGAGCCAGAAATGACCTATTGTGCCGCAAATGCACTCGAGCTCCATTAGGAAGGCTCTCGTCCTCAAATCTAGCTATTCTAGGAAGCAAACAACTGTAGGATGAGGGGATATCTGTGCCCTGGCAGGGGACATGCTCGGGGGGTAGGGGAAGGCTCCCTGCTAACGGGGAGTACTGGGAAAGCCTTTAAGTTGCACTGCGCCGTAGTGAATGACAGACGTGATTTTGACTGACGTTGGGAACTCCCTGATAAGAACCCAGGGGATAAAACCAAATGCTTTTGAGGAGTTTGTGACCAATAAATCAATCATTTCATTAAAGCAAACAAATGCAATGCATATGGTTTACCTCCTGTGTTTGGGGGTCTCAACAGCTTTAGGTGCATAGGGGTTCATACACTAAGGGGATTTGTTCACGTAAAGGGGAAGTTAACTGGAATCAGCAATGACTGTAATTCAGATTTCCTTTACGGTAAACCCCTAACTGTGTTTATTTATGGTTTAAAGTAGCCATACTGTTTCATAAGGGAGAAACAGGGATAGAAAAGAAGCAAATGCTGCTACATAACGATTTACAACAAAGACACCCAGCTCATTGATGTGGTTTATAAATACACGTTTGTATTGCACAGTCCAAAAATATCAAATATTGAGCAACTTTTCTTTCATTGCAAAGATACTAATTTTTCATCCAAGATCCAGACACTAGGAAGAAAAGGCCCTGCTTTATAATGCCTAAGGTGTAATTCTCCTGTTTGTATCAATTACTTGTACATTCCAGGGGAAAAAATGGAGCAAGTCCTCTGTTGCTGAGCAGACAGTTGTTTTCTGCAGAAGGCATAGAAGCAGCGACTGCTTGTCTTGCAGATTTAAGTGGATCTGAACTGTTTCTAAGATTACTGCTGAGACAATTCTTAAGATAATTGTCAATAATTAGATAGGATTTATTTATCCGGGTCCTTTGGTACTCTTTATTGTGCCCTACTCAGCTGATAAAACCAGGCAGTTTTAAGGAAAAAAGAAAGCAGAAAGCAGTATTGTCCAAGCAATCTGCTTTCTAGATAATTTATGAACTACTGCCCTCATGATTAAGTTTTGATGGTCTCACTCTCTGCTTTTTACTTACGGTGGCTTGCAAGGGATCTATGGCTGATACAGCTTTTGCCTGAATTGAATGAAAAACCTTGTGTGTTCAGGGTGCCGGCTCATGGACAGCCATCAGAGGGAAATGTCAGTGGAAAGAAGGTAGGTCGTGCTGGGCACTGCTCTCATTTTAGGGCCCACTGTTGTAACACCTGGGGAATAGGAGCATAACTTGCTTTGCTGCTGGGGTGAAGACTGCTCTCACCTGCACATTGCAGTTATGGCCCAGTCTGCACATCTCTCAAAGGGTGCAAGTGGCTGAGCTTTAAGAGTTTCTAAAGGCCTTTCTAAGGGGCTTTGAAATAAAGTGTCAGAGCATTCAAATGGCCCATATGCTTCTTAATAGCAATTATAATTTTTCTAAAGGAGTCTCATTTTACTTGACCTTTTGCTCTGTGTGCTGCAAAGTTAAGTCAATAAATTAAAATCCAGCTTTGATGTTGAAGAGTCATGGTATGCTCCTGGAAATGAAAGCAGCTGTCACAAACAGCATCTTTTTTTTTTTTTTTTTTTTAGGAAATACACTGGCAAATAGACAAATGAGTTGCTCCATTTCTCCTAATCTGAGTCAAGTTTAATTTTTAAGCTGATAATAGCAGTACTGGTGCAAAGTCTCAGAAACATAAACTCCAAAGAAACAAGAGCCCTTTCTTCAATGACAGCTCTCACCATGTCCCAGCCGACATTTGGACCCCTGAAACAAGCTTGTAAGTTGGAGGAGTGGAAGGATGGGCTCCTTTGCATTTCTGAGACCACTACCAAGCCTGTGCTAATGTACACCACAGAGAACCACCCCCACCAGCATAGCAGTATTTCTCTTTCTGAATAGGAAATTTAGTATTTTTTTGCCTACGCTGGCTCTCAGACAAGTTTTATTTCTTCCCTCTTCCAAGAAGTCTGACTCTGTTTTCTAGACCAGGATCTAGAAACACATCTTCTTTTGGCATAGCCTCTGATTTCTGAAGAGAAAGGGGATGTTCAGAGCTAATGCTGTGGTCCAAGTCAGTGTCTATCACACTTCCCTGCTCTATTTTCACTTTTCTCATATAACATCACATCATCTCACTTAATACATTTGTTTCTGATTACAGGCTGTGTATAATGGCCCAGCACAATGCCTTACAGTATGCTGTGGCTTCATGCCATGGGAAAACATATTCGTAATTTTTATGACCCCAGTGCAGCAATGATGCATTTTTTAAAAAACAGAAGAACATATAAAGGAATTATTTTGTAGCAGAATTAAGCATCATTACTCACAGCAGACATACACATTGGAACTCATTAAACCTTTGCTTTGTTATTCTTGGTATTTCAGAACATGTGCTGTAAGTGTCTTTTGGTTCTTTCCAATTCTGCTATATAAAATCCCTTAAAATTAGGCAGGACTAGGCCATAAAGCTCTTGATCTCAGATGTTGGGGCCAGATTTTTCCCTCCTTGTCAATCTGGAGTGAATCTGCAGGCAAGGGATTTTTTTTTTTTCCAGCTTTAGATGGTCCAAAAAAATGCTGAAGGAATGATAAGAAAGGTGGCAAGGAACAGCAGAATGGGTGGGTTACAGCAAATGAGTACACACAGCCTACAGTTCCCTTTTGCCATTCCATACTATTAAAAAAAAATAAAAATTAAAACTGAGAAGAGTCTGGGTGGACAGATGGACGGGGTGGGGAAGAAAATGTCAGAGTAAGCCCCTGGCTATTTCTCATTTCATTTCACTCAGTGGCAATATGTCAAAAACAGGGAGAAGAGAAGAAAAGGGAACATTGAAATTTGAGGGAGGGGGAGGATGCGTGTGAAAAATTCCATAAAATGTGGTTCCATTTTAAACTCTTCTGCGCAGAAACAACTGCAACATTTTCATGGGTTCTTCCCCTTATTTTTTAATCCTTTCTGCAGGATGGTGCTCTCAGAGGAAACAGGCTGAGACCAAAACAGTGCAAACGCCTCTCAGAGTTGTGCTACCTAAGGTCTAACTCCAGAAAACCTGCTGGCAATGAGACACGGGGATCAACCTCATCCTTGATCAACTCTACTGACATCACTGGGGCTGCTCTATGGCAGAAGTTATTCCCCCGAGAGGAAGTTCTCTATTTTAAGATGAAAAGGTTACAGAAGCAAACCGGGAAGCAGAATCCAGTGAATGGCTCCATTCATGAGGATGGAAAGTTTTGGTAGGGTGGACTGAACCCTGAACTGTCACTGCTGCTTTTTCTCCTTGGCCTCTGTCTTGGAGAGGTTTTGGAAGAAGAGGTCATTACACACACACAACTAATTCCCCACTCAACATACCAGTGGCATTACCCACCTCTGGCCTCCCACACGCTGTCATAGCCTTATCAGGACACTCACACACATGCTAGCGCCAGGACCCTTTGGTAGCTTCATAAAAAAGCAAAGCCAGTCTTATGAGTCAGGATCTGGTAACGCTAAGTGCTGGAGAAAATGTGCACAGACAGATAAGCACGAGGCTAAGGATAGTGCCTGCCTTCTGGGACTGCCTCTGCTTTAATGTCATCCAGAAGACAAGTTGAGAACATGAAGATTTCTGTGGGCTACTTTTACTGGGCTGGAAGTCCCTAGGGCTTCATAGGATGACTGGGATGGAAGCTTTGAACTCAATCTGTCCAGCAGATCTCCCACATATTTCTTAAAAAACCTCCATATTAAGAGTTTCAAAGCTCTTTGCATATGAGCTGAATTTTGGTTGCTCAAAAAGCCATTCAGTGAAAGCCATGTTTCCCATGTGGTGAGGGGAATCAGATGTGCTCAACCACATTTCTGCTCCATCAGTCTTCTCTTGAGGTTCACCTTACCATTTTCACTGCTTCATACATGTGACTCAGCTGTTCGAGCACTCAGCTTTTTCAATCTGCTTTGTGTGTAGGCATTTTCAGGTAAAAACTGTACATGCAAATTTGAAAGTTGGCTCTGGAAATTTAGCCTAGGAAAAGAGATTCTGTCCTAACTGAGCTGGCTTAACCAGGATGAGAAGGAGCGTTTCTTCTGCACTCTGTCTGACAGAACAGTTTTTCCCGAGAATGGAAGTCCTCTGCAGAGGTTCACACAGTAAATGTGGTTTGGGCAGACAAATAATATTCTGATACAATCATTGCCTCTTGTGGGCTAAAAAATGAAAATACTGGATAAGATCCCACCTCCTGGCTTTGTGCTTGTCAAGAATAGGATCTATTAGTCTTTAAAAGAAATAATAATACTACATAGTAGCCAAGGAGAGCTATGTGAACTGGCATCTAATCAATGTTTCATGAAGGGGTTTTTTTTTCCCACTTCATTTTTTTAAAAATTCTCAGAACTGTCATTAGCAAACAAGATTTTACTGTTCCAAGCTTTCCTCGCCTTCTCATGCAGGGACGCTCCAGTCCTCTGGATGGATTTGCTTTCTTCCTTTTAGGATAACGATCTGTGTCCTACCAAAGATGGACTCCCAGAGCGGCAGTGTGCAAGAACTGGGAAGCCTTCTTGCCACCCCTAGAAAGCTGGGACAGTCAGAGCTCCACTGATTTTTTGTCTTTAAAATCATCTCTCTGCATCCTCGAACTGCTCTTACAAATGTGAGACCAATTCCACCTTCAGCAGCACCAACAGATACTACCCCTCAGTTGCCTCACAGCTTGTGCAGTCATTTTGCAACACTGTCAGGTGTTTTACATCTGTTTTCCCCTGTTTGCAGAAGTGTAAACTACTACATGAGATGATGAGCAAGCTCTGACTTCTGTGATTTTCAGTGATGGCATGAACAGTTTTAGACTATTCCTGAACTTTACAACTCAAGCCTTGGAAAATCATGTCCCCAGGTTCATTGTTTTCAGCCCAAATTTTGGGTATGAGGCACTCCTGCATGGCACACCTGGAACAGTGCTTAAATAATTTGCCTTTTTCATTTAACTAGTGTAACGTGACAGCAAAGATTCTGCCGGAGCGTCCCAGGGAGGCACCAGCCATATACACATCATTGCTGTCATGGGCTGGCCCTAATAGCCTGGTCAACTGTACCGTACCATGGGAGCAGGTATGGCTGGTACCTCACCCTGCTCTCTGGGTCCCCTGGCATTTCCCACACAGGGACAGGAGGTTTGCTACGAGTGCAGCCTCTTGCACCAGGGCTGGACCAATATCCTTCCAACCCAACATACCTGCAGCCGAACCCTGAAGACCTACTGTAGTTTGGAAAGCCACTTGGGGCTGGAGTTCTTTTATCATATATGAACTGACAGTGTCACTGTCTGTGTGTAACTCCTGAAAGAAGCAGAGATCAGTTGTTGCCTAGGTAAGAGCCAGGTTTCTGACTGTTGTCATTTGCGTGTGCCTAATTTCCTTGCTGTTGCTGGCGGCCATTTTTAGGTTTTTGGTAGATAATACTTCACCTGGGCTCCAAGAAAAAGTATGTTCCTTCAAGAGCCTGGAATACCACCTATTCCTATGGTGCAACATATATTCCAAGGAAAACATTACATTATAGCCACAAGAGTCTATTTTGTCTGTCCAGAAGCAGCTGGCATTGCTATTTCCCCTCCATATGATCTAGGGGCATCTGCTGGGTTATTGGAAATGAAAGCACATAAGACTACAGCAGAGAAGCAAACTGCCCCTTCAAGTCTTCACATGCATTGGCACTGAAAAAGAGTAGGAGGATTCATTTGTCTGCCTACATATTTGTATAATATATATATGTATATATGAGTGTTATATATATGTGTGTGTTATAGATATGTATCTATATATAACACACACATATAGGCATGTTAATGTGTGTATGTGCATATGTGAGAGGGAGGAGGAAAGAACAGAGGAGCTCCAGTATTTGTCCTCTATTAACCAAGTCATCTTTCAGACAAGAAAAAATGCTGTGACCAAGCCAAGGCTCCTGCTCAATGAGTTAATGCAAAGCCAGAAAATTATGGCAGTAACTGCTGTCTGAGCATGACCAGAATTTGAACTGCTTAGTATGTGTGCATTGCTGTATATTCTATTTCCAAATGAGCTGCATTTATAGTTGTGGGTATTGCTGTGGGGAAGGGGGTTGCTCGAAGTCCTGAGCCATCAAGTTACTTTTTTTTTCCCCTAAAACAGTGATAAGTATCTGGAAGATAAAAACAGCAACCCAAAAATGCCTTCATATTTTTTCAGTGCAGAAAACTATCACATGACATCAGAATGCAGTTCACATAATGGTGAAGGGTAATAAGAGAGAAAGAAACCAGTAAGAAGATGGTAAAATGTTACATTTAATCAATTATTCTAAAGGTTAGACCACAAATGGGTAAATCCTAAGCAGAGAGTCCTTTCATTAGTGGCTTGGAGGCAGCAGTTACTTCTGGAGACAGCAGACTGAGATGATTCTGAATCCTTGCATGTCCAGTGGCTGAACCCATATCTGGTCTCAGTGCGAGAAGATCCCTTTGTTAATAATAAGCAGGTCCTCCACAGTGGGCAACTGAAGTCTCATACATCTGGCTCTCCCATCACACTCCCCAAAACCTCCTGTATCTCCTTCAGCAGCAGCAGATGTGGCACGGCCTTTTTCCTGCTCCACGATCCCTGAGCTAGATCTTCTGCTGAGGTTGTGCCTGATGTGTCCTCCCCAAAGTGCCACCCAAAGGGTCTTTCCCCATGTTCAGAGAAGGATGGTTAGATGGCTCAGACCTGGATGCGGCATGCTCATATGGCCTAGCTGTGTCCCCACCAGCATGACTTCTTGCATGAGGTCTTCCACGTTAGGAAACCAGGGAATCGAAGCAATTCATGGTGTGGAAGCAAAGACACATTTTTTTCACTGATGTGCCTCCATACCTCTCTTAGGCTCTTCCTGAGCTGTTTCCCAGCTTCTTTGTTAACTATTAATCTTTCATCTTCAACACTTGTCAATGAACTTAGTTACTTTCCTTTGATGCATCATATCTAGCACCTACATGATTCCTTGGATCTGATCTTCAATAATCTTCAATACACATACTGAAAATATAATTCGTAATTCTTTTGATATCCTTCTCCCAGTCCTCCACCTCTTTGCCTGGCTGCTTATCTTCTCTATCAGCTGGTTAGTACTGGTGGTATTGTTTGTTACCTAGCTGCCCAAGTAAAGAACTGTAACCTTTATATATTTAAGAGCTTTAAAAATTTGCAAGTAGACTGGTCAGAAAATAACTACCGTGTCCCGTGTTGATTATTAAATGCTTAAATATATTGTCCCAAACAAGGACGACTGAGATGGAAACTCCATCAGAGGACTTCTGAAGGAGTTGTCGTGTCATGCCACGTCAAGCTCCTTGCTCAGATTCTAGGGTAGTAAAGGGACAGACAGTGCTTTTGCGAGACGATCTCTGGGTTATAGCATTGAAGATATCCCTCAAGCATTGAACAGACCCCTGGAAGAAAACAGGAACATTGTGCACCAAAGTGACAGCTGCGGGGACTGAAATCTCAATACATAGTTCTCAGGCATTTGTGTTTTGCCAATGGAAAACAGAAACTGTTCCCTGACATACTTTATGATGAACATCTTTTCCTGTTAGCTAAAAACCAACTTTATTTCAGAGCAGTTTCAGTGGAAAAATCTTTACCATCCCTACAAAAAGGTGATGCTTCTCTCCAAAATGTTTTTAAGAAAGCAGATATGTGTAAAGTCAAGTATGAAGTATACTGGAAAGCAATAAATGGCCTGTAAGAGGTCCAGGACTTTTGGTTGAGTTTGCAGACATGAAGTGTATGCAGTAGAGTTTGGAACAGATGAAGGAAAGGCACAGATTTGGAAGTATTTTTTTAAAACACTGGGTCAAACCAAGAACGTGGAGATCTCAAGGCCAAATTCTTGATCGATATAAAAGCAGTGTAAGCCACATGTCAGGCTCGAGTAGATCAGAGAGTTGGCCTGACTCTACTTTCCTTGCACTGATATGAAGCAGGAATAACTACACTGAAGCCAGTAAATAGGTTTTAGAAGAGTGTCAGAGCAGCGCCTGCAGATTTAAGATTGTTTAAGAGATAATGGGTCTTGGAGCAATTTTGGCTCTGGTAGCTGCGGAGCGTGATGGTAGCCTACGTGTCAAAAGGACAAAAGCAAGGGTGTATCACGAAAGCAATTAACAGCAGGGAATAAAATAAAGTAATGGGAAGACCGGCTTCGTTCTGTACTCTCCTTTTGTCTGTGTTCTGGATAAATTACACTTGCTTTTCCTTTCCAGTGACTGCTGTGTTAATGTACGTAACATCAGCAGCGGTACATGAACTTGTAACATCAGTAGTGGCGTAAGCACTGTTTGGTTTGGCCCAAATTACAGGACATTGAAAAGCACAGTGAAAAGGAAGGACTGCTCTTTTTCTTTAATGCAGTATTAATTGCTTTCCCCCCCAGTATGTTCTAGAGAGTCCCTCTTGCAAAGCCCAGGATTAAATTTCATGTTCACAGTTGTCCTAAACTAAGATACTACCCTTCGACTTTTATATTTTTTATTCTTGCTGGACATATCAAAGCATTTCGATCAGGCCAAGTCACTGAACAGAGGAGTGCCAAAGTAAATAGAAAAGTTTAAATTACTACAGCAAAGGGACCAAAATTTCAGCCAGGACCCGACTTATGGGGATTTCCAAGCTATTCTATAGGCATCCAGTATATAAATTTTCTAGATTTGACTTACCCATCAATTTTGATTATCCTGCTGATTTATTTCTGATTACCAAGGTCATCTCCACATTTAAAATGCAATTTATCTTGTCAGAAATGTTACTGATGGGGCTTCTCAGAGACTCAGGCCGGCCCCCAGCTCTTGCCATTTTGGAGCTGCTGGCAGGGAGCCTGATGGCCCCTGCTGCACCAGGCAAATCCCTGGGGGTCCGCTGGGACCTGCGGATGCACGCGCAAACCCTGCTCTCTCGACCCGCCCCACAGGCTGGTGGCTGCTAGAAATCGGTGGCAAGGGTCAGCTGCAGACCCAGTTTGTACCCTGTAACTCCCCCAAATGAGCCCAGGGGTGATGGCAAACCTGAATCCATCCCAGGGGATGGCAATGCTTTTCCCATCCCAATCGAATGGGTGCACGTGGAGCTGTGTGACACCGACTTGCACATTATTCCCTCCTGACTGGTCAAGAGGTTTTGGGTTTACACCGAAACATTCATTACATGACGTAAAATAGACAAGGTTTAGCTTATTTGTTGCCTCACACTTCAGGCAACGGGCTCTTTATCTGAATGTGTTCATTACCCGAGCTAATAAATATTTTTAACATAAAGTATTACCTCCTTCGGATTTTTGGAAACCAACCAAAGAATAAACACATCCGTTTCCTATTGTTGGTTTGGAGATATTTTAGGGCCCCATCTTTATTTTTAACCCTGACTTTTTCCCCTTATCCAGCAGTGGAAAAAAATTATGAGTCAACAAGAAAGCACAGGCAACAGCAGGGAAACCTCTTCGTTTCGGAACTGCGTATCTAACTTTTCTCTAGGTGGAAAATTGTAAACAAACAAACAAACAAACAACCCAGGCCAAAGCTGAAAAACCAAGCATTTACTTCTTTAAAAAAAAAAAATCTGAAACAAGCAAAGAAAAAAGATCACATGGACATTTCAAAATAAAAGCATTTTCTAGAAAATGTCAATAAGAAAGATTGAAAACCTTGGGGGCAGAAGGGTTTAGGAAAAAAGATGCCCCCAGAATCAGAAAAAAAAGTTTGGTTTTGGAGGTGTTCACTACCTGCATATGAGCAACCAGAGTTTTCCCAGCACATGGAGGCCATGGAGACCCTTCCTCGGCCAGATGAACTAGCGCAACATCTTAGATTTGTACCTGTACCTGCAGGTACAGGTGTAGAGGTGGAGCTGTGCTCTCCACAAAACCCAGTCGCTCACCAAAGAGTTGAGGTCATTCCCATGGGACAGAAGAGGGATGTCCGAAATGGGCAAAAAAGGACATTGTCACGTGTGGTGACAGGGAAATCTCCCATATGAAGTGTCCGCCCAAGTGGAAGTGCTCACCAACCCACTTTCAATCCTTTATCAGCAGTCCTGGCTAACCTGGTAGGTCCCAGTTGACTGGAGGTTTAACAAATGTGATATCCATCTACAAGAAGGGCCAGAAGGAGGATCTGGGGAACTACAGGCCTGTCAGTCTGACCTTGGTGCTGGGGAAGATTATGGAGCGGTTCATCTTGAGGGCACTCACAAGGCATGAGCAGGACAACCAGGGGATCAGGCCCAGCCAGCACGGATTCATGAGAGGCAGGTCCTGCCTGACCAACCTGATCTCCTTCTATGACCAGGTGACCCGCCTAGTGGATGAGGGAAAGGCTGTGGATGTGGTCTAC
>NW_008796043.1:6611656-6636287 GCF_000699145.1 Aptenodytes forsteri
TGGAACAGGCTGCCCAGGGAAGTGGTTGAGTCCCCATCCCTGGAGGTATTTAAAAGACGTGTAGATGAGGTGTTTAGGGACATGGTTTAGTGGTGGACTTGGCAGTGCCAGGTTAATGGTTGGACTTGACGATCTTAAAGGTCTTTTCCAACCTAAATGATTCTATGATTCTAAGTCTTGTGAGACATGTTAGCAACAAGCTAACATGCAGGTGGGCATGAACAGGAGCAGGCGCTTGCTGAGTAAGTGGTGGTTACCAGCCAGGTGCCGGTGAACGACTGTCCTGGTAGAAGAAGAGCATCAAACATGAGCCATAGTCACTTACTCGTGACGTGGTCCTTATCTCCTGCACTGGGAGTGCAGCAGAGCCAGCAAACCCTGATCCCAACGCTACCCTCCATGAGCAAACGAGGGAGGACTTTGTATCCCTCTCTCGCTTCTCAGGAGCAACATCCAGAGTAAAGCCAAACCCCTGCTCGGCTGCAGAGATGGCTCACAACATGCTTGAAAATGCCCTTAGGAAATGCAGGGTAAGGAATGGACAGAATAAGGGTTATTTGTTCTGATAATTGGTCCTGTCCCCATTTGCCCAGTTGCAGCCCAATTTGTGGGTTTGCAAGATCGTTGTAGGGCTGGCTCTTTACTTTGCCTGACTAAAAAGGATTTTCCCCGTTTTTAGGAAGAAGACTTGGACTTTAAAACTATTTGAATAGATAATACTTTAAAACAGCTTTTTTTTTTTTTTTTTAATGAGGCATGTGTTTCTTCCATCCCCGATTTCTATTCTTTGAATGCCTGTGCAATAAGTGACAGGAGGTTACTGGCAAACACACCCCAGTAAAGGGTTAAGAGGGCTGGTCCTGCAGCTTGCACAATTTCCCACTTTGTCTATAGAGAGGAGGGACTGATCTCTGAGCTCAGCTTCCTCCCCAGGATTTCCAATAGCCTCTCAGGACCTTCACCCCCACAATTGCTAAGGGTTTCAAGACCTTTTCCAGTTGCACAAGTCCTATTTTGCTTTCCTGAAGGAAAGTCCTATTTTCTAGTCCCTGAACGCTTTTGGCCCATGTGTGGTATCATGAAATAGCCCATCTTGGGATCACAAGGTACAAAGAACATGGAGGCTGATGGGGAACGGAAATGATAAACTTCACTTTATTTCATTGAGAAATTAGGGTGCAATGCCCGTATCAATACAAGGCAATACTTCTTCATGCCTCTATTTACAGTGCCAAAGAGCGAGAGAGAACAAGCGAGTAAGCAAGTGAGAGGGAGATTAACGAATACAATATACAGAAGCCTAAATTGAAACATCATTTTTCACAGGAAGAAGGCTTTGGCAGGGCTCATGCTGTTTCTGATGTAGTGTCTCCAGTCGGCCCCAGGAAAAGTTGGCTGCAGTTTCTCAGAACCTGCCTTTTGAGACTCAATGACTGCTTTTCTTCCCACAGATCCGATTAAGCTAATTGCACATTTTCTTTAATTAGAAGAACGGAGGTCATTTATCTGCAAATGGCCTGAAAAAAATGGATGTTGTTTTAATGTGGCCTTTTTTTTTTTTAATCCTTGCTTTTACTAAGGTGTTTGGCTTCTTTTCACACTGCTGCTTACAGCTACCCCGTTTTGCGAGGGCTAGGCACGCCGGACCTGGCATCCTGACAAATTCTTAGGGAGCTTATGAGACTGTTTTATGGGATCCAGTCACAGGGATTTATACTGTGAGGAAAACCTAGAGCTGAAGAGATCGTCCTCCAGCCGCGGTCTGAACTGAAGCGTAAATGAACTGAGACTCTGGGTATTTGTGCTTTTTTTTTAATTCTCCTCTAAGCCTGGCCTGCCGAACAAAGCACGTGGTGCCACATCAGAGAGGACCTGTAGGATAAACATCGGGGTGGTGGGGACCCACATTAGGGGTGCCTTCCAAGCTGCAGGGACTTTGAGGTGAAATGTGAACAATTGAGGGTATCTTACTACCACAATTTGACATGGAAAAACCTCCCTGAAACAAGGTAGATGAAAGCACTTTTAGACTCTTGCAAATGCCTCATGCCAAAGGTAGAATTGTGTATGCTCTCAAATCTGCCTTAAAGACAAGCTGCTGGACCCAGATGTTTTGCAGAGTTGGTGGATGTGGCAATCGCAGAGCTATGTGTGAGCCAGCACCAGGGGTACAGAAAAAGACAGCGTGTTTCAGTGATTCCTCAACTTCTGCACTGCCAAAATATCAGTCTCAAGAAGGCTGTCAAAAGCAGATCCTCCATCACATTATCCGTATTTGTTCTGTAAACCAAATAAAAAGGGCACGCTGGGCATTCAGGGCAAAAAGTCCCTCTCATCACTCAAGTCAGTGAAAAATGCTCAGAAAAGGCAAGGAATTAATGTGTGTGGGGTGAAATGGGTGAGGAGAAGGGAAGCTGCTAGAGCTGTGGTTTAGGGGATTTCCTTGAGCAGTGGACAACTCATCTGGATCTCTGCAATGTCTGGTATGTACTCCATCTACTGCAAACTGCAGTGACTTTGAAGACCTGAGCACGGGGAAGCAATCGGTACCACCATGCGCTAGTACCACCATGGCACTATACCTGCTGCTAATGAACACCACATAGTATTTATTTAACGTTCAAACCACCATATTATCCTGGGTTCATTGGCTCTCCATCCCAGTGAGGTGTCAATGTGGCAAGAAACAAGTGCAACAAAGACTTTCCTTTTCGGCTTGGAAGGCGGCAATGACCATCCTCCCTGCCAGGAGATGGGCTGTTCAGGGTTATTGCTGGCAATTGCCCAGCAAGTGACCGAGGTGAAGTCCCCACCAGGCTCAGGGACATTAAAAGAGAAGGGATGGGGAAGCTGATCTGGATTGTCACAGCAGCAGCAGCACACCTGGCTGCCCTCACCTCCCCGCCCATTGCCGGGGACCCGTGGGCCTCTGTACAACTGTCCCCCCTTTCCTCTTGGGCTTGCTCTTATGCTGTGCTCCTGCCTCCGTTTCTGTATGTGTGCCTTCAGCAAGCACCAAAGAAGATGTCATTTTTTTAATACTCCAAAGTGGTGTCAAACAGCTAAAGAAATAGGCTCTATCATACAGGGTTTGCCAAAACGTAAAGCAGTGACATCTGACCACTGCTGCATCTGGCTGCCTCCCAGTGCACTGGGAGCAGCTGTCCGGGAGCAAGCAGCCATGCTCAGCTGGACCTGGGAAGTCCTAGCGTCAGCCACTGGAATTAGCCCACAGGGGTTCATTCACCCCTTGGTGAGGCCTTGTCTGGCTCTGTGTGTATATGCTGTAAGGGGTTATGGTATGGACCTGGCCACAGCCTGGCTGTGTCTACCCTGTGCATTGTCAGAGGATGCTCCCACATGGATAGAGCATCACTCACCACCTTTGTACCATCCACAGCCTATCCAAAATCTCTGTGCCCCTGCTGCCTCATGTCAGCTGTTGGGCCGGCTGAGATATACTGCGAGCTTGTCTCTACAATCACATTTTCGTATATATCTGGCCTGGGTGCCGGTGGCAGGCTAAGCATGCACATCTGTACCCACCCCTGTTCATGATGTCCCCTCGTCTCCTTTTTCCCTCTCTGTGCCCTCTTGCAAAGATGCGCCATATACTTTTCTGACCGGCCTTTGGAAAGGCGCTCAGCAAAAATAAATGGGAAGGCAGAGTCAGGATCCTGCAGCAGCCAAATTTTCCAGGCAAGGCAAGTTTTTGCAAGCAGGCAGGGAGGTGAAGCTGTGTTGGCATTTGCCCTTTGCGCCTGGGGTATGTGATGGGCACCGAGCCCGACTGGACACATCCCATCAGGAAGGCAGGCATGGTAGCAGAGGCTGGCGGGGGCTCCCCACCGGGCAGGGAAGAGGTTAACCGCAGAGCTGGGCAGAAGAGGCCACTGGGCAAAAGACGTTGCTGTCTCATGTCTGGATGTTTTAGCGTAGAGCTGTCGTGAAGCCTCACAGAGCTGAGGGGTCCCTCAGTGGTTCCTATGGCTTTAAAGTGCCCGGGATGATTTAGTGGAGGGGAGGGATTCCTGATCAGAGAAGTGCCTTTTACTCTTTTTTTTTCTTTCTTTTTTTTTTTTTAAACATGTCGCTGATCAAAGCGGTGCCAGGGAGGCTAGGAAGAGCAGGATCCTAATGGATCAGCTGTGTAAAACATGTCAGCAGACAAGCCCCAGTTCTCAATGTGTCTCTCAGGGAACAGCTCGCAGATTAGAAAGAAAACACACACACACACGCGCGCGCACACACACACACGCACGAACCCTCCTGCTGACCTTGTGTCAAGGAGTTAAGTGTTATTTGGAAGTGATCGCAATCAGCTTTCTTTTTTTTTCTTTTTTTTCCTCATAGAACCCAAAAAATATGTTTCCCAAATATCCAACAATAATTCAAGAAGCGATGGAAAGATTTATACAAGTTAGACAATTACTTATTTGAGGCAAACTAAAAACATTTGGTAGAAAAGGGCAGTGGACTCTATTGTTATCCAAATGAATCATACCCCCCACTTACAGACAGGCTTCTCTCCCCACTACCCTTACAGCCATGACATATCTGGATGTACATGACCCTGCCACTGTTTCATTTTGGACAACTTTTGACAAGGTGTGGAAAAAATATTTCATATTTTCTTTAATAGGCAACCCATTAAAAAGGCAACCTCTTGTTTTAGAGGGGGAAAAGAAAACAGGAAAATTATGTTAACCGGAGACAGAAAGAAGTACTTTTTAACAAGTAGGGCAGTAAGAAAAGTAGCAATTATATATATATACACATGAAAGGTGGTTTTACATAAATGTTGATAAAAATGGTGTAAGATTGCCCTGATAGTGCTTGCTAATCCCTTGTTTAAAATAGGCTGCAGAGTTCTGCGGGAATTGTCATTGTTGCATGGAAAAACTAGCCTCTAATTCTGTAAGACTTTCCCTTGTAACCTGAATGGAAAGGACGTGTGTTAGCTAGGTGGGCAGGGTGAACCAGAAATGCCCACTGCACTCAGAACATTTCTGCTGTTGGTCTGGCCCATTGCACTCACCCCATCGCTAATTATGGGTCTCAACCAGGCTGAATCCAGCAGGGTTGTGAACAGCACGGCAGGACAACCTGCGTAGGGAGTAAGCTCGGGAGGATGGACAGAGTTTCAGATCACCTTCAGCAACACAGGTGTTTTACTTGTGCTCACAGGTCCTCCTTTCCAGTGCCTAAGTGATGTGGTGGCAATGAGAAGCAAAGTCTCCTCCTCAGCCACTGCAAAGGTATGAAAGCAAAAGCTCTCTTCCTGCTTCAGGAGCTCATGTCGCGCTACACCACAAGACAGGGGTAAGAAGGTGAAGAGAATAGAATAGACTATTTCAGTTGGAAGGGACCTACAACCATCATCTAGCCCAACTGCCTGACCACTTCAGGGCTGACCAAAAATTAAAGCATATTATTAAGGGCATTGCCTTTTCAGAGAGAAAGCATTGTACAAATGAAAGTCTTTAACCACCACCTTCCCCCTTCCTCCTTTGCAGGAGATTTATCCCAAAGACCAACACCACAAAATTTGCCACCTTTAGAGACAGGAACCCTCCCAGGGCATTTTAGCTGCTTTAAAATCACCTTAACCACGTGCCTGTTGTATCATCCTGACCGTAACTAGAGCTGTGGAACAAAGCTAAGGTTTTCAGCCAGCCAGCAAATACGAAGACGTAGTTATTTGATAAAGTAGCTGAAAACCCGGGGTTACATAAACAAAGAAAGAGTTCACTTCACACAAACATCAGCATTTCCACTAGAATAAATCTGTAATGCTAGCTTTCATCTCAGGCTGAGAGAAAAAAAAACCAAACCAAAAGAGCCTGTAGAAATATACACTGATATGTAATTATTTGCTCCATATTTTGTACACACTAAGTATAGCAAGATTTCTTATGAGGTGTATATTGATTTATGGTTACGTCTTTCAGTGTATCTTGTATCTGCATACAGTTTATAGGTTTCTTTTTTTACAGCTTTCCTGTAATTTAGTAAATTTTGATGAGTTATGAACCCAGTTTTATCTGAGGAATGTTCTCCAAGGAGCACGAGAGGCAAATATCCTCTGCCTGGCTGGGCTGGGCGCAGCGGCCAGGGACAGCTGCGCCAGGCAGCCACACGGCACACGCTGGCGCTTGGGGACAGAGGGGACGGCTACGGGGGCTGCTCAGGTGCCAGGCTGTCCCAGGCTTTCTCTCTGGGGTGTGTTATTTCACGGTGGCTGCAGGTTTGGAGCCAGGGTCCCACGCCTCCATGGTCCCCTGCAGTGAAACGTCCTGTCCATCCTGCTCTCAGGGGTGTGGGGACAGCGAGGGGGAGCAGCCGCTTTGCTATGGTGACTTCTCCCTGCGGGTGTGCTTCAGTCACCCGCCACAAAGATGAAGTGGTATCGGAGGGTTTTCTGCCTCAGGGTGGGACTACGGTGCATTAAGGAAGGCCCGGAGGAGAGGTGGGAGGGCAGAGCTCTGTGGAAGAGAAATGTCTCCTCTGGAGCTTCAGTTTTCAGCAGCGAGACCTCAGCTGCAATGCGAGGGTCTGCATCCCTGAGCAAATGCTGGAGACGGTGATGGCCAATGCATCCCTGTGTGCCGGTGCCTCTTTGGGGGACAGCTCTGGCCCCACCACGGGGAGGGACAGCGAGGCAGTGGTGAGGCGGTCACCAGGTGCCTGGGCCACCCTCCAAGAGGGATTTGAGGGGACAGGTTGGCAGTCTTGGGAAGCTTGAGCAGCAGTGTCAGGGAGAGGAGGCAGCTTGGCCAACAGGCTTATGCTTTGGTCTTTTGGATCTTTTGGAAAGTTTAAATGCGGAGCCGGGCAACAGGGACCGCCTGCGGTTCAAGGGAGTGATCTATCAGATCTCTTCTGCCTCTGCCTCTCTGCTCCACTGTTGGGTATTTGGGCCTCCTGCTGAAAAAGAGATGAAATCCTGTAAAAATGGTATTTTTTTTGCAATGGAAGAGATTTTTCCCAACATTTGGATAATCTACTTTTAGTGTGATAATTGACACTATATGCTATGCGTGAACAACATTGTACTCTAACAATTACTGGAGACCAATTCACCAACCACAAATCTCTATTTAAAATGCAGCTTTATCACCATAGCAAAAATATTGACTATGTGATCACCATGAACAAATAAGGAGAAGACAGATGCTCCCCGTTTCATCTCTCTCCAGTCCTGTTTACACTTTAACCATTTTGCCACTTGATCTTCAACCTCTGAATAACAACGCTAACCTCAGTATTTCCTACTTAGCTAAAAATAAAGCTAGACGCCTTTCTAGTGCATATGATATTAACGATCGCTTTATGCATTCAGATAAGGCATTTGCTTGCTCAAAGCATGTTTGCCCAAAACCTCTTCCATTTCTCAAGAGGCTGGCTGGATCCATTGCTCCAAAAAAAGGTGACATGATGGCCCTTCTTCCAAGTAGGAGCTAGCAATGGGCAGGTCCCTGAAGGTCTGCGAGTTCGGTTTGGTGAAGATGATGAGAGGAAAGTTTAGATGAGGAGCTGGGTTTTGCTTTGGCCTCTGGAGATGGCACAATTAGCTTGGGAGGCTCAGGCCGTGGTGATGAAGACACTGCTTCTGGCAGGGGCTGGCAGCAGTCCCCTGCCTCTGGGAATTGGCCTTTCCTTTCTGAGGCAACTGCATTGATTGCAGCAGAGGCAGCGGTGATTTACAGCAGCCTGTGTGAGAAGAGAACAAGGATATGCATCTGCAAATAAACGCTAATGAGATGTTAAGATTAAGAAAAGCCAGGAAATTCCAGAAGTTGGGGCTGCTACAGCATCGTTAGTTCTCCTGCAGCATGGTGCGTATCTGGCAGGGAGGGGGCCCGGGGGGGCTCCCAGCCAGCCTAGTGCCACTGTGCAAGAGGCAGGCTGTGTATGTGATCGATTGCTTCCCTGCAAGTGAAGGAATTACCCCTGCGCTGGGCAAAACGACACCTCTGACGGGATGGAGCGGTGCCGGGGAAGCGGAGGTTGTGCATCACCCCAGAGGCAATGCCAGGAAGTCGTATGACTGGCGGTGACAGGGGGATGCAGTAAACAGCAGCCTTTGCCTCATCTTCAAAAGGTCATAATCAAAGTCTTGCTGGTTATGATCCCTATCATTGCAAAATTGCATCAGCAACCAAATTATCATTGCTTTCAGCATGTGATCCCTTGGGGTAGGGGGTAAGAGGAAGGAGGAAGGCCTATCAGCCATCACAGTGATTGCAGCAAAGAAAGAAAGTACTGGCTGTGTGCTACGGTGGGCAGGGGTAGACAGGGCACACTCGTAACTCAGACCGCTCAGTGGCATGGTTTTGGTGCAGGAAGATGGTGAAACTCTACTTGGGGCTGGAGGACTTGGCCTATGGGGATGAGGGATGGAGATGAGTTGTGGCAACGGACTGGGACAAGAGCTCCCTTAATTCCCGGTCCCACGTCACATAACAGCAGGGAGGCCCTGGACGTGCCTGGTTGCCAGGGTTCACTTTTTGTGACCTGTGCAAACCTGGCAAGAAAGGCTTTTGTTTCAGATCCCAGCCAAATGCTGGATGGCAACAGCCTTGGTGAGGAGGCTAATGTTCAGCCTTGGCCAATGGTCCCCCTGATGGATGGTGAGGCCCGTGCAAAGACGCAGCCTCAGGACGTAACCTCCTTCTCCTCTGGTTCCACGTAGTCTCTTAGAGAAGAAATATTGCATCCTACAAGACCTTCCCCTGACTTTCTGTTAACCTGTTACCCAGGCTTGGTTGAAGACCAACTTTGTGTCCAAGAAGATAAATAGCTCAGCAGACAGAGGGGTGTCTGTCCTTCTCTTCTGCAAAACACTGCATGGAAATATTTGACTTAACCTGACCCACAAATTGAAAGAGCATCCTGAAAACAAAAGCTGGAACTAAAAATAGGCAAACCATTGATGCACTATTTTTCTCCCTGTACAGGAGAAATTGTTTGCATCCTAAGCTGTTGTTTCTTGGGTTGGGATAGTTTGTTCATATAGGTAGGGGCAGGAGTATGTGCATGTAATAAAATTTTCCCCCCTTTCTTTTTTTGTGGATAAACATAAATGGCAGCTGAAGGACACGTGTAAGAATATTTCTATTGGCCGAGATTACTGACACATTGCAGAGCTGGGCATTTTACAATGTTTGTTCAAACCAGTTCAGCCCCTGGTGTGAACTGACTTCACTCCACCGACTGGGATAGGACTGCACCCCAGCTGGAGAAGCGTTACCTCCGCTCAGGTTCAGAGCACCAGGGACAACTCTCAAAAAGAGCGTAGAAATACCTGCTCTAAACCTCCAAACACAATCCTCTGGGATACGCAGGCACCGTTCCTCCCTAAGCACTTGACCCGCAGCACGCCGGAGAGTAAACTGCCCATGAAAACATCATGGGCATTGGGTGCAGGGGAACAAGGGGCATCTTGAAGGGGTTTTGTTAATAGCTGCACAACTCCTGTATAGCTAAAATGATACTGATGCCTTTTTATTGATGTGGGAGTAAGCACAGGACATGGGTTTAGGATGATCTGGCCTCCCAGTCTTAGTAAATGTTGTGGCAGCACAGGAGAAGGCATAGAGACAGTAAGAGGCTGAAAGTATGTTAAAATACCATTCAGACAGATGTAACGGGATCATAAAAGCTAGCAAGGATGCACAAAGAAACAAGATCCAAACAGAGGCTAATTCAATATTGTAGCAGAAACCTGACAAAGTGTTTCTCTTAAGATACTAATAACTGAATATTAATTAATAAGAAATATCTTAATAGGATGGTCAAAGGAGATTTAAGCCAGTACAAATTATTTAAGCACTCATGATGTAATGCTGTTAGGAACAGGAAAGGTAATTAGCAGAGGCTGCAGTGAGGAGCTGTAGGGGAGACAAGGCTTACAGACCCCTTTTCCCTGGGGTTTTGGGCTGGGTAGGAGCCCCCACTCCGTGCATGAGGGACCAGGGACTGGCACGTGCTTTCCAACTTCAGTGTTCAGCTAAGTCTCCTGCAAGGCAGAGGGCTCAGGTACCACAGCGACGGGTCTAGCAGGACCAGCCGGAGTAGAGGAGAAGGGAACTTCGTGTGCCTAGAAATGCTGAGGAACAAGCCTTCAGACAGACCTTCACCCATCCATCCCCCACCCCCTATCTGTCCCTGAGTTATTCACGTCCAACAATGCGAAAAGGCTCTGTTTGGCTGTGGCTCAGCAGATTACCACTACATTTAATAGCTGTCTTTGGTATGACGCCGTTCGCCTTATCTCTCCTCTCTCCTTTGACTCGGCCTTTGAACACTAATCCACCTTCTAGCATAGCCTGCACCCCGCTTCTGCTTGATCTTTGTTTGCCATGAATGCATACGGCTCCAAGGATTTTAAGAGCAGTGTCTTTGCTGCTTGGGCCCACGTTGTTGCAGCACTTAAGAGATATGTGGATCTGCTAGCTCCCATAGCTTACTCCTGGGTTTACCCATGAAATGAGTCAGAGTTTTCCTTCCAAGACCCAAGTTCTGCTCTTAAGCTTTGATTCGGGACCTTTTTCTTTTTTTTTTCTTTTTATGTATGTGTATTTATTTGCAAGGCAGCGCAGTACCTGAAAGGACTAGACAGTGTGAAAGTCTTTCCATGCATACCCCGCATACATATGTATTTACTCTCCCTTCCCTTGCACACACACACACACACACACACACACACACACACACACACACACACACACACACACACACACACACACACACACACACACACACACTGGAGCAGAGTTCAACAGCCCAGTCCTACCAGTGTTTAAAGTCACTTGGCCTCTTTTAAGCCTTTAAATAAAATTTGTTGTCTCCATGTGTGTGGTGGTTGGGTTTTTTTCTTTACCCCACTTCTTAGGAAGGAAAGCAAATGTTTCTGGCACTCCACTGCTGGATTGCTCGCATATTTGCTTGAGGAAAAAAATTATAAAAGATGTTTGGCATAGTTTTCATTCAAAAAGGAATCCAGTGCCAGATCCAAGCATTGAAAACAAATGTGTGGCTTAACTGTCATTTACTCCAGGATCATGGGAACTGCTGCCTGATTTTCCCAATGAGCAATCACTAGCGTGCTCTCCTGCGGTATATGAAGCGCACTGACTTGACCAGCTTGGTGCAGCTTGAACATCACGGCTGTGCCTCCGGGTGACAGCCTGGGCGCTGATGTCAGCAGAGCCACATCTCCACCGCCACCCCTGCCGCAGAGCTGTCACGCACGTCTCGTGCTGGTGAGAAATCCTCCCCTCGCCTTTTGCTGTGTTGTGACCAGACAACGTGTATTTGTCCTAATAATGTGAAGTTTCAATGTGAAGAGCTCCTCTGGCTGATGGCACTGATGGAGCATCATCCTGGGGTTGCAGGCATTCAGCTGGCAAGTCATTTTCGGGGTGACATAAGTGGTGGGAAACACTCGCCATCACCCAAATCCCCACCTCCCCACGGTGCATGGATGCTCTCACAGTGGGTCTGGGCTTTGCTGCCATCACCACCGTCACCGAGCACCTCCCTGGTTAGAGAGGGGCACCCCGACCCTGCACAGTACTCTGCCCCCCGAGGTCCTCCCCAGCCTCTCAGCATAACACCTTTCGTGGCGGAGGGAGGAGCTCGCCTCAGACCGCACCAGAGGGGCAATGAAAGACAGTTTTAGGGCATCTGAAACTGGCATGAAGTGGTACCTTTTACCTACAAGCTGTGGCCAGGATCAGATCAAAGCTCAGATCCTCAGGGCTGGCCACATGGGAAGCACCATGCCCTGGCCTTGTGCTCCCACGACAGCATCGCTCCCTGGGGTACGGTCATCGAGGCACCCGGCCGGGTGCACCCTGCGGCTCAGTGTCTGTCCGCTGCACTCAAATCAGAGAGCTGCTCTGGACTTCACTGGCATTTTTGTGAGAAGAGAATTCAGTCTGTGAAAAGTGCATGTAGTCCACTGGCAGCCATCTGCTCTGCTGTAATGCCCGGCTTTTATTGACTTATGTGCAGCACTCGGCGAGGACCTGAGCTATTATCCAAGGGCAGTGAAGCAGGAGCTAGCTTTAGAGACGTGGTGATAAAATAGAAAATTATGTACAAAGTAAAAGGGTCAAACCCCTAATCTGAAGTGTTCTAGTCAGTTTGCCATGCTGGGTGTTCCTCCTGGACAGGAGATAACCCCATTTCCAAAGAGTTTGGGAGAAGTTCAGCAGAAAGGAAAAAAAACCTAAAAAAAAAAACCAAAACCAAACCAACCCACAAAACCAAAAACAGAGTCAGCGACTCCAGAAAGCAGCTCTTAGTCTGTCTGTTCCAGTCTGAAATAAAGTCATCCCTCTTAATTCCCAGCGCATATTGTTCCTACCAAAGAGCAAAACCTTAGGAGGAAATCACAGCAGTGAAGGGAACGCCAGCTCCTTTGTACTATTTTTCAACCCTGCCTTGGGAGCCAATAATCTGTCATCCCTTGAATAAACAAGCACCTTATCATATCACAAACATTTATTTAACCCTTTTCTCCTGAGCTTTTACCAGCCAAGCAAAGTGGCTGGGGGGGGGGGGGGAGCCCTACCTTCAGAGTCTCAAATTTCCTGTGTATTACACCCAATCTGTAAAGTGTCAGGCCGCCCTTCTTCTTCAGCCATGAAAAGCAGCAGCTTGAATCCCTGCATTTCACATAGCACAATCAAATGTTCCTGTCCCCCCATTATCGCCTCCCTCCCTGGAGACGTACCCTCGATTCCATATTCCATTCCATCCAAATGGAGCCAGATTTAATTTCTTGGAGGTTGGGGGTGGGGGTGACAAGGGAGATTGTTTACCTAGACTGCTCTGGCAGAAAGGACAAATTTCCTGTGTATTACACCCAATCTGTAAAGTGTCAGGCCGCCCTTCTTCAGCCTCCATGAAAAGCAGCAGCTTGAATCCCTGCATTTCACATAGCACAATCAAATTTTCCTGTCCCCCCCCGGTACATTAACGCCTCCCTCCCTGGAGACGTACCCTCGATTCCATCTGAGGGTCCATCCAAATGGAGCCAGATTTAATTTCTTGGAGGTTGGGGGTGGGGGTGACAAGGGAGATTGTTTACATTTCTTCTTTTAACAAGAGACTGTGATGAACAGAGCTTTTGATTCCAAGTTGCCGAGGGTTTTTTTTTAGAGATATTCTTTGACTCTGACATCATCAGAAAATGGAATCAGCAAAGTATGTGCATTTCCTCAGCTCCCACAATATCCATTTTCTCTCAGTGGATGTTTCTTGTTTTTCTTTTCCAGTGTTGCTCCCACACAATGGGGCCAATTTTTGTTCAGGACAAAGAAAATATAAACAGAGCATAGATTTGGAATATGAGCAAGGCCTCCAAGCTTACAGAAATCTTCAGCCATGGGGAAGGGCTACGTTATGTTAACTGTCTGCCAATAAACCCTGGCTAATCAAGTGCCGGCCAGTATCTCCAGTTGCTTTGCTGGTGCCTCCAGAAGGCTGCAAATGCTGATGGCCAAGACTGGTGCTATGAAATAAATTCTTGATTTAGACTCGGTGGAGTCCCTGAGCATTTGAAGTGCATGCGTTGCAGGTAAGGCCAGCTGACCTGAGCAAGTGGGCAGGCAAAACCTTTTTTCCCCACCGCAGTAGGGTATCATAAATACTGAGCTCACCAGCCAAAGTCCAGCCATCAGAGAACAGCCCCACACAGAAGAGAGTCAATTACTGGAGAGTCAAACTGGCCTTCCCGTGGGGCTTGGCATGTTAGCCTCCTAGAAGCTTGTGAATTAGTATGTGACATTAAAAAAAAATTACTCCACTCACCAACTCATCTTCTAGCTTAAGAGAAAGATGAATATCTAGTGTTCAGTCATGGAGTAAAACCTGCTCTTCCAAACAGCTTGGGAAGTTCATTCTTTCAAAGGCAGTTATTATTTTAGCTATAATTAGCTATATTTGCTCCTTGTGGGTAAACCACAGAGTGTGAAAGTGTCCCCTCATGCAGCTCCACAAGTGGCTTGCTCATGCTGGCCTGGACATCAGCCAGCCTGGGATGGCCAGTCCCTGGAAGACAGAGGCAGCTCACTGGGGGCTGCCAGAGCCGAGCACTGCCGTGTGCACCCCCGGGGCAGGGGCTGGTCTCCCCAAGTACCCAGGGCATCTGCATTTTCACAGGAGAGTCTTCATGACAGCGAGTCACCCAGGTCTGCATACAAGACGGCACTAAGCTGTGACAAGCTGATTTACACTAGAAGAGTTGATTTATGATGGGTGATATAAACCAACTGCAGTAAGGGCCTCATATCTCTGGGCTCACCGACTGCAGCTCAGAAGCTGCTGGGAAATGCCCCGTGAAACATTTATCTAGATAAAATAATGTTCAGCCATCAGCAGATGAACCTCATTGACATCCTCTGAATCCACAGCTTGACAGACCTTGTACTGAGCAGCAGAGACACAAGTTTGCTTATTAAAAGGCTGAAGTCTACAGACAAACCCTGCCCTCGCTGAAATGACTAGGACTTTGGTTCAGTTGGTCTACTCTGGGTCTTCTCTGGTCTTACAACCTTGTCTGCTGAGATCAACAGGTTGGAATGAGAACTGACCCGGGGGAAAAGGAATAAATATGTGATCAACAACTCAGCTTCCAAAGGCTGCTTTTATTAACAGTATTAAAATGGTGTCTTTTAGCTCTTCCCGTTGCCTAACAACTAGCATGAGAATGAACTATTTGCAAGTTTTCATTTTGCCCAAGAATTTTTGATTCAGATGTTTCCACTCGTTAGCAAAATGAATACCCTTGCAGTCAACCAAGACCCAGAGGATCCCTCAGCAAAGAACAGGGCAAACGAAAGCCTCCCTTGGATGAAGCTGGGTGACTGCCCACGGGTTGGATCCAGAGGCTCCAAGACTGTGCTCCATGATTTTAGCATCATGGCAGCAGTTACGTCCATCAACGCTTTTGAGTCAGCGGGCCTGAGTATGTGACTGGCAAATGCAAACATGGAGAGAAATTCTGAAAAAATATCCTGTGAGGTCACCAGATGACACCAAAAATCAGTCCTAAAGAAAAGGAAGAAAGCAAGCCCAGGATGAAGTGAAGGGTTTGGGCCTGGAGAAGAAATGGCAGACAGAAGTCGCAGAAAGGCTGAGTGGAGTCTGGGTTCTGCTCGCGAAATGCTGGCGATTTAAAGGAGAAATACGTTTTTTTCATAGGAAGCTGCTCAGCTCTCAAAACTCCGGGGTGGCTCATGATCACTAAACCCTGCAACAGGAACAGTCCCAGAGCCAAATTCATCCTTAGCAAAATGCAAATTAACTTAACCTTATACTCTTAGAAATAAAGTCAGCACTTAGCATAGGCTGAAGAGACACATTAGCTTCTCGAAGTCCTTCCCCCACTTGCAGCAGGGAGAAGCCAAGGAAAAGGGTTTGATGTTAAAAGGAAGGCAGAGGGGAGCGCCTGGCTGGCGGGCTGTGGTTTTGCTTCAATTCTCACAGCCATGCCCGCAGAGCCCCGGGATACACAGCACAGAGCTGGCTCCTTGTAACCATGGGGAGAAAGGATAAATGGATTATTTTGGAGTGATATGCATGTAGAACTCATGCCACTGGAGAATGTAGCCAGACTATTTTTAATGTACTGCTTCATTTTGCACCTGCTACCATTACAGAGTTGTTTTTGTTTCCATTAGAGCCACTTGTCTTGAGGAGTTTAGAACTCCTATGAAATGTGTAGTTCTGCGCTGGATCTTCGTCCTTAGTTCAGAAGTAAAGATTTTTATCATTTAAAAACAGAAGAAGGTTAGCATGGCAGCATTAAGAGCATATGGAGGGGTGTTCTGAATAATTTTACGGGGTTTTCATAATTGCCATTCCTGAAGGGCAGTTTAACATAGCCTCCTTTATTCATTCTGAAATGGAGCAATACAGGCTACAAGGACCTGTCCCTAAGGAGCTTGCAAAACCAAAATTGCATGAAGAGTCATTCTCAAGTACTTAATCAGCCACAATATTGCAATAAAATTATGAAATAAGAGATATGAAAGAAGAGATAAGTGGCCCTTTTTCCCACTCCCACCATGCGGAAGGCCAAGTGGAGCTCAGCATCTCTTTGAGAGGTCGGAGGCTGGTGCCTGGCGCGGAGCTGCGTTGCCTTAGATCGCACGCTCCCAAATACCATCCCGGTGCAGTGCCAGGGATGAAACTTGCTTCAGCAGCCTGCCAGAGCCCGCAAGGGAAGCTGATGTAGAAACACCACGTTGTTTGCTGTTTGCCCTCTGCCACCTTCTCTGATGAACACCAAAAGTGTTTTTGTTAAATTGTGCTCATGTTGCAGCGTAATTCCACTGAGAATAGCTGTGGACATGCCAAAGTCCCTAACACCTGGATGTCTACAGCCTTTCATGGTATCTCCCCAGCTAATGCCAAGGCAAGGGCTCTGCAAATGCTCTCTGTGGCCTGGTTCCGTGCCACAAGTGCTCCCGTGTTTGGACAACAGCCATTTGAGCAGAGCCATGCTCTCTCCACGAGGCAGAGACAGCAGGAAGAGGATTATTTGCAGATGTTTTCTTCCTGCCACAGAAAGCTGGTGCCCTGACAGTCTGCTAAATGGCTTTGAGGCATGGCATGCTTCGCTCTGTCAGCAATGATCGGTCTGAGGGCAATGGCCAGCTCCCACAAGGCACCTGCAGCGCTGCAGAGCACCCACCAAGCCTGTTGGATGTCTCTGCTTTTCAGGCTGGGCTCCCCAGAGGCCCTCTCAGCCTGACCCCTGGCAACGCTGTCTTGCTCAAGACCGTTTGCCTGTTCTCCTTTCCATGTTCAAGCTCTTGACCGGGTTGTTTTGCAGTCAGCATAATAATGGGGAAGGTCTTATATAGCACCTCCATTATTAATAGTCCTTATGAAGTCTCCCCGTCCCACACATTCTTGTGTAAAACCAGGAACCAAGGCAGGCGTGAAGCAGGGTAGCAGTTTGGAGCGGCTGCTCAGCCCTGCACCAGTACCAACCGCCTTCAGGGAGGAATCGCATCCCGGGTTCCCATGAAAACAAGGTCTGGGGTGATTTTTGCCCCATGCGGCCCAGGAGAAGTCAGAAATAACAGTGCAAATCCTCAGTGCCAAATATATTCAAGACGACTGGCCCCATGTCTTCATAAATCAAGCCAAATCACTCAATCCAAAGCATTCTGAATGCAAGTCATGGGTTTGGGTCCTTTATCTATATTCATTTGGACAATAAAAATGCATTATTTCCCCCCTGAATATTAATTCAATTAATTCAGACTCTTAGACCAAATTTCTTTCGACAGCCCTTGCACACTCTCTCCTTGGCTTTCTGCAAATTCCTGACCAGTGACTTCGCCGGCAGTCATCTCGCCTGGACCAGAAGCGCGAGTGCTTAACCATCTAATTACAACAATTTCTGTCAGGAAATCACAATTAATTACGTGGGCGATTGCAAGTTTGCACACATTTGGAGTTTGCAAACATTTCATCCAAAACGCATTAACCTAACGAGATGCCACGGACGCCAGCCAAGGGGGGCTGCAGGCTCCGCTCTCGCTGTATCCTAGTAAGGGAATCCTCACACTGCAGCAGTCCCACTGGGAGGATCAGACTCGGGCCACTGAGTCCTTCTTATCACAGCTGCCTGCCAAATTCTTCTTAGGAATAAGTGTCACTTTGTGGTACCTCTATTTTCCTTCCCAATAAAATAATAATTTGGCAGTGCCTGAGATGATGATAGTAAATCAGTGTAAGACAGCAGAGGTTACCGATAAATTCAACCTATTTATCAAGCCACGTCACTTAGCTATGTTAGCTGCAAGCAGACGTAGGCTACTGTACTCTTAAAGTAGTTTGCTTCAGAAAATGAAGTAGGTAGTGTTCTCAGGAAAACAAGGAAACATGACCTCTCTTCATCCCAGGAGGGAATTACTGGGGGCTGACCTGCCTCTGTTGCATTAGCATTGCACGCTGGGGCTGAACCACAGCCACCCTGCCTTGTGTACCAGTGTGACCATCGCCTGGACCAACTACGGCCCATGGGAGAAAAAGCAGGCGTCCTCCCCACTCTTTCTAGTACAACACCACGTTTTGCACGCCCCTGACATGATCTGTTGCCCAGCACCCTGAGGCATTTCGAGTCTTTCAGAGTTTCAGGGACAAGTCAGCATGGAGGCCAGACAGTCCCGCCCACGGGCTGGCCCAGAAGTGTCCCACAGGCTCGCACTAGCAGCTGGTTTCTCTGCTGTGCTACTGAAGGACTGCAAGGATGAGTGTCCCCAAAGGTCTTGATCTCCATCTCCTTCTGGTCCTGCAGTGACATCCACCCGATTGCTGCTGAACTCCTATCCCCACCGTGGGATCACGGCGCCGTGATGAAGATCCTATTAGAAGTAAAACCTACAGTCTAAATTATATGTGCAAATCACCTCCTCTGTATGGGTTTTACACTGTAGGACAGCAAGATTTTCCTTGAACTTGGGGTTACAATTTTAATACATGTCCCCCTCTTCCTCTTATATCCTTCTTTCACTTCTCCTTGCATTTTCCCACTGGATTGCAGTGCTTTTCAAAGAGGGAACAAACAGGTTATCTTAAGAACAGACCACAGACTTGAAATCTGCCCTCTGTTTTCATAAAAAAGAAAAGTTTTTCAGGAGGATAATCATATTCGGAAATGATGTGACTAAATGTTATCAGGTTGTCATGGTGATTGCAGTCTTTTAAAAAATGTCTGTATTGTGGTTCACTAATGAGCAATATATTAACTAAACCAAACACTATTTGTCTTTTCAAGTATTATTCATACGCACTACTGAATTAAATCTCTTTTTTTTTCTGCTATTGGAATACTGTTCTTTGTCTTATAAACACTGGAACTGAATTCAGGCAATAAACAAGAGCAGAGATAACTTTGTCACCTTTGCTGTATTTCATACCACTGTGTCAAGCTGAGCCTCTGCAGTACTAGATACTGAGCATCACATTGCCAGCAAAATTCATTACTTAAGGTAGAACTCAGACCTGTAGTTTCTGGCACTTCAAATTTTGTCAGTCTCAATTTCAGTGTGGTTCCCACCACATATCTCACCGGTGTTAGGGTTTACATTTGCGTGATGTGCAGAAGACAAGCTAGAACGCTGAAGCAATGCATGATTTGGGCTGGCTCTAAGTTCGACCCACCCCTACTAGCTCAAACCTTTAAAATTAACCTTCCAAGTCCCCTAGACCCCATGTGGCCCCTGAGGGAGCTTTCCTTCTCCTAAGCGGGCATGGAAATGGTAGAGATGAAAGTACCTTTTAGCACTCATACATGTACATGTCAAGGCACGGTCTGCCTTCAGAAACCCTTTGAACTTTGGAGCTGTTCCCAGCAGCTCCCCTAAAACATCTCCCAGAATCAATCTACCACAACCCAAGAGGACACCGGGGTTTTGGAGGGGCAGTGAGGTCACACCGGAGTGGAGAATATGATGATACCCTAAGAGGGACAGTGAAAACCTTTGACAGTCTTCTGAACACGAAACTGTGCCATCCCAGGTTCAGGCTTGATCAGGACCTTCACTACCCTCAGAGAACTCTCCAAACCCTGCACTGAGAGTGGAAGTAGCTCCAAATGATGCAGAGGATAAGACAGAGCTGGGCCCTGTCCAGACGGACATCAGCCATAAATCACACTTTTGCAAAATAATTTCAGGTGGCACTCTGCTATTTTTCTGAAATGAAAACTGTGTTTATGTTCCTGATTCTTTTGACACAAGCTAAGATGAAAATCCCAACTCCTCCAGTCTTCCCTGGACCCTGTGCCTGCCCGAGATCTGCAGGAAATCCATGATTTTGGCTACGTCCCCTTGCAAAGCAAGTTCGTCGGTAGGGGATGAGAGAGCTGAAAACACACCGTTCAGATGTTTCATGTTCTGAACGGAAGAGAAATTATGGCGTACACTTAGCCCTTATATTACATGCTTTTCCTCTGCAGTTCACACTAAGGTCCCATTGGCATCCCATTCGTTTTTCAAGCCTGCTAGAGGAAGACCACATTAACTGGAATCACTAATGACTAGCAGTTGAATTAGTTAAGTCTTCCCAGGCATTTTGCAACTTTTGTTTATAGACGTGTTTAATATCATGACTCATTCACTTTATTTTTGTTCAGTGAGTAATATTTGGTACTTACACGTGTTTTCTTTTTGTAACATGCGCGGCTTTGTAACATGTCTTTTGAATACAGAATCTCCCTTGTTTCAACTTTACTCTACTTAGACAGAATTTAAACGCATAAACCCTGCTATTGAAAATTCATCATTAATTATGCCTAACTACTCTCAACATAGGTTTTGTGTGTCAAAAGAGTAGTCCTGGCTCTCCCCGTCCCCACTATATTTCCCCTCCTCCCCCCCACCATTGCAAGACTATATTTAGTTGGAGATTTAGGTTGATCTGCAATTCCCGCTGCAAATTCCTTTCCATCAGCAACTACAGCCAGAAGGTCTGAATAAGGGAAAGGTTTGCACTTCAAGAGGCTTCCTGTTTCCCTGGATTTTCAGGTTTGCTACTGTTTGTAGAGCGAGGCTGGTACTAGACTCTGCAGACTAAGTGGCTGCTAACTCATCCCTGTTCTGGCACTGGCATCAGACTCGGGTGCAAAACGTTGTCTGGTTGATGGCCCTTCCAGAAATATAGGCAGCGAAAGCAAGGAAAGCATGTCTGATCCTGAAATATTTCCAGAGCAAAGTGTCAGAGAGGATAATGCTGACAGGACTGGCAATCTCTCCGAGAAGGAGAATGAAGTAGAGGAGAGCACTCTGTAAATCACTGCGGAGGAAAGCGCAGCGCAGGGAGAGCTCGGCGCGTAGAGGACTGAGACACACAACCCTGCTTCAAATGCAGGCAGGGAAAACAGGAAGAAAAATATTATATACTCATGCTAGGTTTTCTCTAAGCTTTCCAATAGTTCTTTTTCCATAATGCTTGCCCTCCTGGCCTTGGTTGTGCCCTACCCTGCAAGCTCCCTCTCCCTTGGTTTTAACCTAAAGTAAAAAGAAGCAGCGAGACGCAGCCTTCGCTTCTTCCAGGACCCGCACTGCAAAGCCCATGTGCTGCCTCTTCCCAAAGAGAAGCCCAGTCTGGGATGAGAGCCTTGCCTGGGGGGCTTTGGAGACCAGGGTTCAACCACCTCCTGTCCACAAACGTCCTGGGCAGAGCCTGCCACCTGTAAAATGCACGCCTTTTATTCACCTCCTAGGCATGTTGAGAGGATAAATAGCTTAAAGCCCACGAGATGCTCAAATATTATGGTCCTGGGAAGCATGTAGTACTGGAGATTAGTTGGGTTTGCTACCTTATTCCCCTCCAGACTCTAAGATTTCCATTTTGCGAACTATTTCACTACCATTCACGTTCATGTTTTTACCCACTGTTGAACTGTCAAAAAATAGCCAGTCTGGATAATTTCAGTTTCAGCTGCATTTTAACACTTTAACATTTGTTAAAATGAAGCCAAACACTTGCCTACCTAGTTTGGATGATGTCAATGTATGTGTAAAATGAAGTCGATAAAGAGTGTAGTATGGAGTATATCCAATAGCTGATTTTTTTGTCAACCAAGAGAAACAAGATGACTGTATAACAAAGTTATCCCTAGAAGAAGAATCAAGGCTGAGGTGCAGTGAAAAGATTAGCTGCACTTGTTCGTCTGCAAAACCTTGCTTTGTGGTATTACGTTCTTGTCAGTAATCGTAATAATGACTCTAAGTCTGAACAGAAGCCAGATGATGTTGATGGAGTCCTTCATGGAATTCAGTAGGCTCAGGAGCACGCTTTACGTTTATAGTTTCTTTTGCCCTTGCTTAACATTTGTAGGCTCGAGGCCAAACTTCTTAGGTGTTTATCACAAGAAGCCAAATTTTCTATGAATGTCCCCAAAGAATATCCACATTGCTGACCCGAAGGGCTCACTTTCCACAGGCCCAAGCATGAAGGGCCCTTTGAAATGATGGCTCCAAGTGTCAGACCTATCTTTTATTTTCACAGCATGTGCTGACTAAACAGGGCTGCCACTGGCTTCCATCTCTCTCCATATTTTCTGTTTGCTATCTCAGCCCTTATGTTGTCTCTTACCATTTTCCTATCTTGGGTCACCTGAAGTTGTATAATCTATAGTTTATACCTCAACGATGTGGAGTGGTGCTGCCACAAAGATATATATAGACAGAACATGCTTTTGCTGCCACATTCATTATACTAAACAAACAGTTTTGACAGAGATCTTCTGCTTATAATTATATACTTCCAAATATCAAACAATATTTTGTCAAATGTCTTGTAATTGCAACAAGTATAGCTAATTGCCTTTGCTCTTGTTCTTGCCCCAAACTTCCTGCGTTAGCAGAATATATTTATAGCAGCTATGTAATAAGTGCACTGCACTGATTGAAATGTTGGATGTGTTTCAGTTATTGTTTATGCTTTACTATTTCTTCTTTCTTTATAAATTAGAGACTCTGGAAAGTGTTGGGGGTTCAGCTTGGTGCGGTTACGATGACTTCCTAGTGTTCATTTATCTTTTTATTATATCTATATCTGCTGTTCAGGTTAAAAGACCTAGTAGCAGTGATAGGCCCTTTCCAAAACGATGGAGCCAAACACTTTCAAACTATGGAGAAATTTGGTCCAGATTCAAACTTCACAGCTTGGACTTATCTCCATAATGAACTGAACCAACACCCAAGATTGGAACAGCCTTGAACTCAGATACCAAATAAAGATGCCGTGTGCAAATTCTTCCCTTAAAGCTCAGACCCATGATCTTTTCAGAAAGGGGCTTTCCTAATTTCAGATGTTAGTGCCTATCTCCTCTTTGCGAGTGCCTTTGGGTGGGAGGTTACCATGTCCTCAGCTGAGCCCAGCGAACGGACTCGGTGAGCTAATCAGCTTCAGCACAAAGTCAGCGAAGTCACTTTGAGCCGCTGCAGAAGGTGAGTTGAGCCAAGCTGGTGGATTTGCCTGGATGTGATTTCCATTTGCACAATCAGACCCTGCTGTGGAAATGGTAACCCCCAGTGCAGGGGCAGCGGATAATGGCTTGCTTCTTTGCTTCGGCTAGACCTGCAAGAACGCCTCTGCCTCCATCTCTCTGTGGTACTCAAAACTATGCTATCGACTTACACCAAAGCAGAATTTTGTCCCATCTGTAACTGGCAGGGGACCGATTGACAAAGCCCAGTCTATTTGTATCCCTAAGTATATTTGCATGATTCCTTTGTGGATACTTTTTACATGAGTCAGCTTCTGCGAAAGGAAAAACACTGGTTTCACCAGAAAAATACAAAGGTTTGTTTTCAATACCATAAAATGTCTCTCCACTTAATTATTTCTGAAGGACTCGGGCTTACGAATAAAGGGCCTAATAAGGAGCTGCCACGGCTGGCGTGTCCCTGGGACCACTCTTTATTTACAATAAAGCGAGTAGGATCAGGATTTGACCTGATGGCATGACTGCTAGCATTCCTGTAAATTCCAGTTGCAATTCCTCTTTCACATGTAACTTTGCTTTTCCCAAAGAAGCCTGTCTGGTGTTTTATTTTTGTGTTTGGGCAGACTGGCGTGTTGTCTCTGGCTTCGCAAGGAATGCCGAGGTGGAACAGACAGAACATCAGCTCTAGGGGAAAAAGAAATGGCCATTGCTTTGGCGTAAGCCTCCTGCCTTTTGTCAGCTAATGTCCTACCTCTGGTAGCGAGGCATTTTTTCCCACCCACTTTGGCCTTGATGGAAACTAAAGGAAAACAAAATAGATTGGTATATACCTGGTCTGTAGATCATCGTGTCCTTCCCCTACTTAGTAAATGTTTCTTTAATTGGCTTAGTTAGCCCCCCTCACCTTTCAGCACTTCAGGAATGACTCTTTGAAGAGAGCCATGTACAGAGATTTAGTTGACATTTAGTGACACTAGGCTCTGCAGTCTCCAAAATATGACTGATGTCACTTGTTATGTTCCCTTGGGTCTCTGGGGACAAAGTCACTCTTACCCTGAAGCATGCATTGACAATCTCAAGATAACACTTCTTTGACAGAGTCAGGGGCCCTGTTCCAGGGTCTAATGTAATCTCTAGAAAGTTTCCAATCTGGGCATTGTTTGTTATTTATATTTCGTATCTGGGGTTTGTGTTTGCCTTGCTGTGATTTTAGTATGAAAGCTGCTAATAAGAACAAAAATTCATACCTTTTTCTGCTGGACAGATGTGCTGGCAAGTCTATGCTCAGATGGAAGAAACCTTGTTCAAGGTGAACAAATTCAAACGAACCTAGGAAAATAATCACGACCTGTATTCTTATTCTGCCAACAAAGCCACTGGCACTGAAAAGCCTGGAGCTGAGGGGTGAATGAAACTGAATTTTACTCTAACTAAATTAATCTATTAAGCCCACCTTATCGTGTAGATACCCTTCACAGCACCAGGAGAGGAGTTCGGCAGCAGAGCGAGATGCTTTTTGGTTTATTCCTTAGCCCCGCAGAGACGGCTGTCTGTATTAATGCTTTACTTTGCCTTTATCCACTACCTAATTTTATTTTCTTTGCTCGGACAGAAATCGGTGGAGACGGGGCGGGCGAGCCGCGG
>NW_008796043.1:6637062-6655263 GCF_000699145.1 Aptenodytes forsteri
ACGAGGACTTGAGCATTATTTTTAAAGAGGAGTGAAATAATAGTTTGTCTCTTGCGGACCAAAGGCTAAACCAACTGATAAAATTCAGCTGCTATCTGGGATAAATGCAGCTGAAACTGCCAAAACAAGCCTGACCTCCCTTCCTGCGTGTGCGCACCGAAGGGTTTCACCAGGAACTCAGCGCTCGGCGAAGCAGGGCTGGCACGGGGGGGAAAGGAGGGGATGTGCAACGAGGAAATGATACTCCAACGACTAGCCCATCTTTACTGCTTTAGTGCGCTCTTTTAAGTATTAATTTAATCATTGAGGTTAATAATTTATTGGTGGCAGCGAGAACTTGATGAGGGAACACCAGAGCAGTTTTTCACTCCTCTGTTCTACCTTTGATGAAACTGCAGGTTTGTAACAGCCCTCCCCTGCCGCTCTCTCCCCTGGGCAGTTTCACAGCCTGAGTGCTCCCCCGTGGAAGTAAGGCAGTGGGCTCTGGTTCAGAAGGATCAGCTGGTACCCTATAACCACCAAAACACCAGAGAGCAGTTGGAGGTCACTCAGAGTCCACTGGGCGAAAACCTGAAATCCCCTCACTCTATACAAACTTTTTCAGACAAAGAAACTAATGGAGCAGGCTGGGATGGAGGGAGGGGGTCGCATGGAAAAGCAAGACATTGAACAAAATGTCTCCCTGCCTCTACCAGAAGACACAGTTAGGTTAAAACTGGTTCTGTGTTGCAAGATTTGAAATTACCCTATTTTCTGTCTCTTGTGCAGAAGCCCAAGGTGTGCCTAAGTGAGGTTCTCTGGGTAACCTGAAGTAGTGCTGACAGCTGAGGGCAAAGGCAGTGTTAAAAATGGTTCTTGTGCAGGCTGCCCGAGGTGTTCAGGTGCGCTGCTGTAAGGCAGGGTATTTGGGTCATTGCTGTGAAGGGACCACAACATCATCCTATCAATCAGACATCCCTCCAGGTGAGTATCAGTCATACCTGGGCACGGTAATAAAGGCTTCCTATGTGAACATGGACTGTCAACACACACCTGCTTCTCACTCAGCCCCCAGGAGATTTTGGGGAAAGACAGGAACAGCTTGTTCCGGCCACCTTTCTTTCCTATGGTACTTCTCAGATCCAGGCAACAACTTGGGCTGCAGGCAAGAAGGAGATGCCTGTGCCCTACCATGTGCGCAGGGTAAGGTCAATGCTTCCACAATATGTTGGGTCTACAGCACGTGGGCAGGCAATTGTACTGTTCATGGGATGGAGGTCTGGGCAGGTAACCATGGAGGATCTCAGCCCTCCCCGGCCACTGGATATGGAAAAGTTGATTGCCACTGATGTGAAGTGTCACATCAGGTGTGAAAAGTAAGGTGTGTGCATTGGATGACATGAAAACAAAGGGAATTGGTGCAGATTCATGGGCACTGCAGTGCCTCTCCTGTTTACCCTTGAGTCATGAATCAGTGCCCAGTGTCCCTGTGTAAAAAAAGGGGGCACACACATGCAGTAAAGAGTTTTCAGAACAGACTTGAGTGTGGACCTAAACAAAGAGTGAAATGAAGCAAGAAGCGGGACTTGAGTGTGTGATGTGGTTTACTTGGTCAGAGATGGCCACCTCCCCCATCTTGAATTCCCAAGGCAGAAATTCTCCTTCAGACTAAGCCTGGTCAGCTGCTTGCATAGGACATCTCTGGTTTCCACCCTGTGAACTGGAACTGGAGGGGGGAGGATGGCTAGTGTGCATGGATGCACTGGCTGAGAATACAGAAATCACTAGCAATTTCCTAGAGGTTTTTGTAGGATGGCTTTTGCATGAAGGTGCCTTTGTGTCACCTGAAATGGAACAAGACAAGGGACATAAGGGACATCTAAGGGATCCGGACATTTGCAGGGTTTGGCAGCAGCTGGGATGCAACAGAGAGTCTGTCGGGGCACCAAGGTATTGCCCATCGGTACTGAAGAGGCAGGTAGGTGTCTCAATACCTTTACAGCTCTAGCTCATTAATAATTCTGTCACAGAAGCAGCTCATATCCACTTATGACAAGTCTGTGTGCCTAGTATGACTTGCTTTTTGTGATTGTCCTGGCTGTCCATTCCCTGTCACTTCACCAGCAGTAGGTTTGCAGCTCCTTTCCTTCCAAAGCACCCAGGCTTGGCATCTGGAGCTAATATTGCACGTGCATATAACTGGCCACGGGTAGGTGAAAGTCCCTCCATTCTCTGTGTATGTTAGACCTTTGGGTGCGTAAGATGGGCAGAAAATCCAGGCAAAGAAAATTTAATACTAGTTTGGAGAAAAAGGATTTCCCACTGCAAAAATAGACTTTTTCCACAAGGAATTCAGGGTTGCCTCTCCCAGAGATGAATGCATAAACTGTGAACATTCTTTCACTTGCCTATTGCCACATCAAAGAGGCAGCAGGAATGAATTCCCAGTCTAGTTCAAATTAAATTAAAATACATTCCAGTAAGGTGTCTCTGTGTGTATTTTTTATTTTTAAGTTGCAGTATTCCCACTGTTACTGGAAAGACACTTCACTTGTAAATAAACAGATTCCCAGCCTTGCTCCATTGCTTTCTATCGACAGAACTGCCAGGGGTTGCATTTCTGTCAGAAACACTCCTCTTATTACACTCTGTGGTTGTCTCCTAAGAAATCTATTACTCATAGCATGTTGATCTTATAATGATTCCTAGCATTTTCTGGTAAACACAGCACATCATTCTTGTATGATCCTGAAATTAATGTTTGTAAATTACTTGGGAGATAAACCAAGCTGTCATTTTTAGGTGCTGTCACGATGACAATCCATAATGTCAAAACACCGTCAATCTCTCATCATGTAAAAAGGGAAACTATGCAATGGTATTGATGTAATGCTGTTTGCTGAGTAGACCACCACCTACCTTGATAGTTCCTGAAGGAATGCTTGAAAAATACCTTTTAACATTGTTTTTTAACGACATGGGATGTGCCAGGAGGATTTATACCTAGGGCTGAACCAACAGAGTGATCAGTTGTCCTCAGTGCCACATCTAGAACAAGACAGCAGGCTGCATTGGTTAATCTGGAAGACGTATATTTATTCAGGATATTAAGGTCTAGTGAGGTCATGACCAGTCACCATCACGTATGCTGAAGGGAAGAAATGGGATGCTGAAGGGCCAGAAGTCAGGAACAGAGAGATGTTGGTTGCTGCTGATAGGCTTTCTGTGTGAAAAGTCTACCATACGCCGAGAGGGATGGGCAGGCTGGGAAGTGAGGAGAAGTAGGAGTTATGTCATACCTGGAGGTTCAGCTGAGACTCGAGCAGTCAGCACATCTGGGCTTAACAATGACTCTGAAGTTGACCCTATCATGTTGGCCTAGTCTGAGATACTCAGGATCTGGTCCTACTGCAGGGGGATGCCATCAGGAGTGGCATTACCCCTTATTCTAAAAAAATTTTCTCCTTTCATGGTGCTTATCTCATGCATTTATATATAAATGTCTCCCCTCTCAGACTTTCTTCTGCTGGGCTAAGTAAGCTCTTTAAGTCTTCCCTCAGAAGAAGTGTTCTCTATTCCCTGATTGCCCTCCTTGCCTGTCTTTGCCTTCCTTATTTTGAGTTCATCTTTCTGGCCCAGGAGAGGCAAAACATGTACAAAGGATTTTTCATTGAAGTCCTACAAATGCCTTGTTCAATAGCATTAATACTTTACTATCTTGACTTGAAATACATCCCCAGCTAGAGGGGCAGTTGATATTTTCACATCTCCACCACAACCTCAATGCACAGTCAGCCCAGAATATCTACCAGTATGGGCACCACAGCTGCTCGCATACCCTTTGTCTTGATGCATAGACTTTATGCAGATCTGAGACTTTTCAGAAATCCAGTTTAATCCTGGATGCAGCTCGGCATGATTCAAAAGTTAATAGAGGATAGGTGAATTTGGATCATTTTCCACCTTGAGATGAAAATAAATAGAGTCGTGATGCCTGGCAAGGATTCTGATACAAATTCTAGAGTCTTCTGAAAAGCCGTCTTTGTCAATAACTCTGCAGGCAGCATTTCTTCCCCTCACAGAAGTACCTGGCCAGGCCACCAGATCCTTCACACAGAAAATTTTAACATCCAGGATCAAAGCATTGGTGCATCACCCTGGAAAAGCTGGTGAGGTGGATTCCATGTCAGGACGTACCCATTCACTGTGAGGTCTTTAGGGGCAAATGGTGGAGATACCACGTACAGACTGACTGAAAATTACTCGTGGCTTCAGCACCCACCGGTACTTAAAGGTGAGAAAAGATGTGAAAGAGCATCTTAAACTGATTTAGGTTCTGTTAAGCAAAGCCTGCTTGGAAGTGTTGACTTCCTAGTGGAAAATTGCTTACGCAAGTTGTTAGCAGCTGAAACTACACTGAGGGTCCATAATCTGATGTCCAAAAGACTCTGTGGGACTAGAAGCATCATGCTACTGAACTTCTGAATATGTAAAGAAGGATCTTTCATAGACTGGAGAAACAGAGATGATGCAGTGAGACTGGTGGAAGATAGAAACTGGTCATTTCTGATCTCTGCAAGAGTAAGTCCCAGAAGCTGATTTCTGGGGCATATGCATACTTTGTTTTCTCACATCCATTCATTTTTAACCCATCATTTTCAGTCTTGAAAACTCTGAAGTAAAATTGCCTCATGAGACATCACTAAAACAGTCCCTTAGATGCTGCATTTGAAAGGCAGTCATTATACACACTTTGGGGAAAATCATCAGTTCAGTGCACATCTGGTGCTGAAGATGCAGAAGTCCTGCTTCCCTTTCTGTCCTCTTGGAGGAGAAAAGGAGGCGCGTAAGAGCATTGGAGGAAGAGAGGTGAGCAGAAGACCAGGAAGGCTTCGATAAACTTCTGAAACTCACATTTTATCGCAGCAAACTCATTGTTCATGGGCACAATGGAAACATCAAAAATGTTGGTATCTCACCTGTCTGCTTTGTTCTCCACATTGTAGAATTACGTATGAAGTTGCAGCCATGGGTCCAGATAGCCAGTGTATGACAAGAGGAAAAGGTGGTGAGTACTTCTGGGTACTGTCCCCTGCAGCAAGCAAATCCTTTCAGGTGTTAACTCTATACTGAATGGAGGACTGACCTGGATTTGTCCCACAGTCACTTTCTAAATATACAGTGTTGACAAGATTTTATTTTCAGTGTCTTATCTATGAGTAATTCATTTTCTGTGTCTTGGAAAAAGCATATTATTAATAGGCAACAATAGTGTGGGAGTGAATCATAGGGCACCAGACTAGAGCCAAGTTTGGTCTATCAGCAGTCTAGTCTCTGCTCTTAGTTTCTGCTCTACCCCAACATAGTCATGTAGGCAGGGGTATCACCGAAAGAGCGATGCTGACAGCTAGCTAAGGGACACTGAAGGGTGTCAGCTGTAGAAGTGGTGAGGGTAGACTTCAGCAGGAGCCAGAGCTTGTGATACCTGCTTGCTTTTCATTCTTTTTGCTGTCTGTAGCCTAGGTCCACTCCATGTCACTGCATTTTGCTGGGCTTAGCAGCAGTTGAGGTCAGGCCACGGGCTGGAGGACTAGGCTGTAAAGCCTGGTGGAGCTAGGCTGTTTGAGAAAGGGGTAAGTCCAGCCCTAACATGTCAAGCAGACTTGGGCTCTCTCTTTTGCAGACTTTGGAAGTTGGTGGTTTCTTAGCATAATCTTGAAGACTCAGAGTGCTAAGGGTGGTTGAATCGGATGCTGAGAATGAGCTTAGAAATACACCAAGCTAACACGATGGACATGTTCTGGCAGTTTATTTTGTCAGGGACCAAAATTATAGCTAGTGTGAATCCATAAAACTCTGTATCCTCCAGATAGGGAGGAGTTTCAAAACAATATGATGATATTTAGTTCTCCTAATGCGTTTTTAATCATTAGACATTAAAGTATTGGCAAATGAAAGACTGTTTGCCTGACAAACTACCAGGTCTGTGACATCAGCAGGACCAAAGATACTGAATGAACTGGTCTATCAAAACACATTTATGGAGTTATGAATAACACGCTATATATTACTTGGCAGACTGAGAAGTAGAGTACAAATCCATGGGGGAGTGTCAGCTCTTGAGGAAAAGAAACCAATGAGCAGGAGCCAGTAGAGACCTCCATATGTGAGATAAGATAAATTCAGTCTCAGGAGCAAGAAGCGGAGCCAATTGGGAACCCAAGCAAGTGTTTAGGACTCAATGGGGAATAACTCCATTAGGAGCTATGCATAAGAAATTTTAGGTCCAGAAAACTTTGGAAGGCCCCCAGCAAAGCAAGGCGGAGTCATCACATTTCAGATTCAAGATGGGAGCCCGAATCATGATGTAGTTATAAGCTTGAAGGGAAAGCAGCTGAACGAAGGAGGAATTTCAGATTTCCTGTTAACCAAATGGTTAACCGAATGCTAAGCTCCAGGAGTCCTGAGAATTTTTCAGAACCTCTGATTTGTTTGGGTTTGGGGTTGGTTTGGGTTTTTAAGGACCTGGAAGCATAACTTCAGTTCATTCTAAGCCTCCAAAACCTAAAGACTAAATGAAAAGCTCATTATATTCTTCATGTAAGTGTCATGACTACAGAGTGGGACAGCGTCGGGAGCATATGCCTCATGATATTTTTTGTCATTTAGAGCTGCCAGTCCTGACATTGAGACAGGAGTTGCAGGTGAATGAAAATTATCAAAGCTTTTCAAATGCATGCGAAAAAAAACACTGGGTGCATTTGAGTCATCAGGGAGCTAAACTTTTAGGTCAGAAAAAAGAAGAGCTTGAGCCATCTGGGAATTTCAGATTTGGGGTCAGAGCTGCATGAACCGTGGTGTGTTGTTGGGAGTTTCTAGCTCAGCAAACTGGCTAGAGCCTGGAGGGAGTATCGAGGCCAGCAGCAGAGAGGGCGTGAGGAGAGCGTGAGTCATCTGGGACTGCAGACAGGAGGGGCAGCTGCCAAGTGAGTGGATGCCCTTGGGGAGGTTTGCATTTTGCAGGTCTCCCACAGCTGAAGTCGGTGGTGCTTGGTACAAGCAAGAGCACTTTCCTCTGCCCGAATGTTAATATTTCCCAGACACACAATGGGAACTGCACAGAAAAGCTCCCCACCTTGCCAGCTATTAGGGCCTCATCCTGCAAACATTTATATGGAAGACACTATTTACTGAGGCCACTGGGATTAATAAAGCTACTCCCTTGTCCATAGGAAGTGAGGTGCCCCAGCAAACCACATTCATTCCTGGTGAACTCCACTGGTTTCATGGCTGTTTAAATTAGAGATAAACGTTCCCTGTCTCTTCTGTGCTCAAAGATGCTTGTGATCATCCAGAACAACTGCAGCCATTAAAGATGGCATAAGAAGCTTCAGCTTTGAATATTTTCCCCTTGTTTTCTATTTTAATACTTGATTATCTTTGCCTGGCCATCAGCGTGATAACAGTATACGAGTTTATTCAGTAAATATCTTTTCATCTTCCCGAAGAGCACTCATTATTTATGACTAGCAAGAAAACCTTTGCCTCCAATGGTAGGAGAATGTCTCTTTGTTTAATTACCATGTATAGTTAGCTGCATAGTGATTGGGATAAAATAATTCACTTTCTATTCCCAGAAGAGTCTCCCTAAGTGCCTTGGGAGGCGAGGGGGAGGCTGGCAGATGAGTGTAATCTCAAGAAGCACGCTGTAGTGGAATCCAGCACTAGGAGCCAGATGGCAAGTTTGCACTGAATAGCACATTTTTTTTTAATAGCTGTGAAAGTTCTCTGTCTGCACATGGCTTTGCTGAATGACAGCAGAGAGCACTTTTAATTTATCTGGTGTTACACTTAGGTTATTCCTTCAGAAGGTTTCCCTTGTTTTTCACATAAGATCAGGGCCCAGTTTCAGTACCAAAGCCAATGTTTAAATATCTGTGAGAGTTCAGAAAGCAAAGAGGGCAAAGGTGTGGGAGGAGAAATACTAAAAAAATGAAAAGAGAAAAATGAATTTAAAAGAGCACTAACAGCAAGCAGCACCCTGGCCTTGCTCTGTACAACCCTCTGAAAAATGGCTCTGTTGTGTAGCTCTTGTGCAACGTCCATTGAGTGTGTTGGGATCTGCACACACATTTCCAAGGATGGGAATGAGAATCTGAGGTAGTTAATCAATTCCCATCTTGCTTTAAAATATAGTTGCAGTCATAAATGCTGCGTAAAGAATGCTGCCATAGCAGTATATACACAAGCTCTATGTTAGCTTGGTTCCGAGAGATTTGTTATAGTATTAGCTTCCACTTGAGGACTAAAATGTATTTTCCATCCATGGAATGATGGTTGGACCCCAGATTTTGAGTTTTCTGACTCCATTCAGGCATACAAAGTCTCAAAAACCCCATGAATGAACATGGTCTGTGCAAGTCCAGTTCATCCACAAGTGCCCCTTTGAGCATGTAGAACCACCTGAGGCAATAAATGGAAGACCAGACAAACCCTGCCCCTGTTCTTCAGGCACCCGCCTAACTGGTAATGCTCTTCCGGGCAGAGGTGATGGCAGAATTTGCAAAGATCATGGAGAAAACACACAATTTGAGAAGCATGGGGCAGTCCTGTGGGCTTTCACAATGTGCTATAAAGCAGTGACAAAGGCCTAAACTGAGACCTTCTAAGAATCAACAGATACATTAAGTCTCCCCTGGAGTGGGCATACGCGCCACGCGCCCCTGGAACTTTGGCCTGCTGTGATAGTTGTGTATTGCTCTGAATGCTTCTGGTGCATATGGCGAGTTCCTCTGCCTGAAGTCAGGCAGCCCATGCGGCCTCTGTGTTTTTGGCCACAAAAGCCTGGGCCATTTCTTTCAGTAGGGCAGAGCCCTGGGTTCTATCTTGCTCATGTAACCTGGCTACACATGGCAAATGAAGAAATGAGTCCGCCTTTGATAGCTGATGTGCTTGGAGACTTGGTAACAGAGGTGTGACTCTAAATCACATCGCTTACCATGTGCCAAGCACATTTGTAAGCACGAACCCCTAAGTTTGGGAGAATTTAGAAACTTCTGAAATACAGTTTTGGAGTTACAGCAGCTAAAACAAAATCCATGTGTCACCTGTTGTCTAATTCTGGGGCTTTTTATTCTGTCATTGAATACTGACTGCCCTGCTCTTACAGAAGAGGACACAAAAGACAATGTCATTCTTCCATACTGTCCACATATTTAAAACTTTCCCACTTTATAAGCGTAAGGGTCATTAAAAACCTGCAAGCAAAGCTTTACTTTGTTGGTATGGTTTGCACTATACCTAGCACGATGGGCTCCAAATCAAACCCATGATAAGCACCCTAAAATAGGAAAGAGCATCTTCAGCCGTAGCACTGCTGCTAAGACGGCACTATAACGTCTGTCTCATCTTAGATAGGGCTGCCTGCATCTATTTAAACAGTGGAATTCATCCTTTGAAAAGGCTGCCTTCAAAATCGGACTTGTTGTGTCTTATCTGAGCCACAGACGTTGCTTTGGCTTTCTGCATGGGGGTCAATCCTACAAAGTCATCGCTAGAACAGGCTGAAATGTTTTTGTATTGTTTTTGCAGAATAGTGCCTGGGGAGAATGGGAAGTAAAATATTTATTTCTTCCAACATTTCAGGGTGTTTTTCAATGACACACATCACTTCTGTTTTCTCTTTCCACTCTTCAGTTTCTGTATTTTGTGCACATTATTGCTTCTCATCTTTTGCATATTTCCCATGGGAATGTGGAGGAAAGAGTTAAATAAAAGGTAGAATTTACTTTCTGTGATATCTCCAGCAGTCCTTTTCCTTATCTGAGTCAACATTTTCTTTTCCAGGATGATTTTTAATTCTTCTAAAATGGGAGTCATTTTCCTTAAAAAACCCAAACTTTAACAACAACAACAGAAGAGATAACTGGATCAGCCCAGTGCAGTTACACACAGTGATAGCCCGACTGATGATGATGTAAAATCATCTTTTTCCTCTTCTGTTTGAAGACTGCATATTCAAGTCATACTTCATTGGCAATCAATAAACAAGTTTTTTACTGCTGTCAGCACCATGGAGCCGATGCAGCGCTGAGAGAGGGAGTTGATAGCTGTACTGACTCAGCCACTCTTCAGGCAACACTCAATTCATTTCTGAGCCCAGAATCATTCTGACTATTACACTCAGAGATGAAATAAAGAACCCCACTAACCTGCTTTCACAGACTTTCATCAAGTTTTCAGGTTCCTTGTCAGCCATTCCCACTTCTGATGTACAAATAATCACAAGCTGAGCTCAGTTACTTCTCTTGTCTGACACACAACCTTCCTGAAAGATGTCCAGCCTTGATCTGATGACATCAAGCTTTGGAGCATTCACCATTTCCCAGAGTAAAGGGTTCCAGTGACTAATCACCCGTGCTCTTGATAATTTGTTTCACTAACTCAGGACGATTTTAAAGCACTTTTTTTTTTGATTCCCCAGCCTTGCACAGAACCAAGCCAAATTGTATGAAATAGCCTAGCTCTATCTGAAGGTGCATTTCTGAGGATCCTGACTTGAAAGGATCTTCTCTTGCACATCTGAAATTTTGCATTTGAGGCAGAATTTATCATTTATAAATTGTCAGCTGCTTAGCTAGCTGATTACACCTACAGCTGAGATCTAATTGCTTCTATTCTTGCTCAGAGGCACAAAAAATTGCATCAAGATAAGTACCCTAGGAAATGTTTAAATGATCCTAATGCCTATGGTCAGAACTACCCCACTTGCAGACAGAGATAATCTAGCTGTCATGGACTAATGAACTGTAACATGGAATTCTAGTTGATCCTGTCACCCTTGGCCAAAATAATCCAAGGAGGGATGTGACGCATGTTGAAATCTTGTTTTGAGAACTGGATATTCGGATATCTTCCAGGACTGTGCTCAAGGTTGTATTGTACTCGCAATAAAATTGTTTGGGAGAATTTAGAAAAACTTAATGATGGAGGACTATTGCCTGGGCTTCTCTGTGAACAAAAAAACCATCCTAACTGCAGAGGCATTTCATACCCCTCGTGAAGAATCCACTTAGACCTGGACTTCACTCCTACAGTGTGAGATACCCTGTTGTTTTACAGCTTACAGCCCTTCTACAGGGCTACTTTTTTGCTTAAAGTTAAGCATATGCTTTTGTTTCATTTCCTTTGCCATTGCCTTTGCAATCAAATGTGGCAGGTTTTAGTGTTTGTTTGCCTGAAAGGATTGTTTGTTTTTTTTAAAGAAGCATTTTCCATTTATTTTAGTATTTCTTCCCCTGGGAAGCAACATTTGGAACCATCCAGGAAATAATATTTTAACAAGCATTAAGTTGCCATCTCTGAGAGCACAGAGAGAAGCTGATGCAGGAGGGAGAAAAAGTGGCTGTGATGCACCGTCCTTGAGTGCAGTTTGTATCAACACCTATCCTGTCCCGTTGGTCCTTCCCTGAAAGATTAATTCTCATGTTTCTCTATATGAAAACCCAGGGAACGATGGGTTCAAATCAAACAAACAGTCATTAAAAGCCCTAGAAGTCACTGAAAATGAGTGAAAACTGAGTTTACGTCTAAATTCCCACCTGTCAGTTCTGGCACATCACACAGGGAAGCAGCGGTGTGCCGTGCTTCCATCAGACATCACTTTTTGCCAGCTTGCCTTATGCGCGAGGGAGTTTGCGACTTAAGAGCTATGCCATGAAGCGGTGAGATGAGCTTTCAGTTTGGTAGGAAATAGCCCCAGAGCCAATTCTGGGGCATCTTCCTGCCTCCCGGGGCTGTAGGTTTGTTCTGCTGCCCGGACTACCTGCCACATCAGGGAAGTTCAATAGAAGACATCACCTCTGAGTGTGGCTGGCATATGACATTCACCTGCTTTCCATGATAGAGTGAAAACACTTTAGCTAATTAAAATGCTAAAACAGCTTTAGATGTGAGGAAAATAATTTTACAGGGGAAAAAAAGGAGTTTGACGAGCTTGGGAGAGGAAGGGTGACCACCGAGCGGTGCTCCATGCACTGGCATTTGCAGCCAGTGGCCCAGATAACACTTTGGAGAGAAATCTGGATAGGAGCAGTTTCAGTGAGTAACTTACCATCTCTGGCAGGGCAGCTAAATCAGAAGTCACACCTCCCCAGGCAGGGCTGTCTTTCAGATTGGAGCGGCGCCGGGTGCAGCGCTGCCTGGGACTGTCGCAGGCACGTGCATTGCCCGCACACCGCTTGAGAGCTGCCTGCCCAAAAAAGTACCGATTATCACCATATAATGGGGAAATCTGGGGTGTCTAACAACTGTTGCACCACTGATTGGGTCCTGCCAGATGTTTCAAAGTAGAAGACCCAGACCCAGGCCCAAAGGACTGACTTCAGACAATCCTGTCACCAATCCCAAATAGTGATTGCCCTGCCAGCCAGGGCTGTCTCAGATTGGAGCGGCGCCGGGTGCAGCGCTGCCTGGGACTGTCGCAGGCACGTGCATTGCCCGCACACCGCTTGAGAGCTGCCTGCCCAAAAAAGTACCGATTATCACCATATAATGGGGAAATCTGGGGTGTCTAACAACTGTTGCACCACTGATTGGGTCCTGCCAGATGTTTCAAAGTAGAAGACCCAGACCCAGGCCCAAAGGACTGACTTCAGACAATCCTGTCACCAATCCCAAATAGTGATTGCCCTGCCAGCTGATGCTAATGAAAAGTAACCTGTTTGCCACCTCCAAAGTGCACAGCACCAACAATGACAACACCACCTTACATTTCCATTCTGAGCCCAATGAGTCTGACACCAGAGCGGAGGGTCAGTTAGGGGCAAGACGAAGCACAAATGGTAGGAAAAAAACTGTATTTAGCAATTGCACCAAAGTGGTGAATTTGGCAATTCACCAAAAAGTCAAACTGAAATTAATGCCTGAGCATGCTTCTCAGCATCTTTTGAAGGTAGGAGCAAGTAAGCAGGTCTGTCTGGGGAAAAAAAAAACATTAGTGGGATACGCTCTCTGCAGAGAGCTCCTGAGCATGGACTATGTGGCTGTCATTTCAAGGGATCCGCTTGCAACAGAGAGCTTTCCCACTTACAGCTGAGCAGTCAGACTGGCTGTGCGTCTGCAGGTAAACACAGAGAAAGTCTCTCATCCAGATCTGCAAAGCGCACACTGGTATTAGGGATGCTGCGCTACTTCCTCCTGCTTAAAGCAGAACATACATTATCTCAGATGCTGCTCTGAGATGTTGGTAGGCAGATACAGAAAAGTGCAATTTTTGTCTCCCTCTTATTTGCGGTTTTTTAACTTACAAATGAGATATGCCGCACCATATCCTAAGGTTTGCATTTGATACCTGCTGAGTAAACACAATGCAATGATGCTATTTCAGCAATATAAAAGGCCATTATCACAGGTGCTGACTGCAGCTGATGATGTTATATATTATATAGCCTAGCAATGCCTTGCTACGTGGTTTCTTCTGGCCTTACATTCTATAGATAGTTTGAATTGTTTTGTCCCCTTCCCTGTTAGGAAGGAATTGCACCTCGGAGACCTCAAAGCACACATTTCTAACCACTTTTGGCTGTTCCTCAGCAGTGGTTGAGCCAGGCCTTCAGTCCTTCTGTTCTTAGTGGCGTCCGTACCTCACATGGCACCTATAGGTCTGTGGTGCTGCCGCAGCACCGCTCAAGGAGAGCTTGGCGCTGCCTTGGGCTCCCTCTGCCAGCTCTGCAGCCGCAGGATACGCAGCGCTGGGGACCGCAGCCCGGGGGCACCCCACATCTGGATGCCAGGCGGTGCAGATGCAAGGGGACACAAAGGCTTGGGCATCCTCAGGGAGCATGATGTTAGAGCATCCAGGGCCATGGGAAAGGCAGAGGTTTTCTGTCCACAAATGAATGCTCTCACTGATGCTGCCATGCCAAGCAAGCTGATAAAGAGCCAGATTTGTCTTTCCAAGCTACAGCACACATGCTGGTAAGATTGCCCCCGCTTGAAGCAACACAAAGGAAGAAGAGGGAGGTGGGATCACAGCTGGCAATGGTGGGGATGTTCAGCAGTTCATCTCACCAAAGCTTAGTGAAGCCAGTGGGACTGCTTACAAGGGTAAAAATTGGGCTTCTTGTTGGGTCAGTAGGAAATACTCACAACAATGTGAAGAGCAGTTCAAAACCAGTAGTTATACTGAATAACTTAGTGCCAGGAAGAAACATCCTGAAACTAAACAGTTTATATATCTGTAATCAGGTAACGTTAAAATAAAATATACATGCAGCAAACCTCAAGGTAGCTGGTGATTTTGCAATTACCAAAGGTTTTCAAAGAATACAAAGGGAAAATGCTACTACAGTACCTCTGCAGTTGACATATTGGTGTGAAGGAATGTGTCAATGGAAGGCAACTCTCTAAATGAGAGTTTGTAGTTTTTCATATATCCATAGAAAAATTTATCATATTTCATATTTGACATATATTCATATAATTTTAAAAAAATACATCTAAAATGTTCCATTTTAGTTTTTCAATGTTCCATAATTGTTGTGTTTCTTAAGCTATGTGCTGGTAGCTAGCCTTGGGAAAAGCCTTCTTAGTTCTTTACAATTTGCTTTGTGGCCAGCACAATAAGTCTGCCCACAAGACTTTCCACTGCCTAAAGAGTTCACGTTGGTGACCCTTTCAGGAGAAACAGCCAGCGGTTCCTAATTTAGGGACAGAAGCAATAGATGCTCTGCATGATGAGCCCTGTTCAAGTCACAATTTAGAGCAGGCGTGTGTGTGTTATACTGGAATTCACATTAATGTACAAAATGAAGGGGGAAAAAAGCACTCATTTTTTGTGAACTCTTTTTCTTCCAAATCTCTGGAGCTGAAAATCCAAATAATCTGTGACTGTTCACTTTAAAAATACTGCTTGAGGAGGAGGAGGAGGAGGAGGAGGAGGACTAGATCCGAGCAAAGAATTCATTGCAAATAATTTATCTAGAGGGCCTGGCTTATTCTGTTTGTTTGAGATTTTTAAGAGCCTTTATTCAAAATTATTTTCTGTATGATTTTAAGAAACTTTGGTCTGTACAAATGTTCACAAACGGTTGCTTATATGTGATTCTACTGCAGATCCAAGATTAGATCTCATTAGTTCTGGCTAGAGATTTACAGCTCATTTCACTGAGCCCAGGTTAGGAAAAACTAAATATTATTGCCTTATTTGTATGTGATTGTCAGCATACGTGAATTAAAAATTGTCTTTCCATCAATACAGTCTTAAAAAAATTACTGTTTCAGTATAGACTTCTACTAATTAACTATTTATTAAGCTATTAATATGGAATAAATGCAGAAGCCACAAGAAAAGGTGAACACAGGTAACCTTCCCCTTTTATTTACTCAAGATAATTTTTAGGTACTCAGGCAGCTCTGGTGATAAAAATGAGGGCACATTGTTTCTGTACGATGTCATTCATGGATGCCCGGCACTGAAAAACTGACATCTTAGCATTGCTGCGAGAGCGTTTAGCCTGTGGGATCACTCAGTGGGCTGAACGATCTGACACCAACAGTGGGATGTGCAATAGCCAGGTTAGTAAAGTCACTCTGCATGCCCTAGCAGGGAAGGAAACCATCTGGTCTTATAAACCAGATGTTTTAAAATCATACAGTCTAGTAATTTCAGCATTATCTACGTAATTAATATATTGGCGATGCCTGGAATTACTACATTTATCCTTTGGGAAAATCTTACACCAAAGGAATCACAGGTTTGGCCGCATGAGGACAGATCCTCCAAACTTGGAAATGGGCATTTCCTCCTCTGCAGTTAGAGAACTACATTTTGAGATCTCCATTTTTACTTATTTGCATAAAAGGAATAATGTTAATTCAACAAAGACCTTTGGATTCATAATTTCATTTTTTCTGCCTAACTGCTGAATTTTTTTCTTCATTTTTTTTTCTATGAGGATTCAAAGGCTCCAGTTTTTCACCTCAAGCTGAGAAATGTGGATTCCTAACTCCTTCACTATTTGGTCATGATTTGGGCTCCAGGCCTATCAGTCCCTCGACTGCAATCACATGGCATATAAATGTATTCAAAGAATGAGAGCTAGATTCTCAGACACTGGAAAAATGGTAACTCCGTTTGACCTCTGACTTTTGACAACTATTAAGCAAAATGCTGTCCTTAGTTACCCAGCTGCCTCTCTAAAATGGAGGGCTTGAAGGCCATGAAATAACTCCAGATATATAGGTAGAGTAGAAAGCAAAACTCCTTCGCGGTAGTAGCCTGCTATCTCGCAGCCATGGATTTTCTACTTCACACAACCATGTATGTGTGGAGACCTGTTAAAAACCCCTCCAGTCTTGCTCTTGATACAAATGACTTCAGTTTGCCTGGGAAAAGGCAGCATCCTAGCCGAACAAAGCTTCCTGATTGAGCCCTTGGTGATTAATCACTGTAAGAGTGAGTGGGAAGAAGGAGCCAAATGCTCTGACACAACCCTACAGGGCTACTGAGCCGATGAACTAGGGGAACTGGCCGGGGAGCAAGGGGGCTTCTGCCCACACTCGTCCTGGAGATTTATGAAAAGGGGGTTTGAGGTACAAAAAGAAAACGCCGAAGACAAAAAGGAAAGATTACCCAATGCAGTCTGACTAATGGGTTTGCACTGCAGCACACGCCACGCGTGCTCTTGGAAGGGGATCAGCCTTGCGGAGGGGAAGAGGCTGATGTTTGGTGTTTGCCAGCTTTGCGTTAGCGACTGAACCAGCACCTCTCAGCACAGCGGCCCTGCAGCAGGGCTGCCTGCTCATGCAAGGGGGGGACGGCTGGGAACAAAAGGGTCTGCACCAGCATCCGCACGCTTGACCTCCATGAATGGCCTTAATTACCTGGGCTCCTTGTTGTTCATATGACTTGGTACACAGACACCACTAGAAAGAGAAAAAAGCAAACGTTACTGAAAGCAAAGAGAGAAGCCTGGGATCTGGGTGGGTCCCTGGACCAAAACTGCCTTTGGGATGTAGGGCTTATCAAAATTGGCTTAAGTCTCGCCACAAAGGTTTGCGAGGACTCCCGCATGCCGTGCAGAGATTGCTGCCTTCTGGTGAGCTGGGCAAAGCATGAGCTGGAGAAAGCACAAGAGCCCAGCGCAGCCGAGAGTCTTGTTTTGAAAGGCCTGCCTCTCTCAGACTCCCTTGCCCTTAACATTATCCCATTTTTATGTTTTGTGTAAAAAAAGGACTACCTCCAAACCTGTAATGCTAAAATCAGTTGCAGGGACCTCACTGGTTTTATTGTTGCTACACGGAGAATACACCACCAAGTTTCCTCCTCCCCCCAAAAACGACTAAGGAGAGGGAAGCAAGTAATACCTACCAAGGCATCAAGGCAAGCAAAATGAAGAGGGCTTTGGAAGAAGAAGGGTGTGGACATCTGTTGGTTACTAAAGTGCTGTCTTGCTGCCAGGGCAAACAGACAGAAGGGGGAAGTGGATGAGGGAAGTTTCTCTGCCGGAGCTCCCTGCTTGCCACGACTGCTCCCGGAGATAAGGAGCGGATCAAGGGAGATAGCACGCTTGGCTCGGCTCTGCTGGGCTCTGCGGGGCTCTGCTCTGCTCTGCGGAGCCCGGCCAAGCCGAGCGCGTGCACAGCTCCCTGCGTGGAGTAACCCCACTGGCAGCCAGACACCCCAGAGACTGGAGAATTTAGGAAAAAAAAAAATTACAGTGATTTTTCCCACATGTACTCTGGAGATGAGATTTTTCACAAACAGCCTTGCCTCACTCAGAGCATCTGGGCTCCTCTGGAGAGCCCTGCTGAAGGCCAAGGCCTATCAGCTGGCCTGGCAGGAGTGCGGGATGGTGCCCCGGGGCAGCGCTGCTGCCTCGCACCTCTGGCTCATCGCATCGTGCCCATGGCAAGGCCACCGGACCTGCCCTCACACCGCAGCCCACAGGCGTGCCCAGCCGCCCTCGGGGAGACCCTCACACTCTCCTGTCTCCGGTGGTATTCTTCTGCCGAGACTGTTTTTTGCTTTGCGAGAGATCAGCGGCAGCGAGAATAAACATCTCCATCTTCCCTCCGAACATATCCAGCCTAATATGCGTGGTATTTTTATTGTGGAAGGGAGCGATTTGTAAGAAGAAATGAAAATCTCCAGCGTGTCAGCTCATAGGAGCTAATGATGTTTACACAGACATACCACACTGATGGAATAGTCCCAACATA
>NW_008796043.1:6655899-6665958 GCF_000699145.1 Aptenodytes forsteri
ATCCCTTCACCCCTCCCTGCACCCTGTGGGCGCATTAGACCACCTCCGCTGGAGGCACAGCCCAGTGGGCTGCCGGCTTCCCGGGGGCGAGGAGCGCTGGAAGGGGTCCCTGCAGGACCGTACACGGTTATAAAAGGCAAAGGAAACAGAAGGTGAAAGGTCTCAGAGCTTAAAAAAAAAGTCCTCTACGAGTCAAATTTTCACGTTGTCAGAGTCTTTCGTCCTTGCTAGTTCCAAGCTGTTGCAGTGTTGTCTAATCCCTGCTACCCATGTTTCTGCTGCTGCTCAAGTGTGTTAGAAGCTGAAGTGGCCGAGTCCAGCGCCAGCCACTCTACCTGCCCCGACTCCGTGTTTTCCTCCATCTTTGTGTTGGGGAAGAACTATTAAAATGCATTTCCATGAGTCACAAATTCCACTGTTGAATATTTCTTTCAAAATGCCTGCGATATACACAGTTTCCTTGAGTTTTGCCACAGATTTCACAGAAAAGCTTAGAGCAAAGCCTTTTTTTTCCCTCTTTCTTCCTTTTTTTTCAGTCTGGTTGTTTCCTGAAGTACAGGCTTGCTTTTAGCAACAGACCAGGTTGCTCTGGACTGACCTATTTCCTACAAAGCTGATTCAAAGCCCCTGGCTGGGCCAGGGCACCAATGGAAATTTCAGACTGTGCACAAAACAGAAAGGCTGCAGGGAAGCCAAAGTGACGATCAGTTTATTTTTAAAATAGCACCATGGGTAAAACTGTGTGTAGTAGTTCCTCGGCTGCAGAACTGCCGAACCCTTACACAGCTAAGGTAGCGTTGCTGCTCCAAGCAGCTCAGTTTGGAAGCCTCCATCACTGTTCACAGGCCCACCTTTTGAATGGCACTGCTGGTAGAGAAATTGATCCCAGAGCAGTTGGGGATCAAAGGGGACGTGTTTATACACAAACCTGTGATGATTTCATCCGGAAAGCCCCTTTTATCTGAGCCTGCTCACAGGATGCATTGTAAGAGCGTTGACTGTGTGGATGGGAGATGGCTGCTTTTCCACGCTGAGAGCTGAGATGATTGCCAGTCTCCTGAGCTTTGGAGCTGGGCATTATTTAATTTTTTTCTCTCTCTCGGTTTCTAGAGAAAACACAGATTTTAAACCCACTCTCTGTCTTGAGTTACTATTGTCTCAGTGCAACCCTAGAGACAGCGCAAGTGAAATGTGATGGAACAAATGGCTGCAGAGACTCTTGCCATGGTGTACCCAGTCAGCCCTCTCGTGTGGCCACATGCAAGTGGCTGTGAAAACAACTATTGAGGGAAATAGGTATTGCCCAATTCACCTAGTTTTCAGGATAAGGTTGAATGATTTAATTTTCTCCCAAATCAAGAAGCTGTCTTCAGAATTGAAGCACATGTTACGTGTTTAAAACAGCGTTGCTGAAGGCTAGTACCACGTAGGGTCACTCTGTTCTGAAACACTGTGGAGTCACGGGATGCTGTGTTTCAACCGTGTAGGGGATGTGACCATGGTACCTTTACTCAGCAGGCTGTCCGCTGCTTTCCCTAATTTACCCGAGCCAGTGTCCCCGCATGCATTTGCTAAGGAAAAGCCTTCAGAGCACGGCTCGGGACAAAAGAGCAAACTCATCTTGCACTGCAAAAGAATGGCGCTGTTATTTTTCTGCTCAGGAAACATAAGCAAATTTGTGCCAAATGCCGAATTCTGCGATTGTAACCATTATGGTCATGAATGCTCTCGCAGGACTAATGCGGTTACTGGTGTCCAGACCTCTGTCTGTGATTTAGTGTCCCATAGCTGGGCTTTGCACCTCTCTACAGTTCCCCTTATCCATAAGCCTTCCAGTTTTTCAGATTTCTAAGCAAATACACTCCAGAGTAAAAAAATGTCAAGTAGCCCTATTTTGAAGGCAGCCCCTCAGTAGAACCCACTCAACATCAGATAAATTGAAGTGCTCTGATTTAAATCAGTTCCCAAGGCTCCTGATTCTCCCGTCCTTAGGCATCTACTCATGTGCGGTGTCCCGGTGTTGTTCACCTCACTGGTGAATAGTCTTGATTTTCTGCTCCTCCTGGAAGCAGATAAAATCACTACACCTTTTCTCATGTAAAACGACATCACCCTAAACAAGGTATAAGGAAACAGACAGACAAAAAGCTCCTTATTAGAGAAAAATACCCACGTATCTAGTTTCTCTCCCATTTAAGACCTTGTTTTCAGTGCGTAACCCGATGCTGGATGCTGCATGGATTATTGTAAAGGCCGCATGCACAGGTTGAGGAGTACCTTGTTTCTGGCCACCCTCTTCCCCAATTTTTCCTCATTTTTACCTTTGTCTTCTATTCCTTTTGCTGCAAGTTCAGAAGCTCAATTGCAAGTTACGTTGTTGACATTACACATTTGCCAAGTTTTGGTATTTCAGTGTTCATGCAGCTCCAGTTTCCTTCAGTTTCCCCTATGTGCTTTATCCCTTTTATCTTTGGCCTTATTAATGTGATTGCCCTGTGACAACAGTTGCTGGAAGACGTACAGGAGGGCTGGAGCAACTCGTGTTTCCCGGTGGCTGCTGAATGCTGCCTTCGCAGCGATACCGTGCCCCAGCAGGAGAGAGCAGGAGAGCCCATGCTGCCGTCCTGCCCTCCCCCTGCAGTTATCCAGCTCAGCTCTGCTCCTGGCAGGGAGATGGGTGTCTTCCCTGGGGAACTCGGCTAGCCCTGCTAAGAACACCCCAAAGCAGCCCAGCAAAGCGGACTTTTGCCGTTCATTAAATACCGAACAGGCAGGTTTGTCTTCTATTTATTTCTCCTTTTATCCTGCTAGCAAGGGATCATCAATATGCAGACAGTATCTAACACTCCCAGATAAACTGCATCTGTACAGACTCATTCAGACACAGGCTATAAATACCCGCCGCCTGTGCACAGACTGCCGCCACGCTCCCTGGGTGCCTCTTCCAGGGCAGACTTTCCAAAAGGCTTTTGGAAAGACCCCCCCCCGGATCCTTGTGCAGTGCCCAGACCGCACTGGGACAAGGCCTGAGAGCTGCGATTAGCAGCGTGCGAGTGCTGCTACGGCAGAGGCACCGTCCACTTACCTTCCCCATTTTATACCTATATGGTGTCAGTGCCGTGATTTAAGTAGGTCCCCCGTCAACTGGGACATAAATTACAGCCAGCACTCTGGCGCGGGACTCTGGGAGCCATTCAGGGCATTTCCCTTTCCAGAGATTTGTTTCCTCCAGAGCAACTTGCTAAAGTAATGCCTTCCTCCTTCCCACTGCCCTCGACTTCATGTTAAAGACACCGTTAACCTGGTGCTGCCCTCCTCTTAATCCTGACATAGAAAAACAGAGCACGACGTGAAGGAAGAGTTAAATAATTAATTTAGAGGTATCTAATTTTCAGAATCTTGCCTAATCCGGCTTTCCAGTTTAGCATTCATTTTCCCCACCCTTTGTATATACCAGTTTTAGTCCTTTATCTCTCCCACTTCTAAATATTTTACTGGGGTTTTGTTTTATACAGCTGAGAGGAATGCTGTTCTGATAAAACAGGGCTATAATCTCCTCAGGCTGCATTTCCTTAGTTCCCACTCTTCATCTGTAGCTTTTAAACAAAAAATCTTTACTAGATGAAAATAAAGACGGTGAATTTCAGTGGTACATTTAATAATTCATAAATCAAATGAAGTTCAAACAGGTTCAAAGTTTAAAAGTTTAAAAGTTTTGCTGAAGCTTTAAAGTTTAAACTGTCAAAGACTTTGACAAAAAACTTTTCCTGTCTGGAATATTTAAGATTGTTAAACCATATTACATGCATAGCTATTGCTACATCTTTTCAACCAAAAAGTTGTCTTCTAAAAGAATATTGATTTTATGTTTTCTTTAAACAACTATTACATATGCAGTATAAAGAAGCGTATTATTAGGGTAAAGAAGATAGCAGCTACATAACCTGCATATTATACAAAGTTTTTTCAGGCCAACTTACTTTGGCCGGCAAGAAATCACTTGATTTATTAATGCTGCTACATGCTAGAGGGGTAGAAAAGGTCTCCTTTTAATGGCTTGGCCATTATAAAAGAAGAATTCAGACGAGTGTACGCAACTACAAAGTCTGAAAAGCATTAAGTTTTATGCATTATGTCCTTCCAAACTTTGGAAAACACACTGAGGACCTGATTCTGTTCTTGCTTATACCAGTATCAATATCAAAGTCAGAAACAATGCCACCGAAACCACTGAATTTCTATGTGATCTTGTTTATACCGGCTTAATTTCAGTAATGAATTCAAGGACCTCTTTATTCATATTTTTATCATTCCTGAAGCATTTAAAGTAATTTCAGAAATATATTCATTTCATTCATTTCATTTCTGAATGCAATTATAACTCTAAATGAGATTCTGTGAAATGAGTATGTTATAAATAGCACATTAGGCAGATGCTCGTACCTAAAAAGAGGGACAAATTTCCCTTGGGGAAAAACTGGCATGCCATCAGGGGAATCTCACCAGCATCCAGTGGCTGTGGCCCGGGCGCAGCTCAGACGTAGGCACCACCAGTAAGCCTAGAATTAGACATCTTTCCTTCAGTAAAAATAACATGCGCTGTATCTGTCACTATTAGCCTCTAAAATTAATTTCGTTTTCATGAATGAGCTCACAAAGTAAGCTGTTTGTTATGGTAAAAGCAGAAGCATTAATGGCTTTAAATGGCTTTAACTGATACTAGTCTGATAGATGGGGTAAATGGAAATAGGCATTATATGTGCCTTAGTTTCTCAGGGAAATCGGGACTGGAGAGAACGAAGCGAGGGAGAACGGCAATCTACTGTTCCTGATGTAGCATAAGGTGGCAGTAAGAAATGTATGTCTCAGACCACTTCTGAAACAGAGTTATTTTTGACTCTCAAATGCAGACCAGTTGCAATGCTGAGAGTTCAGCAGAGAGCAGAGTCATGTTCTTCCATCAGTCAGGAATCCCTTACTCCTTCTAATAAGTGCAGATTTTTTCCAGCGAGCAGCAGGGAACGTTATGCACATGTCACAAGACTTTTCTCTGGCCTCTTGGACTGCCTCACCCTCGCTGAAGTTAACAGTGAATAAAGGACAGTTTCCCAGCATCCTACTGTAGTGGATTTTTTTTCCCCCTAGGGCCCATTGGAATAGCGTGTGAATTGTGGTGTGAATAATCTGCAATATATGCTTACAATGTGTTGTTTTGCCTGCCAGGGGATCATTTGCAAAAAGTCAATAAAGGAGAGATACAAAACAGGCCAAATAAAGTTATTTAAAAACATGTATTTGTGGGATAGTGTTCACTCAATCCAATTAATAAGCCTTAGGATACATCCAGCAAAGGGCTAGGCGCCCACGAGTTAAATACGTGTAATGGGTAGTAGTGGCAGAACCCAGAATGGAGCATTAAGGGTGAAGACTGAACCTATCATGAGGCAAGAGGGCTAGGTACTTCCAAAGGACAGTCCAAAAATATCTCCATGCTGAGCTGGAAACTGCCTGTGAGCAGAAAGCAGTCGCACAAGGTGGATCTAAACCCTAATTCACCACCTCCCCCCCACCCAGGGAGTTTAGATATCTGAATTAAGGTCGGTAAGATGGTGCCGCTACCCCCACAGGGACCTGTTGAAGCTGGGTGCCTGCAGATTTTCAGTTATGGGTCTCTAGGATTAGGCAGCTGAATCCATGTTTTCCATCTCACAGTTTTGGGCTTAAAAGCTTGAGGTCCCTCTATGTTCATTTTGGAGCTGTCACTTAAGCATAATAACATGACTTGGCAGTGTCTTGCCCATAATACAGTTTTACCTCATTTCCATGATAGTTTAGCATCATCAGCTTAGAACTGACTTACTTTGCTATCCTAAATGCCAACGAATTGCTGAATGACTCTTTTATAACTTGCCGCCTGGGAAGAGGCAGTGGTCATCTTATGACAAGAGTATAAATAAATCACAATTCAGGATTTCTGTCAGCTAAAGCAGTCAAAGTAAATAGGTTGTATGGAGATTTTTATTTCAGGGACTGCTAACTGGTATGGTCACTGCCCCAGTCGCTCCTCGCCGGTTGTGCTAGATGAAAAGCCTCCACAAGCCCCGCAGCGAAGGGCAATCCAGCAGCCATACAAAACAAACAATGCTGTAAGAGATCTTCTGCCTAATTTCCAGGCCACAGCTCTTCGGGGACTGCTCTGCATTCTTCTGGTGGCTCACGTCTTCGGTACCCTCCCTGCTCCACTCAACTGGAGAGAAAGGGCTCGTTCCTACACAAAAAAGTGGGCAGGGCCACACCAGAAGGGGCATTTTCACCAAGGAGCTCTACAGACATCTTGCCTTGGTGGAAGAGGGAACCCTTAAATTCCTTTCCCAGATTATAGCTCATTTGATTCCTGGGTTTGGAAATTGTAGGCAACTTGTGTTCAAGGCTGAACCAGGAAAGGGGCCAGATGGTCCTGTGTCAGGTCCAGTGCCGAAAAGCATGGAAATAACTCTTAATCACAGAGAAGTTCTGGTGAAATCATCTGCAATGTCTAGGCCTCTTTCTTGTGTGCTTGTTACCAGCCCAGATGGGGCTCTCAGACAGGTCAGGATACAGATCCAGTAAGGTCTGGATTAACAGTTTAGGGATGAATAAAAGGCTGACCCCAAGAGCCGTTGCACAAATGACTTTCAGTATGTTGGATGAGAAGACTAATCTGGTCAAGCTTGGAAGAACAAATAAGAAAAATAGCTTCTTGTGTGCTAGCTAGCACCCTGGCACCAGGCTGCAGAAAAGACAAAGCAAACACCTGTCTGCTAGCCCTCAGAAGCACTAGTTTCCTCTGGAAGGTGTTCTTCAAGAAGCCTGAAAGCCTCTTAATCACATACTCCCTGCTTTTAATGCTGGTAGCGTCCGTCTAACGGAGCATGATGCTGCAGGAGGACACAACCTAGCGATCCTTCTGTGCTACTGTTCCCCGCCTATCTGCAAAGCGACCTCCAAACCTGTAAGCTTCCAGCAGATCCTTCGCCTACATGTGGCAACGGTTTCGCAATGTTCCTCAGTCGCTGCCGTAGCGGGAGTGCAGGAGCAGCAGGAGACGGAGGAGCCGAAGTGGCCCTTGAGCGGGTGTTTTTGAGGAATTCTCCTCAGTGCCGCTCTACTCACAGTCACTGCCGCTGGAGTGAGTCTGGGAATGTTCCCCGCGCCCCGGCAAGGAGCAGGAGGAGCTCAGCTTCACACTTGCTGCCAGAAAGCTTCACAATGCCCAACTTTTAGATGAATCCTGGCACTTAAAAGAGTTTAGGGATGGGACCGTTCAAAACTAATGAGGCTACTTTGGATGTCCCATGAATGGGTCCCATTACTCTTAACGTGCTAGCAGACGTTGGCAAGCTCACATTAACTAACTGGTTTAGGTGATGTGGGCTTTGGAGAGTTTTTGTCTTTTTTTGCACTGCGTGTTGAGGTAGAGCTGTGCCCTCTGACTAATTTTAATGAAGCAAATGTCTGAGGTACGTATCTGTTTTGCAAATGCTTAGCCTATTTTAATATAACACTGTACGGTAGTCGGAGCCTCTGGGTTTTGAAGACAAAAAGATAGGTTTCCTGGGAAGAATTTAGATTTTACTGGCCTTCTCAAAGGAAATAAATTCTGCATTTTGTAACAATCATCACCACTATACTTAGGTGACAAAATCAAACAAAAACAAACCCCAAAAAAATTCAGAAAAATCCATCAAATCTGAGACAAAGAAGAATGCAGTGACAGAGATTTTTCTGGACCTGGCCTTCAGTCACAATAAATCAGAGTGCCATATTATACCAGCTTACACCATTGTATTTTAGCAAGGAAATTGTACTGTAATGGCATTAGGTCAGGGGTTTTTTTATACTGTATGACTTCTGCAGTGAAACCCTACACTTACCCAAAGACCCCTATGTCATAAGACATAGGATGAAGCTGCATTAAGGAGGAGAAAACTGCAGAAAAGGGAGTCATTCTTCTGATACAGTGAACTTCTGCACATGCTTTACTGGCCTGAGCCATCAGAGTGACAAAGGAGAAGGTGCTGATGAGCACGGTAGTGCCTGAGCTGTCCCACCAGCAGTCCCCCAGGCTGTCACCAAAGGGACTGGGAGGTGGTACGCAGGGAAGAGTGGATCTTGTGTGAAACTCTCCTTTTCCAGCACAACTCACCAGCTTTCAGAAGTCGGCTGGTGGATGTGTGCTCCCTGCATTTCTTTAACCCCTCCCCACCCCTGTGTAGACTTCATCCCTCCATTACATGCTGGGGGGAACAAGTGCCACCATTTCATTCTGCATTTCTGCAGGAGAAAAGGATCTCCTTTTGTTTGTTTGATGCTGGACTTTACACCAGGTTTGTTTGACAAGGGGTTTGCACTGCTGGCTGCCCGGGAGTTTCGCTGCCTGCTGTGGAAGGGTGGGCAGATCCCACCAGAGTCAAGGGGGGAGGCACCAGGGCTGCGGCATCCTGCCCTTCTGCCTGGCCCCACACACAAGCTCAGGAGGTGCTTATCCAGCTCCACGCTCACTATTCACTTGATTTGATTTCCAACCCAGTGGGAGAAGACAGGATGGCCAAGGCCTGTCTTAGGTCAGTTTAGGCTGCTGTGGAAATGTAACTTTCATTCTAGAAATGTGATAGTCGTTCCCTATCAACTTTTTTCACAGCAGTCATTTTTCTGTAGACTAATATCATCTCCCTCTCACTTGTCTGTGTTCCCACTGGATGCAAATAGATTTCCAAGCAAAATTCTTCTGAAGGGACATTGCTGGTTTAAGCTCAGTGCAGTGCTGCCAATTTTAATGACCTTTGGTCCCACACACTGTAAATAGCCTCCTGAAATCAACGGGATTCCCTGCAGAGTCGTGCTCTCTCCAGTGTTAATCAAGATCTTGCTTGCAAGTGCCACAAGCAACCCCAGACGTCCGGCTGCGTAACCTTGCTGAAGCCAGTGACGCAAAACCAGGGGCGAGCCCTGGAGCTTGCTGCTGCCTTTTCTGCCATCATTGGTGCTGTGCTGTGAGGCTACATCGCTACTGCTCCAGGGAAAATTTGAAGGCCATGGGGTGGCACGCGTGTGCGTAAGAAGCCTTTGGGCAGCAGACTCTCCATTTCCAGGTGTAGGAAATAGAAAGAGCCCAGACGGTTCTCAGTCTCATTTTGAGCCTGCAACAACTTTCCTATGCTCGCCTCCATCTTTTAAATTATGAAAAGAGAAAATATGCTGTGGAGGTAACCCCTTTTCAAAATCACAGGGTGGTCTCCCAGATCTCCCAATCTTTCTCTGCAGTAACTTTGTGCCCCAGCGCTCAGGGCAGCTGGATGGAGAAGGACTTCATAAACTCCAGGTATCAGAGATCCCCCTGAAGCCTGTGCGTCCCCGTAGTCTATCCCCTGTTTTTTCAGGAGAGTTTTGCCAGATCTTCTGGCCAGGGCCTGTGGTTTTGGAAGAGGAAACGTTATTTGTCTCATAATACAGACATCAAATACAAACAAGGGAGCTGCAGTTTCTGGCATGAAAGCTTTTTGTAGCAATTTACTATCCAACATCCTTGTAATTAATGAGGGCTATAACCACTATTTTTAGTACAGCTAAAATGAGCTGTAAGTTATTAGAGAAAGACATGTTGTGTAATATGTGACTAATGTATCATTTTACCAAGAATTTGTATTAGATTGCTCAAAATTGCAGGGAATGATTTCCAGAGTATTCCAACTGCTCTGAATGCTCTTTGATAGGTGGAAAGCCATCTACAGCTCAGCTGGCCTGACCGGCTAATTATGTCAAAGCCTTCGGAAAACTAAATTACTGTAACGTAAATCCGCTCTACATATTGCAAGAAAGATGCGGCCAAATGTATTTCAGGTGTGACAAGATTGAAGTCATTGAAATTAATTGGGGCAAGAGGTGGAAAATGGAAACGGGAGAAGATTGCCGAGGGCAGAACAGACGAAATAAGACGTTTCCTTTAAGGGGGGGGGGGAATTAGCCTAGCTGGTAAAGCATGCCTAGGGCACGGAGGGGCCGGGGCGGCCGGCCGGAGGG
>NW_008796043.1:6666405-6695410 GCF_000699145.1 Aptenodytes forsteri
TCGCGTTTGGTTTGTGTTGTTGTGTTGGGGGTTTCATCCCTCTGCCGCTGCTGAAGTAGCCGGGTACCTTGCAGGATTTGCCTCTTCATCTGCCTTCGCTCGACTGCATTGTCACACATTATTCAGCACCGAGTGCCCATCTTGGAAAACGGAGAGCCAGGATCCGGCCCTCCGGCCGTCTGACCCATCGTTTCAGCACCAGCTCCCCAGATTCATGCCCAAAAAAACTCCCAACAAAAAACTCACCCACCCCAAGTATCACCCTTCTTTTAAAAGAAGTGGCGTAAACCCTTTTTGCTCTTCTTTTGAGATGGGGCACATTCTTCCCTACATGATGATGTTGTTTTCTTGTCTGGCAATGTTGTACGCACTGTCCCAGCTATTTGCTATGCAATTCAATTCATAAAGTCAGCAACCTGTTGAAGTGATTAGCCATATTTGCTTAAGAGACGCCCAGTACTGGAATTGCTGGGAGAGAGCATTACAGGTCAGAGTTACAATATTGACCAGGATCTGGGGAGAAGCTTGTACGATCGCATTAGCCATTCCTATTTATGACTCCTAACCTAGTTAACCTAAATACAGCTTACTCTTAAGAGATACAGGTGGGAAGTAATTCTGTATAAACTGTACACTGTGTAAAATTTATGTGCAGCCAAGTTGAAGATGGAGAGATGGGGGAGTGGATCCTTGAGATGCAGATTACTTCAGCCGCTAGGCAAAAGCGCTTGTGCTGGCTGGAGCATCAAGTGTCCCAGCCCAGACATCGACATATTCTTGAGAGAGTGCTCCAGCAAGGAGTATAAGGTCACCAGCGCTGGCTTGGTGCCTCGCTGCCCGGAGGATTTCCGTCTGTGCCTGGAGAATTTTCATCTGCATCTTCCGGGCGCTTCCCAGCCAGGTGGCACAGTGTGAGGCCAGAGCACTTTTGGCACAGGTGTAAGAGGCAAAACAGGCAGGGAATCTGTGTGACTCTTTACCTTCACCAGAAAGTAAGGCAAAGGTAAAAAGAGCAGGTATTCATTATGGGAGGAAAAAAAGACTCTGTGATGGAGCACAGCCCTCGGAACACAAACTGGACAATGGAAACGGCAGTGGGATCTTTTCAAAGCACGAAAGTAGCTTAGCAACATGTATTTATTTCCTGTTTTAGAAAAGGTGCTATGAAGGCATGAATTCCTAGGAGATGAGTCATATATAAAAGACACGCATTGTTTAGCTTTGAAATTGCACGCGGAATACCAGTGAAATAATTCAGCATATCTAGTAATTATCTTAATTACAAAGATTGTGCTCTGTTTCTTAATGGTTGAGAGGCATTGCTTTAAATCGTTATGTAGGACAGTCCAGTTTATAGAACCATGTTTTGGAAAGGCTTAGGAGGAAAGTCCACAGAAAACAAAACTTGAACCCTGGGTCAAATAGAGACACAGCCCTCTAAAGCTGTAATCGGAGGTATTAAAGAGTGCAGCTTTGATAATGAAGTGCATGGTTCATAGAAGGTGGAAGCTCACGCAGTGGCTAACTTTCCTTGATTGCCTTAATCACCTCAGGTTAGTTTAAAATTTTGAAATGATAAGTATGAGACATCTGTCCCACATCTCACATGGGAGCTGGGGAGCAGTTGGTGTCAGGTGAAGAAAAAGGGAGTATGGTAGGAAGAGACGGTCGTGCCACTTAGGGACATGGTTTAGTGGTGAACTTGGCAGTGTTAGGTTAATGGTTGGACTCGATGATCTTAAGGGTCTTTTCCAACCAACCTAAATGATTCTGTGATTCTATGTACTCTCCTCCATTCATAAAGACCTGGCATGTTGATCACCTAGCACACGTGCATCCAAACACAGTATGAAGTTGGAAAGTCCTTGCAAAAGAGCATTTAATGTCTTTCCCCTCGCTTTTCCGTTAGTGGCACATGGGAGGGGGAGCAGTTGGTGTCAGGTGAAGAAAAAGGGAGTATGGTAGGAAGAGACGGTCGTGGCGCTTAGGGACATGGTTTAGTGGTGAACTTGGCAGTGTTAGGTTAATGGTTGGACTCGATGATCTTAAGGGTCTTTTCCAACCAACCTAAATGATTCTGTGATTCTATGTACTCTCCTCCATTCATAAAGACCTGGCATGTTGATCACCTAGCACACGTGCATCCAAACACAGTATGAAGTTGGAAAGTCCTTGCAAAAGAGCATTTAATGTCTTTCCCCTCGCTTTTCCGTTAGTGGCACAGTAAGTAGCAGGTATAGATGCATCTTACAGAAAAGTAAATCCTGTCCGAAAGATTATATTGGTACATGAGAAAACTGAAGTTAGAAATGTCCTCTCTGTTCCTAGTTTAGTAAGTAATCATGTTATAACTTACTTCCAGGAGTCCAAAATCTAAAGAAGATGGTTGCTACAGTGTTGTTTCTGTTTGGGAAAGTGTAAAGCTCAATGATTCAGGAATTATGTTTCAATGAAATCAAAAGAAAATCAACCTTTAGTAAGAAAATTGCCAGTTTTTTCTTTACGTGAATACCTTTCCGCTTTCACGGTGACCTTCAATTTTCAAAACCAGCAACGCTGTTTCTGAAAAAATCAAGTCCGAGTGGGCATAGTTTTACAGGTTGCGTTGATGACATTTATTGTTCAGCTATAAGCATGAGATCTTTAATGGTCTTCAGCAAGCTAAACTCTATAGCTCTGTCCATAACCATACAAATATTGTTCCACCTGTGGTGAAAGATATTTATTGATGCTTAGTAATTTATATGAGGTCACTGACCTTTCAAACAGGTCTCTCGTTGAAAATTTTATTGCCATGTTACATTGACTAAAAATAATTAACTTTCTACAACATTATTTAATGAGACTTCCAAACTACCAATAATGTGAAACAGAAATGTGAGACCCTAGAAAACTCTACCTCCTGCTCACTGAGCTTTTTTTGAAAAAGAAAAGCAATTTTTTTAAAATCCATGAAGGTATAAAAATGTCCTAGTTCTATTCCTCAGGGATTTGTATAGTCCAGTAACTGCAGTATCTACACCGCCTCCTAATCTTTAATATATTTGTCCTCACAACACCTTTGTGAGAGAGTGAAAGGACTTCTTTGATTTCAATAGATGGATATCTGAGAGATGGAATAAATAGGAATGGACATGGCATAGGCATGGACTGAGTCTTGAGATGCTGCAGGCAGGATTAGTATAGATAAGCAGGAAAATGTTCTAGAAAACAGTTCTTGCAGCAAAATGCCTGGGTATGTAACTAGTTTTTCTCCCCATAGGCAATACTCAGAGCAACTCTTGGTAATTACTCATTGCTAAGTGGCTTGCTTTCCCTGTCATGGTGATTATTTAAAAAATGCATCTACCTACCTCTGCAGCTGTCTATACCTGGGTGTATCTGGGCACACTTTTAGTCCTCTCACAGTTTGCCGTCTGTGGCATCATGATGGGAAACTTCCCTGTGGCGAGCACTTGCTGGAGCTTTGCTGGAAGAACCAAATGCTGCTTATGGATAAATTATGAAGGAAGGAGGCATGGCCAGCAATAAGACTACACTCAGGAATTTTAGCAATTGATAAAGAATAAATATGGTACCTTACAGCTGAGTGAAGATGTGGAATAATGCTCTTTTCAAGATCTCCCAGATGGCTCAGCCTCGTTAGCTGTCTTAAAACACGTGAGAAAATGGGGTCTTTTCACGTTCTCCCACTCCTCATAGTTTTCTTTGATAAACCTGTACTTAAAATGAAAATAGCGATTTAGCCTGTCTTTTATCTTTACCTTCTCACTTGCAGAATTAATAGCCCGGCCCTCCCCAACACCTTCAGTCTCCCTGTGCCTGGCAGAAGGTGGGAGACGGTTCAGCCCGGGGCAGAGATGCAAGCGAGGGCTCAGGAAAGAGGACTGACTGTTTCTCTTGTGCCTTTCCTTGCCCCAGGACCCACGCCAGCCGTGTGTGTCGGTGGCTCAGTATCCAGTAGAAAGCTCAGCAGCCATTTAGAAAATCAATTCCCAGGATTTCTGGCTTGCTCAGTTCTCTGCAAGTTAATGTGCACACAATTTCACAGCCGATTTCAACCCAAGCCACTAATGATGGTAATAAATGTCTTCCAGTTATACTAAGTCAGATGTAATTGGGTATTTCGAAGAAACAAGAAGAATGGGACAGATTAGATCTATGAAAATATGAGCAGCAGTTGTAGCAGCCCTATTCGAGTATCAGAATTGGTGTCTGTGTACTACTGACTTACATATATCTGTATTTACCAATAAATCAAGTATCTGTGCATGTGTATAACAGACCTTGTTATTTTTAAAAGCAGAGTTTGCCTTGTTCTCGAAGGAAATGGGAATTCATTGCTCAGTTCGCACATGTCCCAGAGGCACATGTCCCTTTGCCTGGGAGGCGTTCCTCACTCCGGCCACTTCCCACTCTGCCTCTGCTCACCTGGAGAGCACTTGCAAAGTGAAAGTTGCTCTTTTTGGCCGAGTTTAAGGGGAAGAAAATCCAACCGCAGGCTTCGCACATGTTCACAGGAGATGGACAGCATTGCTCTGCCTGTAAAGCATGCTCTGAATGAAGGAGAAGGCAGCATGTGTGTGTTGGGGTTCGTATTAAAACTGACTTTTGGGTATTCTGGAGACACTCTGTGCCTCCTTACCCTGCCTGCCTATGCCAGGAGCCCCCTTCCCAGTGACTAGGCACTATCTACTGACTAAGAACTGCAGAGACCCCAAAACATGCATGTCTCCCAAGGAATAAAGCATTACTGACACGAGAAATGGAAACAAGAACAAATGCATGTTAACTTCAGGGCTGGCGGGATTTTGCCTGAACGTTACAGAGACAGAAGTCACTGAAGTAAAAGCATTAAACATTTATAATATGTTAATGGCAGTATTTCTCCACATGAGCTAAGTCAGGTGATGGGATTGAATTTTGAAGGGGATGGCTAATTTGACAGACTTCAAAAATATTGATAGCTGTGCAAACGGAGATGAGAACGTATTCTGTAATCCCATTCAGGTGTCAGGAAAGCCCTGCATAGTCCCTAATGCCTATGTACATCGTAAGAGAGTCACATCTTAGACTCACAGAGCCATCCAGGCTGGAAGGGAGCCCTGGAGGCTGCCTGGCCCAGCCTCCTGCCCAAAGCAGGGCCACTGAAGCATGGAGCTGTAGGTAGGAATGACGATTTGATGGACCAATAGCTTATTCCACTGAGAGTCCTAGAAGAATTAATATAAATAGCAACTACAGCATGATAATAAATTATATTATTTATTAGAATCATTTAAATTATTCTAGATCAATGCAAGCTGGGAACTACTGAGCTTTATTAGGCTGAAAAATAAATGGAGCAGCAAGCCTAGCTGTTGCTTGAACAGGGATGCTGTACAGCAGGGCTGCAGATATCATATGCTCCTCCACACCAGCACCCTCCCAGGTCTGTCTCCACTGCCTCTGAAAGAAAACATGAAAGATGAAAATGCCCAAGCAAATGCCCAGTGTAACTGCTGCAGCAGTCTGCATGGCAGCGAGTCGGAGCTATTGCTTTCAGATGAGCTGGCTGTCTCATTTGAAGGTAAGTCATAGCATCATCAAGCTTCCTTAATGTTCAAGACTGTGAATTATTTGAAAGAGTTTCACAGAAGAAAGTGAGGCTCCTGCAATGCAGTCTGGACCATCCCCTGTAAAATCCATTTTAGCATCATCCCAAGTGGGAAGGAGTTACCATCACCTACTTTTTCCTTCAAACAAGGACACAGGTTAAGGACTCCAGGTAGAGCTCGGCAAAAAATATGAATGCCTCTAAAGGAAACTTGTCCCAGGGAGCCTGGCAGCCAATCAATATCATATTCTGAATATCTGCCCAGCCCCTTGTAAGTTTTTATTAATTCAAGTGTATTGAACTTATAGGAGGAAAAGCTAGAAATTGTACAACTACCTTTTTTTTTTTCCCACCTTGCTTCATTTTGACCACTGATTTGATATGGCATATGCACAGATTTGTATTACTGAAGTCCAAGATTCGTTTGTACCCAGGATATGAATCCTGCAAGGTCCTATGCTGAATGCAGACTAGGTTAAATTTTTGCAGTGCAAGAAAAAAAAACAACTGTAAGGCTGATCGCTTGAAAGACTGAATGTTTTGTTCCTCTTCCTTCAGCACAAGCTGCTCTAGCCAACAATATTAACCTGAGTAACAAAAGGGATGGCTGAAGGGGAAGTGCAAGATGAGGCTTAACATCCTCCAGGCCTGAACCTAAAGTACTTTCTGCAGCTGAAGCTGCTATTGTTGCTAAAGACCCTGTTGTCAGTTCAGGGACACAGGAGCAAGCCTGCCTATATTGCTTGAAATTCAAGGAGAGTAAATTACTGGAGTTAGAGTGTGAAAAGAGTGTCTTGTCATCTGGGAAGACCCAGAAGATGGTCTGATACGCATCATTATGAAGGTCCATATTTTCCTAGATGTTAAGAGCTCACTCCTTAACAGCGAGTGTCCTTTGAAAACCCTGAAAATGTCTGAAGTTCACCCAGTCAGGCCATTAGACAGCTGTGCTGTCCAGAGGAGTCAGAAGGAGCGGAGCGGCCAGCCTCACTGGCTTGTGGTGCCTGGGACAGGTGAGCCTCGGGAGACTGCAGAGCAGAGAAGGTGTCTCAGCTTACACACCCCTCCATCCCCATGGGACAAGTGCCTCTTACCATTTCCCATGGGTCAACACAGAGCCTTTGCTCAGGCCCAGTTACAGCTTCATCAGCGTTAGACAAAGTACCAAGCCAGCGACCAGCTGAAGACCTGCCCGGTGTATTTGCCCCGGCGTCGGACCGCACAGACGTTTGTCCTGGGGTGCGCCTGCGGCGGGCAGGCAGGGACCCGCTGACGCCCTGGCTGCGATGCTGAGTACTTCTGAGTACTGCTCCTGGCTGCTCACAGACCTGCTGAAATGGGAAAAATGGTGACTCATACAAATCATAGCTGGCCCTCCGGTCAGAAAAGCACGGTGGTTACCAGGCACGAATAGGCAACCTAATGCACGCACTTTTTTTTTCCCTACTCCCCAGCCACGCACCAAAGAAGTGATTTAAGGCTCAGAGAGCGTTTCCCACAAAGGCAGAGGGCGGTGGGTTAGTGGCTTCCTTCCTTGCCAGGCCGCGGGCTGCGGGGCTCCCTCAGCCGTGCCGTGGCAGGGGGTGATGAAGGAAGGAAATGGATAACACACGGCCGTCCTGCACACACCGGGGGGGCGCGGAGGAAGAGTCAGTGGTTGTGAGCTGTGAATATCCGGGTTGGAGAATAAAAGCCAGGTGATACTGATCTCCAGATGGGGCCTGAGCTCCCCCCCAGTGCCGCTGCTGGGTCTGTGAGAACCGCTCAGGAGCTGAGACCCTCCTGCGCCTCTCGGGCAGCGCCTGCCATCCTGCCGTCCTGCCATCCTGTCATCCTGCCTCTGACCCAAGCCACGGGGCCAGGCCGTTCGGGCCAGGGAAAACCGCATGGCAAGTCCAGCCCAGGCTTCAGCAGACCCCTGGAGGCAGTGGGGTGGTTGCTTCATTCGGTGTTGTGATGGGAAAAACCCGAGCAGGAGACAGAGGGAGAAACTTCAAAATTAAGTTAATTAGCCAAAAGATGCTCTCCCCCCCCAGAAAAACCCCTCAAGACAACAGTTGTATCCACACTGTTTTTCACTCTATCTATGGTTATATACCTATTATCTATCTTAAAAACAAGTAGTGTTGCCAGATCAATGTATCATTTATTATCTTCTATATGTAACCTTGCTTCTATGTTCAGTCTTACTATTAAATGAGCAGGGAAGCGACATGGTTTTGGTGGGAAGCATATATATTCCCAATATTACAGTTTGTCTTATATTTTAAATAATACAGAGAACAGGAAAAACACAGTGCCCACAAAAACTGCAGTGAAAATTACAACCTAGGTATTATCCCAGTATCTAATTACACTGAAATCTGAAGGAAATGAGATAACAACTAGGTCAGGTGAATTCATCAATAAAACTCTCATTCACTCTTGTGGCATGTCTCCCCAAAAATATACCAGATTAACTAAAGGATTAAAAGCAAGGATGAGGAATAAAAGAAAGTGGGTAAAAGTGGCAGTAAATGAACAAAAAAAGGAAAGATAGTAAGGTCTTGTGCTTAAACAGAGCCTTCCACCAGGCCACAGTTTGGTGTGAGAGAGACTGAGAATACTTTTTTTTTTGTTATTCATGTGGCTCATGGTTCAAAGATGAAACACTAGAAACATCTGTGCTCTGCTCTGCCCTATTTAAATCACTTCAGGACAAATGGAGCCCTGTTGTAAGTGGGTGTAACTCTGTTCAAGCCAGTGGAGTTGCACCTGCTTACTCTAAGGCGAAATTTGGCTCAGTTTGGATCCAAATTAACTCAACATTTGGAAATAAAAATGAGAAGCTTGGCATATTCCAGCATTTCATCTGGAATCTCATAATGCCTGAGATTAGTTTATCTAATAGATTTACAGCTTGAAAAATATTTTATTCTGCTGTCAACTCAGTCCAAAAAATCTCCCTCTCCCTGCTCCCTTCATCCTTCCTCCCTCCTCTCCCTAGGCAGGAGGATCGGTCTTGCCTTGGCCCATGTTGGCCTGCTGCAGCCGGTGGGGAGCACAGCTAATAAGAGCACATCCTTTTTGATCTCCAAAGTGCTCCACAGGAGACAGATAGATTGTTCCTGTTGGTAAGGCTGGCCCTGCTGCACTCATCTGCCAGCTTCTCCTCAGACTATAAGGATGTGAGCGTCTGAGGATGAGGGACGCTTCCTGCGCCGGCACTGCCAAGGACCGGGCCGGCAACGTCTGGCATCACCAGGAAGGAGGAAGTCTGGTTTCCTCCCTTAATTACTAAAGAACTGGTACAGAGGCTTGTGTGGGGAGGAGAGAAATTCCTTTTTTTTTTTTTTAATTATTTTTGCAGCTTTGTACATCTACCACGTTTCTTTAGGAGACAAAAGGGACAAGTAGTTAAGCCTGGAAACTGGTAAGCATTTACTTGGTATCTCTCAAAGAAATGACAGCACAAGGAAATGTCAAAGATCCTCCACACTAAACCCACCCGTTCAGAAAAAGCCTGAGTAAATAGGTAGCCTGTGCAATGTGTTGGGAAAGTCAACAAACTTGGGCTCTCTCACACGAAGAGGGAAGTGAATTCGTGAATCAAGGATTCTCCCCTGAGGAGACCCTGCCCACAACCCTGGGAAGTACAGAGTTACAGCCTGTTAATCAATTTCTTGCTTAGCCCTCCAGAAAGAGTAGTCCAAGAAAGCACCCTGGAGCCTAAAAGAACCTGGCTCAACAGAGCGGAGTCACTTGTGTTACGCTTGGAAATGAGCTGCAAGACAGATTAGTCTTTGCATTATACGTTTGTTATGTTTGAACATTATTATATGTGCATAGATATGCGTATGATAGCCCAGCCTTTCAGGGACAACCAAGTGAGCACACTGTCACGATCCAGGAAGGGCTGTAAAACCACCAGTAATGTTTGCAAAATCGGTAGGTGGTAGGAAACGCTGCTTGGAGAAGAGGAAAAACACATATGGGTCAGCTGGGGAGGTAGTGGTCTCTTGGATTAAGTACTTGCAGAATCACAGAGTGGCTGAGGTTGGAAGGGACCTCTGGAGGTCACCTGGTCCAGCTCCTCTGTTCAAGCAGGGCCACCCCTAGAGCAGGCTGCTCAGGACCATGCCCAGACAGCTTTTGATACCTCCAGGGTGGGAGACTTCACAACCTCTCTGGGCAACCTGTGCCAATGCTTAGTCAATACTGCCCTGGTAGAACCTCACAGCCCAGCATCTCTTCATCTTTCAATCACAGGATTGCCATTTCAGCCCTGTCTCAGCCTGGCAAGGGAACTGAGCTGCTGCCCTGCCTGTGTGGGATAGCAGGTGGGTCACCTGAAGGGTCAGCAAGGTGCTGATGCCACCACAGGGCACATTGTCCCATTGCTTCCCTTTTCAGCTTCATATTCACATGAATATGCAGGTTATATCCATCCAGAACACAGCACAAGCCATGTTATTAATTAATAATCCAGATTTTCTCCAAGTGTAAAGAAAGAAGCGACTTGAATGGAGCCTTATCTGTCTTTTGTTAATAGACATGTCACCTCAGTCTTCAGAGCAATGTCTCCTGGTAGATGTTTGAGAATCGGCATTCCCACCACACTTTCACCTCTTATGGGAGGGAAAACAAACGCATGCTACAGCAACACTCCTCATCGACCCCAAATCTCCAGCTAAATACGAGTTGGTCAAATGATCTACCTTGTCTTAGCTTGTATGCTGCTTTTCTCAGTATATGTTTTTTACAAAGGCTGTTTTATTAAGCCTTTTTTATCAAGCTGAAGACAGAAGCTTGTTGATTATATTGTCCGTGTCAGGATAAGACTGAACATATTATTTGTAAAACGGTGAGGCTTGGCTTTTCTGAAGGAAACTGTCAACAGTTGCCATGAAAACTGTTTGAAAGAAATCGCTATTTGCCTATAACAATTTCATCGGCAATGAAGAACCTACTTGCAAACCACAAATAGCAATCAGCTCACCTTCTAGTTCCTTCTTGAGTTTTCCTATTTAAAGTACACTGGATTATTTCCTAGCAGCATGCAAATAACAGAGCTTGGATCACCAACGAGCTAAAGAAGAGCACAAGGAAGCAGAGGACTAGACCACCCAGACAAGGGCAGCAAGAACCAAGAAACTTTTTATTAAAGCAGATGTAAATTCCTGTTTGGTGAAAATCAGTGGGAATTTTGCCATTCACTTCTAACTGCTACGGTCTGATCCAGAAGAGTTTGAATCTAAACACAAAGAATATAGCACTGACACTTTGGACACTGAGGAGAACAAGATAAGTTAGTCAGTCAGCAGAAACGAGGTATTACATCTTTTTTGGCTCTGTTTGGGATCTTTTGGAGGTGCAAACTTTTATGAGTATGCTTGCTGTTACATTTTACTTTATGCAGGAAACAAGCTAATTTTTCATTACTCCTTCAAATGTTCAGAAGTTATTTTTACACTCAGTAAGTCTGCATTAAGAAGGGGTGAAAAGTCAAGTCCATTGTGGTATGCCTTGGACAGAAGATTAGCAAGGATCCGCAAAAAAAATTTTAAAGAACATCATTAGATTGTTAATTCTATGATAATTCATAACGGGGAGCTAACTCCTGCCATCGAGAAATCAAGAAGTACCTCTTATTGTCAATGTTTGTAGTATCTCTGATTTTTCTCCCTATCACATGGACTGGTAGCAAGATCCAGCCAGCGTAACTCATAACAGTGATGACTTGTGTCACACTTCTTTGCTGATATGTAAAATCTAGAAAAGAATTTGTTCATCCTGGCTTCTGATGACACTTGTGTCGGTCATGTCATCTAACTTGAGTTTTGATTTTTTTAAATGTTTCACCAAGATGTGAAATAGAGCCACCAAGTTTCTCCTGTCACTGGAGTTCAGGTTCCATTGAAACCACATATTTCCAAGTCTGGAATTTACCCAGAAAGCAAGAGTGTTTTTGTCTTTCCAGCAGATGTCTGTGGGACAAGCCTATTAATCTGTACAGTTGCTTGTGATTCCACGCACTTGTAAAACCGAGCAATTCTCATAGTTGCCTGTGGTAGTTACTTGCTTTGTTTTGACTTGCTCTATTACTTATTTTCTTTTCTCTCCCAGTCAGAGAAAAATAAAATTGCTAATAAACAACATATTGCTGATAAACTGTGTGATATGAAGTATTCAGAATTGTGAATGAAAGAAGCTGGAAGGAAGGGGGAAATAACAGAGGGTAATTTTATCATACCTCTTTGACCTGAAGCAGTAATAAATGTGAAGTCTGTATGATCATGGGTGATGTTTTTATATACATATCATATTTTAGATTGGTTTGGGAGAGAAACACATAAAATTGATTGACTGGTGATGTGGCAGTAATTATGCAAATAGAGCAACTTGACCATAAAACACTTTAAAGGGGAGAAGGTAGCTCAGTAACAAGTAAGCATCAAAAACGTGGTTATTGTATCTGTCCTAATGCCCTGACATCTCTCCTGCCAAAGCATGAAAGGAATGGATGTTGTGTAACAAAATTAAAACTTTATAAAATGTCAGATGAAGGTCATAAATAACTTGTCCTTATAAAAAGCATGTCTTTAATTGTCGACTGTGTCTTTCTTACAATTTTGTTCAGTCTTGGGCAAAGTTCAGTTTTATGAGACCAACCTTGTGCAGCAAACACACCTTTGCTCTGCTGCTTTACTGCAGCGTTAACGGTTCGTTTGCCTTTGGGGGTAGGGGAAGGTAAGCGCTGCTGTTCTAGCCTTTACCTTATGCTGCTCAAATGAGAACCATGAGGTAATATTAGTTCACTGAATCATTCCATGAATTATTCTCAGTTGCTGTGATAGCAAGTAACAGCAGAGTGTCCCCCCACTGCCCACTCCACAGTCCCTGTATTTTTGCAGCTGCATGAATGGTAACTGATGCAAAATGGTGGATGCTTGAGAAGGGGAAAAGAAAAGGAATGATTCATATTTTCATCCTGATCCCAAATGAAGCCTGAATAAAAGTACTGTCTGTTCATTTTTTTCTTTCTTGCCACTCACTTTCTTGTGTCCAAGATGTTTTGACCCTACCCCAGGCCATATGTGTCTCCATATGTCATCATGATCCCAAACAAACTCAACCCCAGTCTGCAGTGCATGCACCAAATCCCCACGGCCCTTCCAGCCTTCCCCAGCATCAGCCATGTGCTAGTGGCATTACCCTTGGGGAGGAAGGTTTAGCCAGCAGCCACCTCTCCAGCAAGTCCCTGGCTGATCCATACTGATACCAGCAGTCAAACAGTTACTCCATTTCTATGGGCTTACTATATTTGTATTTGCTGCAGTCCTACAGGTCAGGCAGCTGGTCAGAGCCTGAGGCTTTTTTTGCCCTTTAGCAAAGAGCCTGGACTGTCTTTGAGTGGAAACCAGGGGGCAGGGGTGGAAGAACACTCATCTGAGCACAGATTTGGCCTTAATTTGGCCTAGATTTGGGATGTGGGGTGAAGAACTCTCCAATACCTGGGGAATTAGAGATGTTTGTCCGAAGGCAGCCATGGCATTAATTTTAGCAAAGCAGAAATTGCCCACAATTGACTGCTGAGTCAATTGAGCAGACTGGTGAGCAGTAAGCCAAAAAGGAGACCTATAAGCATGCAACACAACAAAGAGGGCGGAGAGCATCTCCCAACACACACTTCTACCTAACCAGAGCTGTCAGGAGATAGCTGGGGATCCTGGAGACATCCTCTTTTTTAAGCTGGCACTTTGGCGAGGCAGAGTTTGAACTTCTCCCACACCAGCTATGGCATGCCCTTGGCCAACTGCTCTCCTCAGCAGCGAGTCCAGTGCCTTTGGGCAGGTTCGGTGTGTAGGACAGACTTGTGCCTGTGCTCTTGGCCTGATGCTTTTGGATGTCCCTGAGAGACCTGCTGTGCACAAACAGGCCAGTTCTTCAGCACAGGCTTCCTTCTGGGCAAAACCACTTCTCTCCATTTTCTATCGACTAACTGTCTTGAGCTGAACATGGCCTTTGTGTGTACCCCTCTGGAGGATGACATAACGCTGCATAAAGGCAACCATACTCCTCTGAAATACCAATAAGCAGTGTCAACATGATGTGGACAGCATGCTGTTTGGGGGATCCAGGTTTTGAGATATTAGAGACAGTCACTTATCAGAAGTGGCTTGACAAGGATCAGCTGTCCACAGTATCTCCAAAAGATGACCTAGGGACCATCAAATGAAGCTAATAAGAACTGGGTTCATGACAAGCCAAAGGGGGTGGCTCTTCTTGCAGCAGGTGCTAGATCTGTGCAGTTTCTTGTCAAAGGATGCTATGGATGCACACGATTTACATGGGCTCAGGGGGGAACAGGACAAGCCCTGGACAAAAGATCCATTGCAAGCTACTACATAAATAAACTGCAGTGGCTAGGAAAGTCCAAAACGTTCTGAGCTGAAAATGGTCAGTGTGCAAAGGAATTAAAAGAAAACATTATACATGCTTGCCCTGTTCTTACGCTCTCCAAGCGTGTAGCCAGTTTTTTGTAACCACTTTTAGAGACAGACTGTTGAGCCAGAAGGATTCTTGGTCTGAACCAGTACATTTGCACAGATGTTTTCCCTAGAGTTAGACTGCTAAATGCTTTTTTGCCATCTAGGTAGGACATAATTAAAAATAAATAAATAAATAAAGAGGGATTAAATATTGAGCCTTTTACTTTCTTGAGCAAAATGTCACTCCCACGCCCATTATTTCACAACTAGTTACGGAGACTAGCTGAAACCGAGACTGAAAAGGTGAAGGTGAGGAATCTCAGCTGCACTCAGCAGTGTTATAAGGCAAGACCATAATCATGCTAGAAATGGTCATGATCATATAGTCCAATAGTGTGTAGAAACGTGTAGAAACAGTGATTTTCACTCTGTATGAGAAGATCAATAGGTCATCAAGCAGCAAACACCATGTCATGACACATGAAGGTCTATCTGCTCTGGGAAACCAGGAGCTCCTGCCCTGTACAGCTTTCATGGTGACTGTGCACATACTTTTTTTTTTTCTTATTTGGTTATTGTGCAGGTTTCTGGAGCCCTTGTCAGGCATGAAGTCTCACAGACAGATAGACAGCCACAATGGTGACAACTTCCATGGCTCCAGTAAAGACAGTACCTTAGTGTTACCTGGTGAGATGAACAGGACTTGGTAAGGCCATGCTTTTTAGCCCTAGCGTTGTCACCTGCATTTAGTCCAGTGTCCAGCTGGACTAACACAGAATTAGCTAGAGATAGAAAAGATGTATTTATTCTCCAACATCAACAGCCGGTATACCCAGGAGATAGTCCTTCAACACAAGACACATCAGACACCAAAGAAAAGGCAACATTTCAGCCCATGTCCTGCAGCTAGTCCAAACACAGAAGCATAATTCCTGCTGGGGTCATTTAGCACTTAAAGGTAACTAGTAGGCAAGTGAGAAAAAAAATGTTCATCTCTGATTTAAAAGCAATGCTTGAATCTGGCACAGCAGAAACAATAGGCTGTTTCCCAAGTGGAGATCAGGTATGTTTATTTTACTGAAATATATGGGTTTGTAACAATCAAAAGCAGATGTTCATTAACAGGCAGAGATGTAGGTAGGTTTCCAAGGCATAAAGCATGAGGAGGGCAAAGAGGCAAAACATTCAATCTCCTGCCTTGCACCTGAATCTGCGTGGCCCCTTAAATCAGTTTTCAACAATGCTTTTCGATTTTCATGTTTTTAAGTAATAGGTATGGAGATGCTGCTTCTGCTAGCCTTGCAGAACAAGTACTTTGGAGATAATTTTGATTCCTATTTCAGGATATCTCCCCTTTGTTTGCCTTTAACCTGACCTGGGATCCGGAACTAGATTTGAAATCTGATGTCTGAAGATGTGCAGAGCTGAGAGACTTCTTCTATAATCCCAGCGCAACCTTCAGTCTGGAGCTGAGTCCCTTCGGAGCCTGCGTGTGCTCAGATCCCATGTTCGGTACAGAGGGATCCCTGGGGATGTGTTACTCCTTATATAGCTCTTATGTGTCTCCGAACAGTTTGAAACTCCCTTGCTGGAGGTGAGTGATGTTGCACCAGACCAGGGCAACCTTATTTCAAGCAGGAACTGTCAGCAGAATCAGTGCAAGGTCAGCCGCTCCAGTTGTTCCTTTCAGGAAACTACTCCTCCTACAGACACCCTTACACTAAACAAACCCCCTTAAATACATGTGCTGCAGCATTCCTCCATTCGCTGGCGTCATGAAGACTGGCAAAAAATGCCATGGCAGCAAATGTTAGCAGACTGCCAGACCAAATCAAGCCCCATTTTCCCTTGTACAAGGACAACTCCAAGATAACTTAGCAGTTGGCTGAGTTTCTCTTTCCAAACAGTGCGGCGGCGTATCAGCAAAAGAAAGTCTCGGGAGTATTTCTGCCAGGGAAATTGAGCGATGGGACCTGTAACTGGATTCAACACACAGGCAAAAGAATTATTTTTATCAGCCGACCCTGAGCACGCCTGTAAGATCATGGTTTTACATTTTTGTCTACAAGTGCGTCTGAACCGCAGTTCCAAACCAAACTGAGGTCTACACGTTGCAGATCAGTCACTTGAGTGCTTTCGACATGAAAAACAGACAAAAGAAACAGGGTGATTTTGACTCGTGAAAATTCCCCAAATGGCACTCTGCATTCACTTTCCTTCATCAAAAAGCCTGAGACACCTCTGTCCACCCACCCATGTGGTTCACGCTCCCAGAACATGTGTGCTCTCAGACCAAGACGGTTGGTTGCCCACTAGACTATGTGGCCTACGGGTTGTCCTCAGCGGAAATGCTCATGAACCTGCCTTGCAAAACAGCTCTGAAGGGGGGGGACCCAGCTCCTCAGCTGCTGCATTTCAGTGATAATGGTCACAGTAGCAGAATCCTAGTAATTCACTTAGGTCTTAGCCTACCTCTGACATAAAAGGTATTAATATTGGATAACTGAAGTGGTAATGACTAATTAGAGGTCCAAGGCTGAGTCCTGGTTCTCATCAGCAGAGGCTCCTGGGTCCCTGCTGCCCTGAGACGGAGGTGGCAGAAAGGAGCTTGAGGACAGCCTGTAGAAGGACTCTAGGGACTATGGTGGGCCAAGGAGCTCCTCTATGTCCCCCTACACATGGTGCAGAGAAACGTTTTGGCAAGGTCAGGAGCAATGGGCATGTAGGTTGTTTGTCCACACCTGGCACAGACTTCAAGGCCGTATGAGTGGTAAGTAGGTCTATCGTCCACATCCACAAGGGATGCAGGAGCTGGAGTCTGAGCCGTGGAGAAGTCTCTGCATCCCCGTCCCCGCTCTGCTTCCATTGCCTAATCCCTGCGCTGCAGACCATGGGATGGGGATAACAAAGTTAAAACAGGTATTTGACACCACAAACCTTATTTCACCATGTTATGAAAAGTCACACAGGGCAGCCTTTATTTCCCAGGCTCAGCATTCAGAGCAAACACGCTGCTGTAATCTTTAGCAAATACATTTTTGCTTGCACAATAAATCTGTTCAGAAATCACACATTTCCATTCAAACTAGTCACTAAAGAGTCACGTGTTGGGGCCTATCTCTGCTTTGTGCTGACACTGCATAGGCACAGAATCACGTGCCTTCATGAAAAAATATCCCCAGTCCTAAGGCAGGACTTGGCTCAGGGTCACATAAGACTTATCCACATTTCATATCGTGTTTCCTCTTCTTTCTTCACCAACCAGTCTTGAAATGTGTTACTTCCGTGCAAGCAGACTGACGCACACCACAAATACACACCAAGTGGCTGTATCTATGCTGGGAAATAAAATGGGCCAGGGAACAGTCAAAAGAGGAGTACTGCAAAGCACAGCCTACGTCCCTCCAGCTAAGCTCTCTTAACCTCCAAAGCAGGGGGCAGCAATCCAAACCGGGAGCAGTCCCTGGCCCAGCTGCTATTCCCTAACCATGGGCAGCAGCTAGGAAAGTTCTAGGTGGTTCTGACCAAAACCATGCCAAGAAGTCACCAATATGAGCTGTCACACACCATTGCCCATGTCCTGGCGCTGGTGAGATACTGCCAGAGTCCACCAGCTGGGACATCGCCTGGGAGCTGGAAGATACTCAGTAAATGTCTTCTCTATGAATGACTCCTGTGAGATTTCGGGAAAACTATAGAGGCTTTCTCATCCCTGTTGATCCATAAAATGGGGATAATAAGCCCCACCGTATATCTCAGCAGTGGAGGGAGGACAGAGCATTTTCCAGCTTAGATAGTAATGGGAAACCATGAGATTACCCTGGCTGTACAACTGCGTTTATCCCATCGTGTTTGATAATTTGCATTTGAACAGAGTAAATACTGATTTAAGTGGGCCTAATTCATAATCAGAACAGAATTTTGGCCACTGCTTTTAATTACAAATGAAGCCAGTCATCTGCATTGGAAACAGGCATATTTGAGATAAACAGGAATATATACCTTTAAAATACATAGTTAAAAATATTTTGCCATATTCTGAAATGAAGTGTTTTGCATTGTATTTCCTATTGGTATATATCTTTTTTCTTCTTTCATTTGTGTGAGTGAAAGATGATTATCCATTCTATTTTCATGACCTACTTATTGCTGTTATCTGGAATGATACCACTACCTGAACTTCAGTAAAGAGAGGCTACCACTTCCTTATATTGAGGAACCTAATAAATGGGGTGGAAAAAAAATCAGGAAATGGTTTTATTCAGTGCTGTGGATTTAAAGATTTTTCCATTCCCTCGATTGTCCAAAAATATATGGGAGACAGCCCTGTAGCTGGGAAGAAACAAAACAAAATGCACAGGATGAAACAGAGGGAGAGAGGGAGAAAAAGAGAAAGAGAAAAAGAAGGAAGGAGAGGAAGAAGGAAGGAGGGAAAGCAAGCAAGAAGAACAAACCACCCAGGCTAGTGTTCCTTTGCTTGCTCATGCACCCACATGCCACTACGGCATTTACAAGCCTGCAGCTCTGCTGGACACAAAGCACCCCCGATTTTCAGACTTCAGTGCTGAAGATCCTCCAAATTTTGCAGCTGGTATGTAGAGCTACATAGAGGTAGTATGCTTGAAATGCATAGTTCAGCTACAGTTCTTCTGGCCTACCTGGCCTTCCCCTTATACATACAGTAGATCTCAATTTAAAACCTGAAAGGTATATACCATCTATGTTGCCCAGCCAGGGGCTATATTTCCACCTTCAGGGAAGGTGTAAGTGTGAGGGAAGGATGGTGGAAAGCTGTATTTTCTGAGGAGCTCACCACCCCCAGCAGGGCTTTACCTCTGGGTAATGCAGGTTACATAGGTGTAGGCTCTCCTTTGAAACTCATGCACGAGACCATCCTGTGAAAAAGCTTCTGCACAGCAGTGAGGCTTTTCGCAAAGGCTGCTGTATGAAAGACCTTCAGATGCGTATACTTCATGGTCGTGGGAAGCCATAAATGCAAGACTACATCCTCCGCTACCGTGGGGTCACAAAACTGCAGTGATGCCAGGAGATGGAGAACACTCAACACCAGGTGAGGGTCAGCTGCAAAATATCTGTTTTTCCACGTGGAAGAGTTAACTGGAAAGACGGTTAAAGAACAATATTCCATGACGTCAGTGGTGTTTATGACATGCCCTTTAATTACCCTTACCAGTAAATCAGTGTGTGCACTTTAGTACCGTGGAGTAGGGCATACTTCAAAGAAAATAATAGCTCTGTTGATTAGCTAATGAATATGCTATCAGAGAACTCAAGGAGCCTTTTCACTATTACTCACTTTAAGTAATAATGCTAATTAAAAACATACTGCATGCCTCAGGTCCACTGCTCAATTTTTGAAACAATGAAACTCTCACATTTATTCTTTTAATTATCTGCTCTGTATTTATTAATAGAAGGATGCTGTCCTATCCCCTGGCTACGTATTTAATTCATAGAAGCACAATAGTACACACAGAACAGAGGAATGAATCTAATCATATCTGTGGTTGGAAAATAAACCCCCCCCTTCTCCGTAGGGCTGGGGAAGCCCTCTCCGCATGCACTCTGTCCAAGCTTGCTGGCTGAGACACAGCCTTGGTGTTCACATATCGGGTGCCATCCTGCAGCTGAGGGTGACACCCCAGAAATACAGTGTTGGCAGCTTCCTCTTTCCCCCATTCACCTGCTGACGAGGCTGAAGCCAGCGTGGCTAATGAGGTCAGGTGATTAAGAGAGCTCAGATAGTCACTGCTGTCTCTCCCCAATGCTTTTACCTTGTCTGGTTCCATAGCGAGGTCCCCTCTCTGCTCAGAGTGATTTTACCTAGAAGATCCATTTAATCTGGGCTCTTTTTCCTCTACACATCCCTAAACTCATATAGACTTTATGGGCCAGGTTCTGCCCTTCTGGAGAACTCTGTCTTGGGGGCAGCTGTCTTCAGGACAGCATGCAGCCACAGTGTCTGTGAGTGCCTATAAGTATTTTCTGATGCAAGCAGGGCAAGTGCAGACCATGCCAAAATTACTGCAAAATTACTGCAAAGTTACTGCAACAAGAAGTTCGGCAAATTATAAATTTCCCTTAGCTCCACTAAGAAGTTTGCCGTTGGAAAATGTACAATGCAAGATACAACCAAAAATTCTAGAGCATTTTCTCAACCAAAGAGGTTCTGCAAAATGTTTGTATTCCTGTCAAAGGAGCCTGGTTGTGATGAAAATGAAATTTTTTTGAAAACCAGATACTTTCAACTCATGAAATGAGAACAACAGATGGAACCTCTTCAAAAACCTTTGCTGAAAAGACTTGATCTTCTGATCACACTACAGCTTCTGGTTCATCCTGCTTTTCTCCTGTGCTGCAGCTGTCCTTAATCTTAAGTCTTCTCCCTAAAAAGGTATATTCCCACTGCCTTCTGCTGCAATGCCTTTTATTAGCAGAGCTCCATCTGACTGTTACTACCTCGCTTCCTGCCACCCATGCTGAGAAGGTAGCACACACTCATTTTTTTTAACCACAGGGAGTATTCGTTCTCCTTTAAACAGGCCATTTTTGCTCAAGACAGAATTTCTGGGCCCAAAGTGCAAGCTCCCTCAGCAGCATCCCCAGGTGGGCACTGTTCCCCTGCACCACCACTTAGGTGGCGGAGGTGGGAGCTGATGCCTGATGCCCCAAAGGCAGGGGGTTGACATGCCCTCCCCCAGGTACAGGGGGTAGCCTGGGCTTTTGATAGCCAACATTGTCTGATAGCTCCGGCACCTGGCAAGCCCCTGAACCACAGAAGGCCTTGCTCAAACTGTCTGGGAAAGCTAGCTGAAGCCTGTCTTGAATTCCTCTGCCTTTTACGAGGCTCCTCCCAATGACTGGGGCTTGATCTAGGTGGCTGCCTTAGGTAGTCTCATTAATTACAAAGGTGTCAAACAGATACTCCTTGCCTTTGTAGCGAACACAGCTTTTACATTGAACCAGACAGCTTGCTGCTTCCTGTGTGTTTGCCTGCTTTAGCCGGCCATAATTTAGGGCTGGGCTCATCTCTTTAAAAGGTCCTTATAAATCAGAGTTCACCTCTGCCACTGAGCTGTGAGGAGTTTCACTCCTGACTGCAAGGGGAGCAAGAGCAGGCCTGTGGCTGGGAGAGATATGGAAGATCTCAGTGTAAATCTGCGTGGACAGAGAGGCAAGGTTAAAATTTCTCAGAACAGTGTATGGCTGAAACCTCAGAGTTAACGTTTCACTCACATAGGTTTCGCCATCAATGGAGTACATCATTAAATCATGAGTGAAGCATCCTGACCACCTTTTAGGTTGCCTGGAACAGGGAAAGCAGTGTACATCAATATCGTAGTGCCTCGGTACGTAACAGGTGTGAAATATGAGTTTCTTTCAGCTTTTCCCTGAGTTTTTGATACGTGGCTCATTTCAGAAGTGCTAATCCTTTGCTTTAGATAAGAAAGGGTTTCACAGTGTGACAGATTTGACCCTGTTGCACAGTCCTGAAGCAAGCATTCCAGCTCACACCCCTAGCTACTTGCACAAGGGAAAACTGCATGCACCATTAAAGGCAGCAGAATCAGGACTGGTTTACACTGAAGAAGGAGTATGGCACACAGCTGTCAGTGCCTATCCATGTCTTCCATGATGAACTCAGCCACAGAGAAATGGTAAGATATCGGTGACTTGTTTAGAAAGCCCAAGTCTGCTGGGATCTGTGCTTGAAGTTTCTTACTTTTGCTGAAAACTGATCACGGAGACTTAGAAAGACAAGCTGTTTTTCCTGAATTTCCTGCTTATACAAAGCTTTCATTTAGTCCCAGGAATTTTATCACTACTCTGAGCAAAGCATAAGACTGGGTAATAAAGTGGGAGCTCTAACTTTAAAGACACCACTGGCCTCCTGCCTAGTGTACAGTTAATCCTAACAATACTTTGGGAGAAGTTGCCTTTTTTAATTTTCTGAGAGACACTAAATTGTACAGAGTATAATTTCTCCACACCTATTCTGAGTGTAGCCACGGTGCTTTTAAAAACCTTGAAGGAATCACTTGGTGGTTGCAATGAAGAAAACACATTTTGTCGGTCAAACTTTTAAGCAAGTTTTTTTTTCCCATTAGATAAAATAGTAATGTTATTTTCCAATCTCCAGGTTCTCGCATTGATCTAAAAAAAAAAAAAAAGGCAAGTTAAAGTTACTGGAAACTACAGGACATCATCCTATTATAAGGAAGGGAGTATTGCTGTCTTTGTGAGCCTGTTCCAGGCTGAAATGTTCCTAATAGTTTAAATTAAAATAAAACTAAGTGAACCTTGTGACGTACTTCATTGATTCTGTGAAGAACAGAGAGTATGGCTCATTTCTTGTCCAAACCATGGAAACCCCAAGAGGTGCCCCTGCCCTGGTGCGCCCAGTGCTGGGGCAGGTGGGTCTGCCCAGACCTCACCTGTGCTGCTCCTCACCTCCGTCGCTGATCCGGAGATGGCCCATCATCCCAGTGCTTCTTTTTTTAATAAACTTCAATTCAGGCAAAACGGAACAAATACAGACCACTGTGGATTATGGTAGAAGAAGGAGAGAAGAGTAAAAGATCTAATTTTTAAAACTGAAGGCGCATGCACACACACACACGGGGGCCCCCAGCCTACCAGAGGTCCTTGCAGGCTCAGTGAAGGCCAGTTTCAGCTTCTTGATCCTCAGGCACCTCCAGTCACAGCGAGCAGAGGCTGCCCACAAGCAGCTCCGCATGATGCTGCTGTGGCCCCGTCGCTGAAGCTGAGGCACAGCAGATCTCCCCTCCACCAGGCCTCCTTCCCTCTCCCCTCCCCAGGCCCCTGGCCAAATGCACACACCCTCTCCTGACAGCAAAGCCACTCCTGCCTCTGGTGCAGGAGGCAGGGGAGGCATGTCTGCCAAGCTAATGCAAAATCCCTTCAGAGTGTGAACGCTCACCAGGATCTGCCTGGCTGGTTTGGGGCTCCTCTGTACTGCAAAAGGGTCAGAGAAATGACCAGCCAAATACACGAGGCACATCCTCTCCCGCTCGTGCCACAAGAGTGGGTCCTCTGTAAGCAAGGCACAAAAAGCAGCATTATTTTTTTAAAATGTTATTTATTCCCATGAGAAGAAAAAGTAGGATTTGGATTGCAGTTGGGGTTTGGTGCGCTATAGAAATCCACCATTGCCCTGCTTTTTTTAAAATCGCCACATTTGCAACATGCTCCACACGCCTCTGTCCATTCTTCAGGCTGTGGTCTTCACAGCATCAAAAGGTCACAGGCCGAAGGCCTGCAGACCACAGTCTTCAGAGAAGGTTTCCTTCCTGCTTCTCCAAGAAGCTGCTTAGCAGGCCCTGCCTGTGTGCCATGCCGTAAGAGTGACAGATTTGAAGCACGGCCTTTTCTTCTGTGGAACTCAGGATGTATTTAACAGGAAACAATAAAGATGCAGGACAGTTTTGGAGAGGAAGTAGGACATTTTAGGCAGGCAAAAAATAATTACTTGTGCTGAAACTGGGTCAAAACACCACAGTGTTTACCACGGCTCTCAGGAAGAGTGCCATGGGGTTTTTAATGACAACAAAAATTCAAGATCTCAGCATTGGGTCTCATCCCAAACAGTAATACGGTTTCAGACCAAATGGAAACTAATCCGGCCTCTAAATCACAATGCAGCAGATGTAACCCGCTCAGTCCTGAACCCAGTCACTTTTGGTCAGCTAAAGCTGATCTTCCAGCCAGCTTTGTTACGAAGGCATCAAGAGATTGAGCACTCGTCTTCATCCCTTGCTGTCGCTCCCATCGCTAATTATGTTCATTGTTTCAGCTGAAGCTAATTTATCTTTTGAATTAATCCGGCTTTGCCTTCAGGCCACTAGATCTTGTTATGTCTTTCTCTGCAAGGTCAAAGGCCTGTTAGCACCTACCATTTTCTCCCCATGAAGGGACTTACTACACCAGTCACCTTTTAGTCTTCCTTTGGATACTCTAAGTGGACTGTGGTCTTTAAATTTGTCAAGGCCAAACGTTTTCCCCAGTCCTTAAATCATCTCTGTGGTTCTTTTCCCTACCCTCGCCAATTTTTCAACATCCTTTTCAAATGTGGATGCCAGGTCTGGATGCAGCATCCCAAAGTAAAATTACCTCCTTACTCCTACTCAGTATTTTCCTGATTATTTGTTCAAGAAATACATTAGCACTTTTGGTTACTACGTTGCTCTGACAACTCTTGTTTGACTGCCTGTCTACCTGGGCACCTAAATCCTACTCCCCTCTCCTATGTATTATACTAACTTTCATCAGATATCTTTAAGTGATTCCAAAACACGTAGCAAACACGTAACGAAGACCTCAAGCCTTTTGCAACATGTGGAGCAGAGACCACTTGAAACTGCTCCTCAAGCCCCCAGTTTCCTTCTCGCCGGCCCACTGCAATAACCCTTGCCCTATATTTTGATACCGAATTCAGTGTGTTTGACACAGCCCTGGAATGTCCAGTGTATACAGATTTAGGAACTGGAGGATCTGTGAGGAATGATGTTCAGGACAGCTGGATAAGGAAGATCTGGAGCTGTGAGCACACAGGAAGAGGTGAAGTCCCTTTTGGGTTTCTGCAGCCTGTGCTCAGCTAAGGCTCGTGGTAACAGAGACAGGGTGTAACTCCTAAATCCCTTCTCTTGGAAAGGAGCAGAAGTGATATTATTTTTGTGCAGGAACAGACAGTAAATTACCGAAGTTCTATATGGCAAATGTTACAGGGCTGGCACGTGGCTCTGTCTAACTTTGCAGCGAGAAAACCCAAACAAATCAGCTACTCTGGCTCCTCATTTCACACCCAGGTCCTTGCCTTCTCATCATCCACATGTAACGAAGCCCACCTTCAGTTCTGGAAACAGCCAGGCACCTCTTACTCCCTTTGGGCAACCTGTCCAAGGCTGTTTCTCTCCGCTTTACCCAGGTCATCAACACAAGCCCAGCAGCAGTTGCACCCTCACATACCTTCACAGCACTCATACCACACCAGTATACACCCTCAATGCCATGCTGAAAAATACCACTCTGGACCGCGGTAGGGATCTCAACTTATTTCGAGCACTTTGAACAGAAAAAATATGATTATGGGTGAGGGTGACGGGAACACTACTAAGACAAAACCTGGGACCTAGGGAAGACTGGAGCCCAGGGTAAAACACGTGGTCAGGAGCAGTCTGCTCTTGAGGGGCCACCCAAGCAAATGTGAGCCTTCTAGTATTGCTTGGTGGGGGAGCCTGAAGCAGATGCCTCGAGTCATTGGCTATTTCATTGTTTCCAGAGAAAAGGTGCTAAGGTGACAAGTAACTGTATGCTTTTTTTTTTCCCCAAAATGTCAACTCTGAAGCTTCATTCCGGTACTAGAGTGCTGCTCTGGGGTCAGTCTGGCTCGTTCAGCCTCACTAGTAACTGAGACCCATGGTGGAACTCTTTCTTTGTTCTTTCTCAGCCCATCCCAGGGGCTGTCACTGAAGAGAAACAGGGATAAGTGAGGAAAGCATCTGGCCAGGCCATCCATCAGCATCAGTGCTATTGATGATGTATGAGCCAGAGCAAAGTCCAGCTCACACACCCAGAGCCGTGCCAGCTCAGCTGGACTAAAAGGCAAAATTAAAAAAAAAATAAAACGAGAAACCTTTATTTTGTCAAGCAGTAGCCGCTCCAGCAATCGGTGCACTTGGACAGCCGTTTTGATGAGTAGGCAGGTACTGTTCTTACAGTCTTTTTCTACGTAAAAATCATAACACAGAACCTAGCTTTGAGATCCTCGGCATCTATAGAGTAAGGCAACATGGTACTGCACCCCCCCTGCCTCTTGCAGAGGGACAAAAACCTGATTTAGCTCTGCTTCTGGTCCAAGGAGGCAAAGTATTTCATTCTTGATGTTTTTGCTGATAAGAAATAATGGGAAACACCTTCCCTAGGAAAGATTGTTTTTTCTTTTTTTTTTCTTTTTTTTTTTCCTGGTATCTCCTGAAAAAGCATTTTCAGCCTCAGATCCAAGAGGAGTCTTTTCACGTAGGGCATCTTTTTATGCGCCCTGCAAGACTTGTTATCTGCATGAACCACCCTAAGCCAGACCCTGGGTTAAGGTGGTGCTGAGAAGGGAGCCGGGCCTCCTGGGAGCCCTCTTACATTGTGCCGCAGGGTTTCAAAGCAGCGTGGCCTTTCACAGGCTGCTGGCAAGAGCGTCAGCAGCCAGCTGACTTTTTCTGCTGGGTCAGCAGCCCAAAACTGGGACACGCTGGTCTAAACCTCCTGTTTTATGATAACTCTGAGCAACACAGCTCTGGCATACCCGGCAGTGAGTTTTGCCCTAGGCTTTTCAGGAGTGGCACACCAAACTTCACCCCTGGCAAGAAAAAAGGAAAAAAAAGGATGCCGACCCCAGCTAAGGCTGAACACTCTTCAACACCAGTTAGCAACAGCTTTTTTATCCATTTAAGTGTCAACACTGGAAAATCACAGAAAAGGGCATTTTAGGCAACAAATGCTTCGAAAGGGAAGATATTCACCCACTGCTCCACACATTTTGCTTTTTAAACCCAATGTTTCTCTGCATGGCTCACTTTGCACTTAGATAGGGATTTATTTTTGTAAAATATGAGATCCAAGCCCATGTGGCCCCAAGGCTAGCAGGGCTGGGGTACCTGGCCATGTCAACCCCCAGGGAGCAAGGACATGAGGTGTCCCAGCACCAAGGCTGGAGTGATGGCCCCACCGGGAAGGGTGAGGATTCCCTACTCCTGGCTGGCCGGAGCCCAACCCCCAGGTGAGGCTTGCCCTGACCCCTTTTTTCTAGAAGCCATTCCCCTCCAAGGGCTGTGCTGTAGCATTCATCCCGTGGTCTTCACGACACCCCCAGGGTAAGGAGACGGCCTTGACTCTCTGGGTTGGAAAACCAAGGGGCAGATTCTCAGCTGATGCAAATCAGCATAGCTTCAGTGGAGGCCAAGGAGCTATCCCAATTCACCCCAAATGAAAGTCTGGCTCAGAGCGGTGAAGAGACATGTTGCAGGCACTCCATGAGTTGACAGCAGCGCTGGGAATGGAGGTTGGGCATCCCGGCTTCCTGGTCCGACAGTACTGCTGACGTAGCTGGAAATCACATGCAGCGTTGTCTTCCTCCCATCAACTGAGCAATGCAGAGGACCGGTCGTCAGAGCCAATGAAAGGTTTTCCTCTCCCCTCAGTAGCTAAAATTCACTGTCTTCAGCAGCAGCGCCTTCAGTTTTTGCTGCCCTTCACCTTTGGCCACCAGAGGATGCCAGCAGGCACGCGATGGCTCTACCACCCAGTTGGCTTTACCCAGTTACATCTGCAGTGGGTGACAGGCAGATCTTTGCACACACAGGGGACCTGGGTGAGACCCTTTAGCTATGGTGTGAAAGCCAAGCAAAACCATGACAGTCCTCACAAGGCATGGAGTCAGTTCCCCAAACTTTCAGAAAGTCTGAAAAACCTCCCACGTACTCATGAGGGGCTTGTGTTGGTAGGAGCGGGGCCCTGGTTTTACATATCATCAGAAGGCGTAGTGAGGGGAGCTGCAGAAAAGCCACCCGCAGTGCAGACTTAGCTAGACAGAGCAGGCACTTCAGCTGGAGACCTTCCTTGCAGCCATCAGACACGCTGCCCATATCAGGTACATTTCCATAGCTTTTAATGTAGCTTAACAATTGCGTTGGAGACAAAGGAGAAGGCACAGTATACAGGAAAAAAAAAATCCCAAAATGATACCCTTTTATTTGTAAAGCTCTGATGAAACAACTTTCCAAATGACATCCCACTTAAAAACCAATGGAAACCAACCTAACTATGCGTCAGTCACACTATACAGATTGCATCCTACATTTTCAAGATGCCTAAATATCTTATGGAGTATTTACATATGTATCAGTTAGGTAGTAAAGTTTCATTGCGATTTGTTTCTTTCCAGCACATACTTATTCAATTGAAAAAAAAAAAATGGGGATGCATTTGCATTTTTGTACAATACTCCGAGCAAACGGCTAGGGCAATTTTCCTGAGAGAAGGCTTGTTCTTTGAAACTCTTGCTTTAACAACTGGAAATACAGAAAGTGGATGGGATTTTGTTGCGCTAAAAAGCCTAAGGATGCCTAGTTAAGTTTTTCTTTTAAATTATTTACGTACCATTAAGTTAAAATGTTTACATTCATTCATTCGTATAAAAACCGTTGTTAAATCTTATGCAAATGATTTAACACTGATTGCTGCAACGCAAATTGCACTTCTTTAAAAAAATTATTGTATATATGGAAGAAAAATATCTGATTGCTACCCTGTTTACAAATTTCGACTGACTCTATACAGTTCAGCCAGAAAATACGAACTTTCATAAACCTCAGTCACAGTGTACTTTAAAAGTTATATCGCAGTCTTGCAAAGTGAGTAAATATTTTAAACAAAAAAAAAAAACAAACCAAAATCTCCTTAACAAGCTGGACCTTGTGAGACTTGTACCAAACGTTGTGATTTCTTCCAGGGGCATAGCTGGGCTCTGAAGAGCAGAGCAAGGCACGCTGAAGATGGAGGGCGCAGGAGGAGAGGACCAGCGGGGTGAAGACATCAAATGTTCGGTGCGAGACATCTGCGCTGACTCAAGCAGTACGCACTTCTGACGCTCGTTAAAAAATATCTCGCTATGTCTAGTAATTAAAGCCTTCGGTACTCCCTCCCCGACACTGACAACTTCCACCAAATTCTCGGGGGACAAGGTGATGAGAGAGTGAAAACAACTATACAATCAGAAAGGCAGCGCTGCTGGGTAAGTTGAAGATGTATTTCTGGAATCTATCAATAGGTCTAGGTTTATCTCTTCTTTTTTTTTTTTTCTTTTTTTTTTTTTTTTTTTTTTTTTTTTTTTGGGGGGGTAAAGGGG
>NW_008796043.1:6695604-6710182 GCF_000699145.1 Aptenodytes forsteri
TTTTTTTTTCCTTTTTCTTCTTTTTTTCTTTTTTTTTTTTTTCGAGAGTGTAAGGCTGCATTAGCTATCCCCGGTGGGCATTTGCTTTCCCTATATTTTTCTTGCATAGATGAGGAACTGGATGCTTCGGCAGAGCCTCTTTCGGAGGCTGAAAAACACCTCTGCCGCCAAGGCACAGAAACAATTTCAGAGGAATGGTCTTTGCCAGCACTCTCGCTGCCGCCACGACCGCTCCGCAGAAGAAACCATGCACGGACATATTAGCTATCCCCGGTGGGCATTTGCTTTCCCTATATTTTTCTTGCATAGATGAGGAACTGGATGCTTCGGCAGAGCCTCTTTCGGAGGCTGAAAAACACCTCTGCCGCCAAGGCACAGAAACAATTTCAGAGGAATGGTCTTTGCCAGCACTCTCGCTGCCGCCACGACCGCTCCGCAGAAGAAACCATGCACGGACATCTGGGGGCTGCCGCGCAGTGCCGGGATCCAGCTTCCCTCACGCCAGGTCACGCCAGAGCCAGGGCACACCAGGGATCCTGTCTCACGGATGCCGTCACTTCAGCCGTGGAGGTCAGGCTGACTCCTGTGTACAGCCCGTCTTGACCTGAATACTTAAGGTTGCTGCTTTCAGGACTGGTGCTCTCTCCTGGGCCAGACATCACCGACGAGCTCGCCTGGAGAGGGGGGAGGAGCAAAGAGAGATTTCATTAGGCAGGTGAGCTTTGCAAGCACCGTGGTGTGGGTGGGAGCGCAGCGGGCTCGGGGCACAGCCGCTATCCCAGGATTTCTGTGGAAAGCCAGGGTTTGCCCTCAGCTTGCCCCTGTGCCTCGAAATCCTAAAACTGAAAAAATGTCCCAGGGTCAGCCCACTCGTTCAGCCCCACTGATGGGAGTGATATCTGCGTTTGGAAATCAGCACGTGGTTATCTTCACAGCAAGGCGGAAAAGAAAATGCGTGATGTGCAGAAAAACCTGGAAATCGGACCATGATGAAGGAGGTAATGTGTGTGTGCCCCGCTGCCCCCTACTGAAGGGACACACGTGCCAACACCAAAAATGTGACCTGGGAGTGGTGGCGCCTATAGTTTTGCTTCCCCGGTGGGAGAAGCCCGATACATCCCAATTCTCCAGCAGTGGGTGTGGAGCGCCTCCTGGAAATCAGCCTTCTTTGGCTCCCTCAGACCTTGAAATGCCAAAAATCATTCCTCACCCTTCAAAACGTTAGCCACAACCACTTCATCCCTCTAAGACTGGCCACTAAAGGAGATGCTCCTTTCATCTCAAGTGGAGAAACACTATGCCTTTGAACCAGGAGCCTTTTTGTTCCGCCACCTACACGCACAAGACAACGCACAGGGGAGCCCCGGTAGGCACAAAGATGAACCTCTGAGCTGCACTGGAACCAGTCCATTTACTTTAACAGAGAAATGGAGAGTTACAAAGACAAAGAAACGATCATTTTTTCCATGAGGCTGAGCAGATCCGCTAAAGAGGAAAAATTCGCAGTGCCAGACAGAGAAGGGGCAACGTTTTCACCTGATAAAGGAAATGTTTAAGAGCTGACTTCATACAAAATTAACTCTTGGATATGTCAACTTTAAAACCTTAATTTACTTGTTAATGGATAGTCTTTGGACAAGATTCCTTAAAAACAAAAACAACAAAAAAAAAGGCTATCCTAAACTGTGACTGCAGAAGCTTCCTGCCTGCTGTTTAAGTGAAAAGTATACATATTTAATCATTTTACAAGAGTAGAGCTCTTGGCTCTCCTGGAGCCGTGCCAAGCTAGCAGTCCTGACATAGGAAAAGCAAGGCTTCATTTATTCAAAGGTAATTTCCAAACGGTGCTGTGCAGGGTTCTTGTTGCCGTGTTTAACTCGGGGAAAACCTCACCTTCTGAAAGAAATACTCATTGCCAGCGGTCACTTTTGTCTGAAATAACCCGGACTCCAATATTTTCTTTAGCTTTTTTAAAAATGGTTGATCGCTGCTATTCTTCCACCCGGTCATCAACCAGGATCCCGCCCCATCAGTCGCTACCCAGAAATGCAGAGATGGAAGGAACAACTGCTTGCCCCCGAAAAACAGCCAAAATAGCTCTAATCCTAAGAAATATGTTTTATCGCTCTCTTAAATACACAATTGCCAATCAATGACAACGACTCTCTGCATCCTCTTTCCCTGTGACTACGCACGGAGAATTCAATGAGGCAGGTTTCACACTAACCTTTGGGTCTGGTTTTGGTCTTTCATCAGCCTAGTTTTTCAAAAAGGCTTTTTTTATTTTTAATACATCAAATAGACTCCTGTTAGCACAAAAGACATCATTTTTAACAGCTTGATTCTCCCCACAGCGGAAGAGGGGTTTAAATTAGAGTTGAGCAGCGTTTGCTCAACCTGAGCTAAAAATACTAGGAGCTGCTTTGAAAGGTTCCCGTTTGCCCATATTTGCCGCCGTTGTTCCGGTAGGCAAATATCTTATCACTACCTGTTTTTTCCGGGCTTGGAAAGTGTAATTCAGCCTTTTCCTGATTCAGCCCTATAAAGGTGGGGCGCGCAGGGACCTGCAGTTTCCATGTGGGGTTATCAGCTACCCCTCCCTCAGGCACCCCAGAAGGGAGGACGCAGAGGCACGTCCTGTTTGAAGACTGCCCATCCCTGCCCGACCAAGGCCGGATCCTGGCTCCATTGAGCCAGGGCGGGCAGGACCTGGGCAGGACCGCCGGGCCTGGAAACCCCACCCCGGTAATGTCATGACAAATCCAGGCAGCTCGGGCAGCTCCCAAAGTGAGACATGGAAAACAAACTTTAGCTCATGAAAAGGACATGGCTGAATCACAGCTCTGCTCCTGAGCCTGCTTACCTCTGCTCTTACTTCTCCAGCTTCAAGGGATGAAAGATAACAGAAGCTACAGTTAGTTATTAGAGGACATTTCTCAGCTGGAATAAATAAGCTGAACAATGCTGCTGAAGTCAAACAAGCTCTGCTAATTCACAACAGCTGGCTCTATCAATAAAAAGGTAATGGATTTATTTTTATTGCTGAAATCTGATAATAGGATAGATAATCAACTGAAGCTCAGCTTCCTGAGGAAAAAATGAATGAAGCCCGTTGGGAAGAGCTTGCTTCCCAGACAAACGGAAGAAGGTTGCATTTGTATCTGCAAAGGTGGTTTAAGGATCCCTTCTTTTTACCCAAACTATCAGGAGCTGGTCATGGGGCAGCCCCCATGCAGGTTGTCTGGATGGGAGGTGACCTCTCTGTAGAGGACCTGCCTACCACGCTCACAGGGAGACCTCAGTCAGAGCGACAGAGGGACTTAGACACCTACATCCTACCCAACCCTACCAGCAGTACCCCGGAGCCAAATTCACCCCCACTAAAGCTGTCCCAGATCAAAACCAGGCTGCTCAGCCTGTGCTGGCCAGCGCTTGGGGAACAGCACTGGCATCTCTGGCTGAAGGACTCCTTATTTCTTCCACCCACTCCTTCCTGCACCGTCTGCCCACCACAGAGAGCGGGGAGAGGGGAGGGACGCCCCCCTAGCCTCCCCCCACGCCTCCGCAGCCGAGAGGCAAAAGCTCCAGACAAGGAGTTGTGCTAACAGCTGGAGGGGGTGGCAAGTGGCCTTGACCTAGACCTTTGCTCTATCAGATAGACATTTGCTCCATCCGCTTCACAGGTTCAAAATGCGCCACAAATTTTGGACATTACACTAGGTCCGTAGTAAGCTGAGTCTCAGCTGATACTCTCTTCCTCTTCTGTTAGCCTAGTTTAGTTTCACTACACTTAAATGATAACCGTAGTCAGCTGAAAAACACTTGCAAAAACTTCTTTTGCATATAACATGTTGTGGCAAACTGCAGCGGAGTCCTTAATTTTCCAGCCTCAGCCTCCCTGTAGTAACTGCCATCCACACCAAGAGCGCTTTCTCCCAATACTGTCACTCCCTGGTTTCTGAAGAGCAAGTCTCAGCACTGCAAAACCACAGCTTTTTTTTCTGAATTAGTGACCCTCTTACTACGCAAAGTCGTCGTCTCTTGCCAGTCCAATTGATCCTTTGTTTATATTACAGATGTGTAAGTTTACATATCTTCTAATCTCGCCTTTGTATTATAGCAACATAAAACTGTGTTTAATACTTCATCAATTTCCTAAGGGAGGCAACTTCCAGCGTGGCTTGGGAAAGCTGATGACCCCTCTGCTGTCGAGGGCTGTATGAGTAATTGGCTTTATTGCTTTGGCAATAAAACAAAACCAAGCAAAATGTATGTGTCCGTATGTATATAGAAGTTTTGGGTAGAACCAAAAATACTTTTTCCTTGGTTTTCCCTGCTGAAACAAAAAAAGCTGGATTGCCTTGTTCTGTTTGATAGAAAATTAAATGCTTTCTTTTGGATACGTGTACACCGAGCAAAGAAAATGAATCACTGATTTTATGAAACTGAGTGGGGAGAAGAAAGCAGCATCCTATTTTGTCCAGGAGTGAGGACAAACACAGAAGAGGTAGGAGACCAAGAGATTTAAACTGGAGCACCAGATCTCCCAGCATAATACCCTGACTACCAGACTATTTGGTATTTTAGGTTGCCATGTTCCTCATGCCTCCTGTTGATCTTATTCCACCTGGTTGAGATAAATATTTACTCATACCAGGACTGAGGCACCGTGTTCCCATTTTCCAGGTGAAAGTCCTAACATCCACGCTGGTGAGCCTTTCTCATAGAAACTCTGTCCCAATGGCTAGGAAATTATTCTATACCAACTGAAATCTTACCATCAGACAGCCTGAAGGACCCTCGGCCATTAAACTTTCCAACATCCAGGTGGTTGGGAGATTTTTTTTAAGAGGTTGAGTCTCTGGGTTCATCCAGACTCTGGGAGATACTGTACGGAGGCTGATTCCCTGTTGCCTGCATGAATGTCCTACCAATCTGCTGCCTAAAAAGGAGCGAACACCACCACCTCTAACCATCTCACAAACCCTCTTCTGAAAACAAAACAAAGCAAATGCAGGAGGAGCTATTCAGTGAATTCAGCCCAGGTTGTCGGGCATTTTGGGGACAGTTAAAACTGCATTTTCCTGCTAGCTCACCACCCGCCGAGGCCGTTTCAGTCAGCTCTCCCACTTTCCAGCCTACAACACTGAAGAGCCAGTCCTGAACCACTTCTCAAGGCAAACCTCCAAGGGAAGTAAGCGCTAGTTTTACCTGCAAGACAACTGTCCTAAGTTATTCTATGGTGTGTGATTATGGTCCTTCTAAGAAAGCTCCAAACTGGAGGCAAAGGGCGCAGTAGAGTCTTCTGAAAGAAGAGCTCCCCTGGTGCTGCTGAGCCTTTACTGACATCAGCCCTGGCTCATGGAGCCTCCATGTCCTGCCATAAAAAGCAGATTTTACAGCAGTTTTCATACTGCCTTTTATCCTAATAAGGGAATAAAGTCCTTCTGGTAATCACACGAGTGGAGCCCCTGCATGGAAATGGATGGGTGTGTGCTACAGACCATGCCCTTCGTTTAGCAAATTATTCTGCGTAGCTTTTCTCTGTACAATTTCAGCAGCATCAAAGGGAAAGCAGGTATAGATGCAGATGCAGGCTGTCTGAAACCTTCAAATCTTCTTTTTATGGGGTTGTAAGGCAACTTCATATATCATGCAGCTGGACCTTTTCCATATTAGTAACACAGGACGCCCAGTACTTACACTGCTTAGGAAAACAGAAATAGGCCTAAATCCTAGATCCAGATGTGAATTTGGCAAATAGCCCCTTTACAATGGGACAACGAAATATCTCCGATCCAAACACTTCTACATTTTGGGATGTTTGAAATCAACTTTGCACCCACAGCAATTCATTAATCATATCTTTTATATGTTTAAGCTTCAGCTAGAACATAAAATCAACATTTAAGTTTCTTGCTAATTTGTCTCAAAATTGGCATCATGTAAGATTCCCTTCATGAAATGGATAGTCTCAAAGACATTTCCAAGAGTAATTGCTGCCCTTCTCTTTTTCTGCCCTCCCCTCTTTATTTGACTTTAAAAGAGATAAAGAAAGGTAGGGCAAAAAGTGAACATTACTGACACAAATGAATTCTGCTGAATTTCATTTCCATTAAGATTTCTACATAACTGGGAACTCTTTTGGCAGCCTCCCATAAAAGGCATAATAAATTGCTTTTGTACCAGTAGAGGAATTCATTTTCTCTGTTTCATTTAGCAACAACATTGCTGTGAATTTCAGACAACAGTTTCTAAAACGTCATCAGATTTCTCTGCCTAATGTCAATTTGGCATTTTTCCCCTCCTCACAGAATAAGGGCTGGAGAAGTAAAAACAGAACAAAACAAAAACAAGTTGCCATGCCAGTTGCGTAACGCACGGGGAATGAGCCAGGTTCGCTCTTCCAGCAGGTGCCCGTGTTTCGGCAACGTCACCAGTGCCGCTGGCAGGAATCGATACCATTCTTGTTAAAGCGACCAAAGATTACAGAGCCTGGATTCATCCATCTGAGGGTTTTCTCCCTCCTGACACGGCCTGGAGAAGTTTATTCTCCTTGTGCAAAGCCTTTGCCTGTTCTAAGAATAAATACAAACCTTCGGGCTATCGATGGGTCAACTCAAATGAAAAAAAAATCAAGGAAAATAGGAGTCTAGTAGTAGAGCATCTTTGCTTCGGGATGTGATCAGATTACAGGCTGCCTTGCTCTAAAATGCTGACATCCCTTCACTCCCGACAACTTCAATGGCCCTTATGAGTGCTCAGCCCCTCCCATGGGATTTAGGCCCATAAGAAATTATTTCACTTCCTTCGCAGCTAGTGATCACGTTCCCAAATGATGTCTGTGGTAACAGGAGCCAGTCTTAACAGCCACCGCTTTCTACTTTCAACCTCCAGTCTCCCCCGTCCTCATCTCATTGAATCGATGATGCTTGGGCAAAGCCAGGAGCCCAAGGGAAGGGTGTGGCCATACCCACAACATGTCCTGACAACAGCTCCCCTGCAAATCCCGTCCTCCTTTACATACATTTGGGGCTGGGGTGCATGGGTGGGAGATCACGAGCCCCTCATGTAAGGTGGGGGAGAGTCAAGGGGATGCCCATATGCCTGGTCACTGCTTCAGCGCATTTCACAGCCTCCCTCCATCGCTTCCTTTTATTGAAGTTTTTCACGAGAGGTAATTTGCAAGTGCTTTGCATACGCAGTGCACATCTGATCGAATCACAGTGGGGAAAAGGCTGGGCAGATGTTACTGTGCTGCCTGCTGGATACAAGGGAACAGATTTCCCCGGTCCTCATGCACATGTCCTCTCCCAGCCTGATCTACTACAGAAAAACCAGGGAGAACTGAAGTCCTGGCACTGGAGGATGCCGTCGTGTGATTAAGAGCAGCCTCAGGGTCCCTGGGAGTTGCTCTTAGTTGCTAACAGCTCTCAACTAGCCTTTTGGCTCACAAATCGTGCCCCCACCCTGCTCTCCTCTGGTACCCACACAACTCCAGCTGGCAAAATTATATTACAAACGGTACTATTAAAATTACAACATAAAGATTATTAGTAATGGGTGTGATACGCTCTCCTAGGGAGAAGGGCTACAGAAAGGAAGGCAGGCTTTAGCCAGCCAAGAAAGCAACGGCATAGAGGAAACGGGATCTCGTCTATATGGCCTCTCCTTCCCCAGGCAGCATACAGCTGCACTGCCTACAGCCTACACTGCTGCCTCGGCCTCAGCTGGGATTGTGCTTCTAATTCTGTCCATTCCTCTGATCGGGAGTCCTGCTTAAGGCAATCAAAGGAAAATTTAAGGAAAATCTGGCTGCGTTTTTTCCTTTGCAAATATTAGGAGAGAGCCTAAAACAGGGCCTGGTAGTTCACTGGGGGGAGCCTGAAACCCTGTAACAGTTCACTTTTTGGTTGGTGTTTCTCTTTTTCTGATGTGATCTGTTTATTTTATTGGACTGACAAGGTTTTCTCATGTCAAAGACAAGCCCTTTTACTAATAGCCTTGTCTGGCAGCATCCGAACCCAAAACCCAGTGCCTCTGAAACTGGGTGGCCCTGTCAGTCCACGAACAATCGCGTTTGCTAAAAATGTTTTTTTTCCTCCCCTTGTACAATGAAACTTTGTACGTCAGGAATTAAACTATTGAAAGGAATTTGGATGTGGGAATGCCGAGACATATTGAAAAATAGTTATTATAAACAATGTCTTCTTTTTATTAATAAAGGAGTAGAGAAAGCCACATTAGGAAAGCTTTTCAAAGAAATGATGTGGCAGATTAAAGGATACAGAAGGCCCGAGGGGTGAGTGCGGATACGGATATGTATAGCCAAGGGGTTAGAAATTAATCTGCATTAAGCTTCGCAACTTTAGCGGTAGTATTTGTTATCACACATGCTAACTGAGTGAAGAAAGGAAGTTTGAGACGGTTTGAGTACATGGTGTAAAATAAGGATCAAAACTAAAGCAGGGGATGATCAGCGCTCCTCTGGTGCTCCTCTGGAGCTCGGTGCTGCCAGATGCTGAGCATCTGGCCCCTGAAGAGCCCTCTGTGAGGAGAGGGCTGATCCCCTACGCACTGCAATCAGCCGGGCTCCCCAGCCTGGTTTCAGCTGGGTCTGGATCGGGGTTTAAGCGCACATCTTAGTTTAAAACAAAAGCCTTTACGTTTCCCTCCATACAGCAGGATAACGTTTTGCTGGGGTTTACCACTCATTTGGGATAATGCATACAAATGCGCAGATATATTAAACAGCTTTTGGAAAACGTGAGCGCATCAGTGCCTTGAATTATAAATTCAGATCATTTCAGAAGAAAAGGGGTACATTCACAATTGTTTCGTGAAAGGATCAATTGGGCATGATTTATTGTCTTTGCTCCGAAAGAAAACCTTTGAAATAGAAGAATCTGAACATTTCAAAACAAAATGTCTGGGGTTAAGTCATGGTTAACTTCATCATAAAAATTATATAGATCTTAATTAAGAGGTTTTTAAAGTACTTCAGCTTGTCGTTGTGTTTACAGCTATATGTAATATCCTCCAAAAATCTTGTTCCAGTATCAGCTAACAAAACTGGAAAGTTTGTTTAGATTATTGTTCTGCTAGATAAGATAAAAGCTGCGATAACATTGCACAGTGATCAGCCTGCTTACAGACACGGACACCGGCTTATGGCTTACCCCGGAGGCTGCAGTCTGTGTGCTGGGAGAAGTGGTTTTGCTACAGTCATCTGAGTTAGTAGAAGACGTGGATGTTGGAGTCATAGGAACCGCAGTAGTACTGTTACCTGAAAGATCGGGAACTGGTATTAAAAACAAATATTTTCCAGCCGGGGGAAAAAAACTCTTGCAGCTCGACTGTGTTATCTTTTTATATTTACCAGAGCATGCCTTTGACTTATTTATGTTCTTAGGTTTTCGCTTCCTGGTCTGAATTCCTTCTTTTTTCATAGCAAGAGGTCGGGGAACCTGAAAAAATTAAATTTCCACACTGATCATAGAGTTGTATATATACTCTAATACCAAAAATCAAAATACACTACAAGATCAAATGGTGATGTTGAAAACGCCTGTTCAAGTCATATATAGCAAGTCAATTTTTCCTGTGTCACGACAGCGATTCCAAAAAACCTTTGCATTTTATTCGGGCAAAGCAATGGATTGTTTCAAGGGGAGTTTTATCTGAATAAAGAAAGCGGGGAAACTTTCTTCTTGATACGGCCTAAGCAGTTTTACCAACACCTCAGTCAGTCCATAGATAAACAGCATGCTTTTAAGGAAAAACAGCATTGTTTGGCCATAGGTCGTATGAAATTAAATTGGACGGGGTGTATCTGATCCCTGACTCCTTATTCCAGTCGGTCAGTTAGGAATTATCTCCAGTGGCTGATTCTGGAAAGCAAGAATGCATATGAGGGGAAAAAATACTCCTCTTCCTGTGGACCAGCTAGGCAAACCAGATCATCGCCGGTAAGTGTCTTAGGACAGAAGCTTTAGGCCATAATCAGTTCAGCATTTGTTCTTACAAGCAGTTCTGCTCGTGATTCAGCTTTATAGTATCCAAATTTATGTTTATAGAGAAAATGTGCTCAAAAAACAGCTTTGTGTTTTGTGTCATCACAATGATAATCATTATACAGAAAACATTGGTTTAAAATATATTTTAGTGTAATGATAACATGAGTTTGGGAAAAGACAATTCAGGCATATGCTTATTATCATTATAATGTTTAAACCTGTGATATAATTTGCTTTTTCCTTGAGGAATAGACCATGTCCCAACCACTCCTAATGCCCTCGCTCTTCAAACACTTGTGCTTGACTGTAACTTAATCCACAGGGGCATAACAGGCTCCAGGTCTCACCCAAAACATATGCCAGCACATTCAGGATAGAGCTATTTTCTTCCTCTATTATTGCCTAGCAAAGGCTGGAATGACATTTAAAGTTTTGCTGGCATAGCTATGGCTTGAATTACATTTAAAGTTTTGCTGGCATAGCTATGTCTGTCCATGAAAAACCGTCTTATTAAAGGTCTAGGTTTTTTTTTCCCCACTGAAGAGCTGGTTTAAATCCCAGTGGCAAAAAGACCTCTGCCACTCAGCCAGAGGTGGTTTCTTTGTACAAATCTATCAGGAGAGCTACAATGGCAAACGCATAACTTGTCAAAAGCATAACTTGCTAAAACGGTATAACCATTTTCTAACGCTGGGCATTTTTCGGTCATTTTATCCATATTTTTTTTAACTCCACGGTCCAAACCGTGAGCCGAGACCATTAGCATCAACAGAAACATTGCCCTGACTTGAGGAAGCCCGATGTCACCCCCCAAAACTGCCGGGCGCCCACCGGCAGGAGGACTGTCCCTTTCCCAAAGGAGCATCGGAGCCGGCGGGAAATCTCCCGCGGCGAAGTGCCCGCTTACCCCGTGGAGCTTCATGTAGAGGCCGCAGGCGTTGCAGACGGGCTCGCCCTCCGCATTCCTGCGCCACAGGGTGGTGGTCGTGGTGTGGCAGTTGGCACAGGACAAGCCCAGCCGCCGGGACGAGGGCTAGATCCAAGCGTAGGCAAACACAGGCGTAAACAGGCGGGCAGGAGCAAATGATTTATGTCTTTATGGTTTATAAAAAGTACTTTAACACGCAGCGGGGACGGTAGGAGGTTTTTTTATAGCATCTGTCAGCGACATCCCAGAATTAAAACAAGATTATCCTCATTTCGGAGACCAGAGAGCTGACGTGAAGAGGTACTGCGAGTCTGCAACTCTGGGCAGTTGCGGCAGAGGCAAAATTCACATTTTGGGAGCTGCTGACCCGGGGACCTCTGTTCAGACCACCGGGCACTGGCTCTCCCTCCAGCAGGACAGCTAGGAAACCACTCCACTACAGCTCCATCCAGCTGAGGAGAAGGCACATCACTCCTGTGCCATCTCTCCAGCCGGTTCAACGCCCTCTCCCCTGTGCGGTGGGCAAAGAGGCAGCTCAGAACCTGCCACCGATACTCCCGACTCATCGGAAAAATCAGCCACTTTAATCACCTTCCCTCGGTGGCACCACGGCTGGGGAAAACAAACTTTACCGTGCGCCGGGGGGTAACACGTACAACAGCAGCATCTTTAGAAAAAGATCTTTTTATCATCGCCCGTTTTATCCTTGCGCGAAAAACAACGTGCCTCGGAAGCGTGTTTTACAGAACAGAGCTTCCCCTCGGCCACCAGAAAAGCTGGTGGGTGACAACAAGGTCCCCACTGCAAACAAGCCATTTATGACGCTCTTCCGTGGAGTTTGGAGCCAAGATGAAGCAACCTTGTATCAGAAATAACCGTATAACCCGGAGCTTTATGGCTGCAGGCTGTATATCATAAGTGAAGGCAGTCCTCATAAACATGTGAAATGAAGGTGAATGGGTTATAAAAGTCCCTGTAACAAGTGATCTCTTTTACGTTCATCACAAGCAAAGAATTCCAGCTACATCATAAATCCAGTCTTTTCAAAGTATTGCATTGTCAAAAAAAATATTAAAAAATCTGTGCCTAGCTCTGTGTCTGGCAGCTGAACAAGTTTACACGGAGAAGTCAGTTTTAGAGGTTTGCATTAATCTTATTCTGACTATAAAGCGCCCATAACTGAAATTACTAACTTAAGGGTACAATGCCCTTCCTCTTGAATCATTTACTGCTGGGTTGTTAGAAGTAACTCGGTCACCTTTGATACCACAGAGCTGCCTGCCACTTGGGAAACCGATAAAAATGTTTTGAGAATGAAGAATATTCCAGAGTAATAACCGAGTTTCTTGAATTTTATCTGTTTGAGTTTCTTTAGCAGTAAGCTGTCGTCTTACACCGCAGCTCAGAAAGAACTCCAGATTAAATATGAATTTTGTAACTTCGAATCAGTAATCCATTATCAATTGCACAGCAAAAAAACCAACAGCCAAGTGTAATATAGGCTGAAGTACATGCATATACTTTTTAATCTTAAGAATCCAGGTCTCAGGAAAACAGAATTTTTGACCTTGTTATTAAATATATATGCACACAGCATCCAAACTGCGCTCCTCGATTCAATACGAGTTTTACATGGATTGGGTAAAAAAAAAGCTGGTCTTAACACATATGCTTCATTTTCTTTCTTTGCAAGTGAAATGCTGTCAGACGCTTCACTCCATTAAATCTTTCTTTCTTTTGTATGTGGTCTGGTATAAATCTTCATATATTTTATTTCAATAGCTTTTGCTCATTCCCGTATCTAAACAAATGGTGGGGGGGTGGCATGTTTTGAAGCTAAAATGACTTTTCTGCTGCAGGAATTTTATCAGAAAATTCGGGGCAATCTAAACATGTTTAGCATTTTCAAAACATTTTCCCTTCTCACCTACATATTTCCAACTGTATGAACACACAGTCATGGTTGATTTATAGTTATGGCCAGGGTACTCGGTAGGGATTGTTACGCAGAGCTATTTCAGAGTTATTCCGCCGAGGTGTCGGGCTGAAATCGGGCTGCAGTTTGACTCTGTTTTAGTCTCCCCACCCCCACCCCTCCTTCAAAAAAAAGAAAAGAAACACAGAAATGCCAGAGCCGGGTATCAGCTACTTGAAATCTGCATTGGGCCAGGGTGCCACGGCCAGTCGAGCTCTGACACTTCAGACAAGCGGCAGATCTGGCCCGTCTGCTGCATTTGTCCCCGGTAATGAGGTAACACCTTGTGTCATGAAATTTAGTGGACGAGCAGCTAGAAAAAACGGGCACCCAGCAGTAATTAACCTCTGGCTTAAAGTTAAATTAACTCTTTGGCTTAAAGAAAGGTCTTTAAGCAGAGGTGGGGTTGGTTCGTGAGCGCTTACTGTCTGCTCTGATCATCGCACGTTTGGTTTTTGTCCCCCACCCCCCCGCCATAAGGGCATTAAATTCAAACGGTTGTGAAATAAAGAACGGGATGTATTTTAATGCTAGGAAAACAGGCATGGAGCGAAGCAGCTGTCGTGATTGAAAGGGGCTTGGAAAGGCTGATGGGTTTGATACACTGTCTCCATACACAAGGGTCCAAACATCAGCTTGGATTATACCGGCGTGATTTATTGTGGCTCGCTCGGTAACAGCCATTACTGAAGAGCGTATTCTTTCTCTCTGCTGACCTCCACCCAGATTTGCTAAACATAACGTGCAGTTCCCGCTTGTTAAATTTTCTCCTTGCCTATTCAGTGCCAGCCTGAGTTATAAACAGGGGTTCTGGTTTGTACTATTTATTTCCCCCCCTAGTTTTAGGAGTATATTTTTAGAAAAATTGCCGCTCATTTCTTAGGAGTAAAACAAAACAAAGGCTATTATCATTGTTTAAACAATTGGTTTTCTTTGAATTATATACAAAACTTGCTTACATTCCCAAGGATCGAGCTCTCAGCAAACAAAGCAGGTCTGGAGAAATTCCTAGCCCTCTGAACAAACACTTTCCAACCTTGATTTTTTTTTTTTTTTTCTGTTGGAAACGTCCAACATCAGCAGCACAACTTTCTTCCAAGCCGCCGATGCCCCCTCACCGACAGGGTCCATCAACCCAAAAAGCCAGGCTAGCCCGTGCCCGGTGTGCGGCTTACCGGGGGCAGAGGGCGATTTCGGCAGCGTAGGGCCCGAAGGTGGGCCCGAAGCGGTGCCCAGAGGGCTGCCAGCCCTGTCGCCCACGCCATGACCACTTTGGCCTGCCAACCTGGTCAGGAACCCCGCTTTGGTTCTGCAGCCGGGGGGATCACCGGGCTAACATGCTCTGATTGCGCTCCCCCATCCTTGCCCCCACTTTCCCCCTGGCTAGCGCTGACTGGGGGTGCCTCTCGCCCCCCCTCCTCCCCTCTATCCCCACTCACCACTCTCTTCTGGGGCTTGATGAGGGGCCGGCTGAGGCCGTTCATTTTGGTGTAGAGCCCGCAGGCGTTGCACAGGTAGTTGCCGGTGCCGTCCCTCCTCCACAGCGGGGTCTGGATGGAGCCGCAGTTGACGCACTCCCGGCTCGCGGACAGGTCCTCCAGCAGCTCTGGGGGGGCAGGAGCAGAGGAGAGAGGCGGTGGGGCACGGCCGCCGGCGGGT
>NW_008796043.1:6710462-6711974 GCF_000699145.1 Aptenodytes forsteri
CGGAAATCTGGCTGAAGCGGCGCGGGGTCCGCTCGAGGGGCGAAACCCCCGTGGTGGTGCCCACCGGGTGGAGAGGGGGGTGCACTTGGCTCATTTAGGGGGGCAGGGGGAGTTAGGTGCCTGCCAGAAGAAGAGCCCGCTCTCAAAGCCCACCCTGGGGGCCGGACCGCAGGGACGGGATTACAAGGAGCGACGGTTTTGCCCGATATTTCCCCGGGTCCAGGCTGGGCAAGGAGTTTTTACCCCGGCTCTCATTTTGAATGCCTCGCAACTAGTAAAACTTCAAATTTCGAGACAGCGTTTGGGACCGTGGTGTGCGAAGTCAGCGACGGGGAGCGACCACTTCGCCTCGGCTATTTGGACAAATTCGAGCTGGTTGGTAGGAAACGGGAGGAAATGGAAAAATATGCGGTATTCTGCCTCCTGCTCCCATAGCTACTGAACGCTGGGGGGAAAAGGGTCTAAATGCACGGCAAAAAATAAAGAGAACCCACCTATCAAAGCAAACACCTTCCCCCTTGCGAATCCTTATATTCTTGTTCCGACTCACCTCTCCGTATTTCGGGGGAAAAAAATAAATACGGATTTTACATATACCGTGCCACGTTGTGCAGAAATAATAAACGGAGGTGTTTGGATTTCTGCAGCAGCTTTCGAGTTGAGCCTGCGAAGTCTGTTTCAGACTCATAGCTTTGTCGCTGATTTTTTTTGCTCCCTCCATCCCCTCTGCTACCTGCCGTAATTCATCATTGGGTTATTCTTTTACGTTTCGCTTACTAGCTTTGCGCTGTAAAGCGAAAGGGAGCTTGTAAACGTCAGGCAGCTTTGGAGAGAGGGCTGCGATGACACGGCGGGCATTGAGCTGAGAAAGAAACGGCCTTTTGGCCCGCACCCACCGAAATACATTTCTCTCCTCCCTTCGTTTGCAAATTATTAGGAGCTAAACAGGAACGGGCACACGGCAGAGTCCAGAGAGCACAGTTCAACTTACGTTGTCAGCTTGTAGCTCTTAGCACATCGCTAAGATTTATTAATCTTTGCACTAAAAGCGCCGTTGAAGACTGTAATCAGGAAAATGCTTAGGGCTTCAAGGACGCTGGAAGTTAAACAGTTATTTGTCTCAGCTATTTACTGTATAACATTACCTTCGTGCCTGCAGAAAGAAATTCTGCCGTGACAATAGTTCTCGGGCATTTAAAAATATTTTTTCCCCTTAGTGCGTGAGAAATATATTTATCTCCAAGGAAAGCAAACTAAAGGTTTAATTATAGATATTGTTTTAGTAACTCTACGAGTAACGTTTAGAAAGCTGTATAAAACTGTCTAATATTTAGCTGTAAAAATATATTGCGGCTACAGTTTTCCTGACCCCTGACGCGATTATTTGAGAGGGGAGCACGCCTGGCTTCGGCTTTGCTGCCGCATTTTGCCTTGCAGGAGCAGAAAACTCGCCCGGCCCAGGAGCTCCGGGCTGCCTCGCCCGACGCGACCACGCGGCGCGGCGCCCCCGGC
>NW_008796043.1:6712283-6713447 GCF_000699145.1 Aptenodytes forsteri
CTCCAGTGCCCTGCGCCTTCCCTCCTCTGCCCCTTCTCCCCCACACCTCTCCTCTTCCTTCCGTGAGATTCTCCAGCCCCACCTCTCTCCCCCGGAAAAAAAGCAGGATTTTTCCCCCCATCACCTAGTTTTACACTGTAACTTTTGGAAATTGAGTTAAAACCCTCAATTTCCGTGTCGCCCCGAGACGCGGCTTCTCGGCTTTGCTCTGCCCTTCTACCACCACTACAACTGAGTCTTCTTCCCTCTGTCATGTTGGTAAACACCAAGTGGGAGGCTTAAAATGCCTACATCTACGGGGTATCATCGAGAGACAGGAGAAGCATCGTGTACACCCCTATAGAAAGATGAAAAACCATCGAGTAATTTTCTGCAACACTGCACTGAAAGAGAAAATCACAGTGTATATAAAACATACCTACCTAGTGGGTAGTTTATGATTAAAGCAAATGCTGATCAAATGTGTGTGTGCGCGTGTGTATACATACACATATACACATAAATATATACAAATATACATAAATATATCTAAATATACATATACACATACACACCCACACACACCTCTCTATACATCTGTATTTATATGTACGTACATATATTCTAAAACTGAAGAGACTGTAATAATCGTTAATCTTTCTACCTCTGACTAAATCGTCGCAGCTCAGCCTCCACTTCTACAATTAATTTAATGACACCGAGAATTTCCTAAACTAAAAAAAAAAGGACGGGACACCTCGGAAGCGAAAGTAAAATCCCATCAGGAGGTGCCACATTTTAACAGCCGTTTATAAACGGGGTTTCTCGTTCATATCAGAGGTTTTGCTTTGTTGCTTTTCTCTTTTAACGAAGCAGCGAAGTGGTTCGTAGTTGAAATAATCCAAACTGGGTTAAGCGAGCCCCTGCAATCTTCCTCTACGCTACAAGAAAGGTTAATTCGCAGTGAATTCGTCACCATTTCGTGGCCAGATTATCGCATTTGGGGGACGTAGAAATGTGCGGAGTTGGGAAACTTAAAAGCCAGGCTTACACCGGGCGATTCGTTTTGGGAACGGCGGGTTGCGCGGTGGGGGGTTGTCGGTGGGGGCCGCCGTCCCCCCCCCCCCCCCCCGCCATACTCCAAACAACGCCACGCCGCGCAGCCAGCGAGCCCCGCGCCGCGCC
>NW_008796043.1:6715567-6715993 GCF_000699145.1 Aptenodytes forsteri
GCACACCTTTGGGGAATGGCACCCATCCCGCAGCCAGCCGCGGCGCCGGGGCCCCCGCCGAGACCGGTCGCATCCCGGAGCCGCCAGCATGAGAGAGGCCAGACAGACAGACACAGAGCCCCCGCTGCCCAGCCTCCGGGAGAAGGGGCAGAAAGCGAAAGGGGACGCAGAGAAGTGACAGCAAGAGAAGCGGGCGGCGAGGCTCTCCGCTCTCAGCCCACCTCGGGGCTCTTCAGATAACCATAGGCACACGAATACAGGACACGCACAACACACACAGCCCCCTCGCAGATAGGCACCGAATACGTCTCTCCCTCCTGCGAGATAACTGGGAGATAAGGCTCCGGCAGATAAGGGCTCCAGGCACCGGCATCGGATGTTTGCCCACAAAGTCTCCCTCGGGCTCCCCCAGGCAGGCGCAGGCGC
>NW_008796043.1:6716792-6718818 GCF_000699145.1 Aptenodytes forsteri
TCTCAGCTGTGTACAAACTGATATGGTACTTAGCAGGAAAGTGACTGGAAATTAAAATAACTTCGTTCACCAGAGGTTATCAGCTGGATATCTGTCATCATCAGTTTGTACAGAAAGAGTCATCTGCGGCAAAGGGCTGGACTAGAGCAGAGCCCGGCTCTCGGCAGCCGGCAGACGGGAGCCCTCGGAGCCCTCCCGACAAAAACCGAGCCCAAACCTGCTGATGCGCGGTGCTGTCGCTCCTGGGGTAGGCACGGCTTTTCTTTCGGTCTTTCCAGGCAAGGTGATCGGGAGGTGAAGAATTTGTAATACTGGGGGTACGGTAAAACTCTGGCTGTAGCCGTCCGCTCTGCCGGCGTGGGTGAACCGATAGCGACCTCGAAGTTTTATTGTGCTCGTTAATTTTTGTGGTATAGCGCGGCAGGGGTTTGATCGGAAAATAACCACTTAACCGTTTCTCTATTAAATTGTACGATTAAAGGCGGTACTACTTTCGTCTCAGTTCTCTCTAAATAATACTGTTCTTCTGGTCACCCTGCCATGTTGAAGTGATTGTTTTTTTCTTTTTCCTTTTAGATGTATTTTAGTGGGTGTAATATTAAATAGAAAATAAGCTTTTGCAAGCAAGGGCAGCGATTCGTTGTCTCTAAGCGCCCGGCGTGCCTTCCGACCCGAACTTGCAACGTAAAACATTTTCCCGTGTTTTTTACCTGCAAAAGCGCGACAAGAGCAGGGGAAGCCACGGGTGTCGATGCCCACGCCGCTTCTTCCCAGCTTGGGTGCTGCCACTGCAAATTTCTGCCCTGAAAAGAGCCGAGCTACGGGCTGTAAACCCCGCATTTCGTTTAAGTCTTTTGGATGCCCCTTATCGAGTTAAACCCGAGGGTAATTCAAACACGTCTAAGGGGAGATCTGGGTGGATATAATGCGAGAAATGCCATGTTGGGGTTTTTTTTCCAAGGGACAGGCATTTCGAGGCAGGCTTTGCTCGCTGGGAGGGGGGGTGTCGATGCCCATGTGCCCCAGGGCGGGCGGCAGAGCCCCTGCCCAGGCCGGGGGGTGCCTGCCCGAGAGGTGAGGATGGCTGGGAGGAAGAACGGCCGCGCTGGCCTGGCAGGCGCCTCTTTCCCTGGCTCCAGAGTGACCTGTGTTTTACACTTCAGGCGCCTCGGGTTTTTTCACCGCTGATTAGCCTGTTTACGTTATAGCCGGGCTACAAGTTTCATTTTATTTCCTCCGATAGACCCGATAAGAAAACCCGGCTTGAACTGGGACCAGCGTGGGAAACCATTTCCGATCACCCCTTTCCTCTCCACTCCTTTTCGTTACAGGTTTGCGCTCGAACGGCTCAAATCATAGAGCCTTCGGTTCCTAGCTCTTCATGACGTCACTCCCTTCCCAAATCCCACTCTTCTGACGTAACTTTCACACCGGGGCTCCGGGAGCCTCTCGGGTATCTCCTGCCCCGGGGCCGGGGTAAGCACCCGGGGGAGCATCTGCAGGGAGAGTGCAGAGGCATTTTTACAGAGAAAGCCGGGCAGGGGGGTGCTCGGTGCGGAAAGGCACCGCTGGGGAGGTGGTGCCAGCGAGGTAACCATCGCTCCTGCTCGCTGTGGCCGAAGAGGGAAGGAGGCAGGCTGGCAAAAAAAGGTTTTGTATCCAATTAAGGCAAATTCCCCCATGGGCACTTCAACCTCCCAAAAAAAGGGTTGGGGGAAAGCCGTGTGCAGGAGCCGGGCAGGGGGGTGCTCGGTGCGGAAAGGCACCGCTGGGGAGGTGGTGCCAGCGAGGTAACCATCGCTCCTGCTCGCTGTGGCCGAAGAGGGAAGGAGGCAGGCTGGCAAAAAAAGGTTTTGTATCCAATTAAGGCAAATTCCCCCATGGGCACTTCAACCTCCCAAAAAAAGGGTTGGGGGAAAGCCGTGTGCAGGCGCAGTGCGGTTGCTCCTTCCCCCACTCCCGGGTCTCCGCAAATCTGATCCCTTACCAGGGGTGCGTTAGGGAGAGGGGGAAGGCTCCGGTCCGG
>NW_008796043.1:6719417-6720578 GCF_000699145.1 Aptenodytes forsteri
TCGACTCCCAAAGCAGCTGGGTCCTGTATACACCAGAGCAAGGCGGGGAGGGGGGCCATGGTGGGGGTGCCCTTTGCCAGCGATCAGATATGTCCCATGGCGAGAGGGGAGCCCCCAGTTCACAAGGATGAGGAGGGATTATTTCTTCGTTCCCCAAAACTCCTAGGGAAGGGCTGCCCGGTGTTCAGAGCCCGGGCTTGAGCTCCAGCCTTTTTTGCTGGTTGCAGACAGCAGGCCCCGGGCCCCCCCCGGTTGCCCCCGCTCGGGCAGGACACCCTGCCCCGGCTCCGGGGAGCCTTCCCCGCTCCCGCTCGGCTCTTCCCTGGGTTGAAGCCGTGCCCGGCGGCGGGCAGCGGGGCAGGAGGTTATTCCCCCCTGCCTAAGCCGCCTCCCCGTCACTGGTGACCTGCTGCCGCCGTGCTTTTGGGTGATTTCCACGGTGCCTTTCAACCCTTGACGCTCAAACAAGCAGCAGGCAGCAGAGAGCCCGCACGGACTTTTATGCAATAGGTGGCAAAGAGTGTGTTTTTTGTGGTTTTTTTTTTTGGGGGGCGGGATTGGTTTTTTTAAATAATGATCTGCAGCTTCTTTTTATTTGCCCTCCTTCCAGTCTCCGAGGTCCGCCTGGTTAATGATTTCAGCCTTTAAAAAAAAAAGGATTAAAATCAACAAAACGCGCGGAGGAGAGGCTCCCGTTGCCGCGTAACCTGACTCCCGGAGCCGGCGCTCCGCGGTACCCGCACGGTGAGCCCCGGCGGGGCCGGCAGGGCGAGGGCGATGCCCTCCAGCCCTCGGGGTGACCGGGAGGCAAGCGGTACCCACGCAGCACCCTAAAAAACACGGTTATGGTTTAGCTGCTTCTGTCCAACAGGCGCATACACACTTTGTCTCTTTCCAACACATACACAGAGGCTTTGAAAATGAGGAGCTAAGGTTTGTTTTTATTGCTGCTCTGAGTTTTTATGGATTTTTAAGGGCCGGTGACGAAAATGGCCTAATTCTGATGCTTTTATCAACGGGTACCTTAGCGCCCTTGCTACGAAGCGGTGGGGCTGGTTTTCATGTATTCCTTGCAGTAACGAATATTATACACTATTTTTAATTGCAGGGTCAGGCAGAAGGAAAGCCGCCCCCCCCCGGGGCCGCAGCGCCTCGCCGCGG
>NW_008796043.1:6720833-6722059 GCF_000699145.1 Aptenodytes forsteri
CCCCGGGGTCCCTGCCCGCTCCTGCCTGGGTGCCGGGGAAGGCTTTCAGGGGTCCCTTCTGCTGGATCGGACACGGAAAGCCCGGGGGAAAGTTTCTCGGGCTTCTTGCTGCGAGAGCTCGTTGTGGGAGAGAGCTGGAAACGGAGGGACGCGGCGCACGGCGGAGCCGCGCTTCTCCTCCCCGCCGGTTCAGAGCAGAGCTTCTCCTCATCCTCCCCCCGTCCCTTATCACGGATGTTAGGCAATATCAAATCCGATCTGCAATTAGCTATCCTGCCTCCGCCCCCATCCCCACAGCAGAGGTTGCAGAGACTTAATTCTTTTTCACTTAAACCTCCCCCCAAAACCCGCAAAGGCAAAACCCCCCATCACCAAGTATTCCCTGGGCCGCTTGTCGGCACTACCGCACACCGCGAAGAAAATATCGTTTTCTGCATCGAAACCTGCCGGGCAACCCCCCCACCCCCTCCCCGGGCATCGTTGCCTTCTTACTTCTCTGCCCGGGAAATAAAATAAACCATCAGAACTGGTCAAAACCTTTCAGCGAAATGTTTTCCACAGGACGAAATGAATCCGTCCTCCTGGAGGCATTTTGCGGGAGCAGCTCCGTTTCACGCGTGTCCACGCTGAGCTGCGGCGGAGCCGCTCCGTTTCTGTCGGCATCGCGGCAACCCCTCGCCTTCCCTTTTGAAACCTCTTTCCTTGCCAGTTACCCGCCTTACCGAAATGTCTGAGACCAAGTGCCAAACAAAAAAAAACCGAAACCGAAATTCGCAATCTTAGCTAGGCAAAACGCTTCCCTTGACCCAAACTAATAATTTTTCAGTTGCTGCTTTCGTGAGAAATGTCAAAATTTGGGGACTTTGTTCCTGCTTGGAAAGAAAGTTGATTTTAAAACGTTAAAATAGTATCTTCCAGAGCGAGTCTCACCAGTTCTGTAAATGCAAGTCCTACTGGATTGGAAAAACAAATCAAAACAACCAAATCACAGAATTAGAGACCTCAGAGTTAAGAGCTCGGAGTAATTAGATAGCCTATTAATAACCTTGCTCCTCGCTGCTATAAAAAGTAGGTGAATGGCTCCTGCCTCGGAAGGTATGCGCAGGCATGCCACGGGAGGTAGGGTAGAGACCGAGGAGATGGCGGGAGGTTTCCGACGAGACGTGTGGGGCCCCACCGACAGGCAAAATGCGTGTACCCCCCTCCCCCTTTTGCTTTGCCTGCCC
>NW_008796043.1:6722210-6738904 GCF_000699145.1 Aptenodytes forsteri
CCCGCGGTGTTAATGGCTTCGCGGACGCAGCCCTCTGTTTGCGGTTAAAAGTATAAATGTATACGTTCGCCGTGTGAATACCGCAATTTCCACTTCGTTCATGTAATCGCTGGCAGTCTTTACCCATTTGGCTTAAGGCTCCAGGACCGCAGAGGCTGGGGGAAAAAATTTCCACTTCGTTCATGTAATCGCTGGCAGTCTTTACCCATTTGGCTTAAGGCTCCAGGACCGCAGAGGCTGTGCAAATAGTTCGCGCTTTTCGATTACTTTAGGAAAAGGTTGGTTTCGCACAGCCGTTATTGCTGCTCACGTTGAATTTGTAATTCATGATTAATGGACATCAGTATTTTCAAACAATACAAAGAACGATTAAAAAGCCGATTGTCCCAAAAGATGCTTATAACTAGGTGGCTGTTATTGACTTATTTTAAAAGGTCACAGACGACTGAATTTTAAGGAGTCAAACGACTTTATTTTAATTCCGCTCAGATGAATACGAGCAAGTAGTGGTCTGACATACACAAGGATTTTTTTCATGCTGTAATAATTTCTTACATTTTTTTACATGCATACATTTTACATACATAATTTCTTAATTTATCATCCTTGATGGGTGTAATAGTTTTAGTATTTAAAGACGTAACCCAGTAGTGGCAAAGTAGAAGGGAGTAATCGCAACGTTACTGGGTTTTTTTCGGTATTTGTAATATGGGTAAAGTCAGCAGCCTTTTTTTGAGGTAAATAGTCCTCAGAGTAAATCAATGTGATGGCAGGCTGTACAGTGACTACTATTTCCAAGAAAAAAAAAGGACCTAGGCATTTTCAATAAACTCTGAACATAATACCATGCAACAGTATTACAGGATGACTTCAGGGATTTGCTGCTAACATCCCTCAGTAACCAGGATGGTATCTGGATCACGCATTTAGCCTTTACTGATGACAATCAGACATAAGTTTAGCCACACACAACTGTAATATTCACCTGTGAAATAATGCAAAAAAAGTTTTACTATAAATTTACATATATTATTTGCTTTGCAGCAGTGCAATTTCATTGTCACGTTGCTGTAGGTTGGTTTTTCTGATAGTGAATCATATGCTGATTCGAGTGCATGTGCATCAGTGCTTATGAAGAAGCCCTGCTTCTGTGGCTCTGCTCATTTATCCAGAGCCTAAAATGGTCTAAGGCTACTCATTCAGCTGGAATTCGTCCTCATTCACGACGACCGAAGCATGAAAAGCCAGTTCCACAGACCTCCATGGAAATACCTGTTGAAGCAATAAACCTTGCTAGTGGATCAGTTCTGAGGTTAGCAACAAGAATTGCCACTCGGCCCTCCAAGTCACAGTTGCAGCTTAACCGAGCTGGCTTTCAGCAGATCCTGTCCCAAAACCCAGATGAATATTTGAACACCTAATGCAGAGCTTTCTGCTGTCACAGCTTGGAAACCGTTGGTCCCACACAAACCCAATCAGCACTAACTCAGCAACTACCATAGTTCCTGTAATGAACTTAACAACAGCAAAGGTAACGTAGATGCTCTCCGTGTATTACGTCAGGCTCTGTCAGGTTGAACAGCATCTCTGTACGATGCAGACGCCATGCCGTTGCATGGACACTAAAGATGGCAGATCCCAGCTCTATGGCCAGCACAGCCCTATAAACTTACATTGCCCTTACTTCTGGGGGCCAGTGACCCCAGCAGAAAGGAGGACAAGAGCAGTTACAGCAGTAGCGTCTCATGACGTCACAGCTAAATCCTACGGAGGTGGACTATCAGGGCCCTGGGCGTGTTGGGAGATGAAAACTCAGCGGTGCTCAGCTGGCTTGAGGGCTTTTCTCTGGCTGTTTTCGGCTTTCCCCCAAATGCCCCTGACATGACACCCCACGCCGTACCACTCCCCACAGACCACCAACCCGTCTGTAGCAACCGCAGCTTTAGGTAACATTACATAAAGCGAAGTGTTTCAGCTTCTACGCTAAGCCAAACTCTTTCCCTCCAAAAAAGCTCCTATCAGTCAAAACTTTTCCTTTTATCCAAAATAAAGCTTTTCACGTTGTTTTTGCATTATTTAACCCTTTGAAGAAAAAGATCAACTTGGGCATAAATTACCAACAAGGTTCATCTTGACAGGGCAGACAAAGTGTTTTACATTTTCTTCTCTCTTTCAGTTTGGTAACGGGGTCATATCTGGGGTGGTAGGAAAGACCTCTCATGCCTGGACCAGACGCCAAGATCTCAGCGCCTCCTCCCTGCTCAGCCACCAGAAACCGCAGCAAAACCTCTCGTTTTCTGCCTGGTCACCAGCGTGCGGAGAAAGCAACAGCCCCTGAACTGGCTTAAACTGCTGTCTGTGCTTTGGGTTTAAAGTTTTATACTTTTTTTACTGGAGAAAGTAGGGGCTAACATGAATATGCTCCAAGATATTTCAGTCTTGGAACTGGAGAGGGTGTAATTTTGCCTAAAACCAGAATTTAAGCTATACTCTTATTCTAGTTCTTACTACCTACAAGATTAGTTACTACTCACCTCACAAACTGTCTGTGACCTGTGCTAAGTTTTCAAATCTGTTGGGTTTTGCTTTTGATAGCTTCAACAGAATTGTTGAATGACATTTCCTTTAGCAGCAGTTTTCCACATGAATTAACTTCACTTCTGCTTGCAAGAAATGGAAAAAAACATATTTTGCTTGTGCCTGCTTGGAACTACATGTGCCTCTGGGGTCCAGAAGGTGACACATCTTCCACAAGTGTTTCCTCTAATAAGTGTAGAGAGGAGAAACTAACGGTTGTGAGCTGTAGCTACTAGAAGGTTAAAAATATTTTGTACAGAAATATGCTAGCCATAGCTCAGCATTTGGACTTGTGGAACATAGAGGTGACTAGGATGAATCTACAGAGAGAATAGGAAAGCAAACTATTAAACATGAGCTGGAAAAGGAGGCCTCCTGAATTTAATGGCGTTACGTACTTGGACCAAATGATTAGGATCGGCCTTGGAAGAGCTTGGTTGAATGTCAAATGTGAGTATTTTGGCTGAATTCTTCACCTTGTCTGGGCATTTTGGATATAGCCAGTGTTATTACAGTGAAAGCAGAATATGTTGGCCATTTTGTAATGACTGAGGGTAGAATTGGAGAGAAATGCTAAGTGGATGGGAAGGGGAGGCTGATGGGGACAATCTTACTCAGGGCTCCATTACTGTTTTTAAGCAAACAGAAAAAATACAAGTTTGGAGTCAGCAAGTCAGTGCAGAAGGCCAGAGCTGTGGTAACAAGGAGGGGTGCCATTGCCCAGGTGCAATGCAAGGGGAGAAGGACTTACCTACCTCCTTGCTGCCTGGAAGATGGGGTGTGCACCCCGGCCCCCGCACCCAGGGGGACAGCAGCAGGGCCCAGGAGGCAACAGGGCCCCCAAATGTGCTCTTCTTCAGCACAAGGAAGAAGTGCCGCCTTGGGTCCATCCCCCCAAAGCAGGCACGGAGCTATGGCCAACCACCCCATGGGGTTTCAGAGGCTGGGGCTGGCTGACAGGCTACCCTGAACCCACCCAACTCCTTGCATAAAAGCAGAATCCAGCACGCCTAGAATTACACTCCACTAAAAGGAGTAACAACGCATATCCTTCATGGTATTCAGCATTACAATGCTTCCCAGTATCTGTCAGTTGGAATGTCAAAAATACACTGTTTAATGGATTAAATTATCTTATCAGTCCTCTATTTGGAAAGCAGAAACCTGCTGTCTAAAGCTCAAGAAGTAAATAAAGTCTAACGATGAAGGACCAAACTCCAGTGGGAGTTTTGCTGGAGAAAGGCCTGCACAAGTTGACCTATTTAATTAAAATGTAATAAAATGCAATTTCCTCTACATCATTACACTCTAGTGTCAACCTGAGAATCACAAATTTGTTAAAAGCTGAGCAAAGTGGTTCATCTGTGGTTACCTCTTGGTGAAAAAAAAAACCAAAACAAAAAGATGCTTTTAGGAAATTTGTTAATAATGAAAAATAAATTAAATGGTCTAAATGAAGAGTACTGACAGTATTAAAAAGGGTAATGACAATTATTTTTGTTGATGTCAGTTATTAATTTGTGGGCCATCAAGCTATGAACCGGGGTAATTTATTGACTGCAATATAAACTGGATATGTGCCATATTATTCAAGAAAAACAATACACTGCAAAAACAATACAGAGAAGAGGTAATTTGTACAGAGTTCATGAGACAATTATATCATCTAATTACAAAACTGACTCACTATGCCCTTGGCTCTATTTATTAGAAGAGAATTGAAGGACATACTTAACATACTCAGAGTCTAGTAATTTAAATTTAAATCCTGCCTGTACACCCAAGCATCCAGAAACTGGTGTGATCCAGCACATGGATCAGGAGTCCCGAAGGAGGATGCCCTGATGTGGGACTCAGGATACTACTTCATTTTTCTGTGCGTTGAAAATTAAACTACTGCCCCGCTTTGCTGAAAAGTGCTTTGAAACTCAGTCAGTATCACAGAAAACATTTAATAATGTTAATAACACCAAAAAAACCATAATCAGTTACTTATTTCAAAACGTGACAGCAGTTTGAAAGCTGCCTGTATTTTACGTGCTTCACTGGCACAGTGCCCCTCTGGAGTAATGCAGCAGAAGCATTTGGGTGCAAGTGGATGTGTTTCATGTTCAAACAGAAGCAAATCATTGAGGCGCCTGAACCGCAAGACATAACCAAGGCTCTGCACGTATAACTCACTCACTCACAGTGAAGCTCATCAAAGCACAGAAATGACCAAAACAAAAGCAAGTTGCTGAATTATTCTCCGAATTTCCTAATTGTAGCTGCGCTGCAACCTTTTGAACTCTTTTCAGATGTTTTTCCTTGAACTTTTAATGCTATTTAAGGAACGTACAAATATTTTCTTTGTTGATCATGTAACGAACTTCATTAAATAAAACTGGTTTTTTGCACCTCTTCTGATGTTTTTTATTCTCAGCTTACTGTGCATTTTGTATTTGAATAGATTTTAATGGGTGACCTCTAGCCATACTATAGCAAATTGTGGAGGAGGCTAATATTCAGAATAATTATTTGTTTATAAAACAGGAAAAAAACTCAATGTCTCTTTATTTGTTTTTATTAATAATAATGCTGGCTTGCATACAATGCTTTTTAAAATGCATGCTATGAGGATGTAGGAGACAGAATAGCAAATGGAGAGCCTGGGACACCTGGGTCTGACTTTGACCAGGGGAGGCATAGGGAAAGCATAATTCTGCATGTCGGAAGGTGCAATTCTACAGCACATCGGCCTTGGTGCAATCCTGGCTTAAGAAATCCTCTCCCTCTGCCAGGAGGGACTCTTCTGCCTGGAGGAGTCATGCCGGTGCCAGCACAGCAATCCACTGCCTTCTCCCAGTTGTGTTAATGAAATTCCTTGTGGGACCACACTGGAAGAAAGACCATTGAAACGATTACAATTAAAAATAGTTCTCCCTCTCCTCCTCCCACGAATGGTTTATTTTTAACTCCCATCACTTCAGTGCTCTGATTTAAGCACTGCTCTACACGCAGTCATCTTGGCATGACTGAGGAGGTGACAAACTGCAGGCCAGAGGTGGGAACAAGCATCTGGGGCAGGAGCTGGTTGCAGCAGCTTAGCTGCCAAAGGCAGCGTATCATAGGACTATGGTGCGATAGTTCACGGTATGAACTTAAACTTTGCCTTTCCTGACTGTTTTCGTAGCCATGTAGCATCTCCACTGCAAATCCCTAGTACAGAAATGCTGCAGCAGTGTGGCTTTCCTACCCCAGCCTGGTTCATTTACATTAGAGATTTGCAGTCATGTGAGTTATATCATGGAGAAACACAGTGTAGGCAAAGCCTCAGCCGAATCACGAGGCCTATATCCTTAAAGACATTTAGTTAGATGGCTAAATTTCAGTCAGTGGAAGTCTTAAATGCAGGCATATAGTCAGGGACAAAGCCTTGACCATAGGGCAACAGCCACCTACACGCCTCAGCTGTGTTCCCTTGCGGGTCTCTGATCACAGCCTTACGTGTTTTGCTTACATGCTAAGGATCAAGCTGTGTATGTGATTCAGGACTGAGTAAGAACTTCTGCCGGGTCATTTTGCCCAGGATTTGGGGTTCTTCCATCTTTTCTTAAAGCACAGGCCATGAGTCACTTGCTGAAATCTCCTTTCTTATCTCTCCAACTTCCTGCCACTTCATGGACCTCAGGCAATGGTGGCCCTTTGATTTCTTCTGTCCTCTGCCTGTGATTTTTGTCTCTTGAGGACTCAAAATCTACAACCTAATTTGAATTTTTGGATACAGCTGTGTAAGTACTTGGGCGAACTTGCATAGCCTTCAGCATACAGGAAGTCAGATAATATCTAATCTTCTCCCCATTAGGGTAAAAGTGTGTCCCTAGCACAGTATTAACCAATGCATTCTAGAGCAGACAACACAGTACATCATATAACCCATCCTACAGTTCCCTGTATTAAAAGCAATCATCTGACCTGTTCACATGTGACAGCATCACAGCATGACACCACCCAGAACCCCTGAAGTCAATGGAAGAAATACCAATTCAGGTTTGGACCTCTCCTTTAGTGCCTCAGGTAACTCATCTTACACATCACAATCTGGGTTTTGAGCCTCCACCGTGTTCATCAGCCATTATTTTTCCTTCCAGTCTTGACCTAGACTAGGGACATAGAAGATTTTGTTACTGATGACGGGTACTTTTGGCAGATTTAAGACTTCAGTGTTGAACTTTTCAATAAGACGACCTTGTTTGCCTGTGTAAGCCTATTGCTTCTCTTCTGCTCCACACTCACTGTTCCAGTCCTCCCCGAGGTTAATAGGCCTTCTTGTAAAGCAAATAGATTTAAAATAAAATAATGTCACAATGGCTGTAAAGGAGCATTTCCATGGCACTCTACTGTATCTTGATGGCATAAGCAAAATACCTAATGAAAAGTCACCCTTGAAAATCATCTGGCTCACAAAAGTGTGATTTTGTGATGGAACGGGGTTGGCCCAAGCTTGGCTGGACCAGGTTAGACCATGAGGACCTGCAACCCTTCAAGAGCTCTATGGAGCCTTAGTCCTTCATTGTCTGCAGAATTAGCCCTGGAACCATTTCTTCAAACTACGGTGAGATATAAACTTCCTTGTGTGTTCAGCTACTTCATGTTTATCTGCCATTTCTAAACTCCTTCCCATCACACAGGAAGGATAGGCTTTCACTGATTTCAGTGACTTTACCTGCACTGGACTATTTTTCTGTTTGTCTGTGAACCTCATTCACACCTTTTCTGTCCTCATTTCCACGAGGTGAAGCATCAAACAACCCATACAGAGTGCACAGAACCTACACACTCACTCTGGAGACCACAATATATGGTATGTAAACAATTTAAAAAAAAAAAAAAATTCCTAGTAACTCTTACATATCCATCAAGCTGGCAGTTATTTCAGAGAAGCCTCATGCTACTCATAAAATGCCCTTACCAAAGTCAGCCAAAATTCCAAGAAAAAAAATAGAAAGGCAGGCAGGCAACTAATCCTTTTTGGAGCTGTCAGATTGTGACCTGAGGCATGCTTTCAAAGAATAGGCAAAAATCAGATTCTTTCCCAAATGAGGAACAATATGATGGCTTAATTATGGAAAGCTAAATTATGTGCATACAGTTGCTGCCTGCACAGAAAACATTCCCAAGAAGAGGACCGATCCGATGTAGTCGTAGTGGATGGTTACAAGCTCCCAGACAGGCGGTACTGACTCAGAGCTCCCACTCCTGCACTCCCTTTCCTGGCTGTAGCTTATGTAAAAGAGTAGAAAGAAGGAAAACCCATGGAATAATGAAGATGAATGAAACAAATATACCTGAGCCTGTCTACTTGTTTTAGTGGTTAATGACACTAGAGAAACCCTGCAGAGCTTTAAGCAATTCTTAGTGATGAAGATTTATGAAGCCCTTTTAAAAACTTCATTAAGGGGTCAGAGAGATTTAAGTGGCCTCGCAAGCTCTGCACTGAGCCAAGAGATTCACTTTGCAGAAACTCAGCCAAAGGCAGCGAGGGGAGAGCTGGCTTGCAAGGAGTCTTCATGCGTTCTGGCCTGGGAGGAACGATGCTGGGTACCCTATGGATCTGGGCAGTACAGCGTGCTGACAAAGTCCCAAGCAGGGCTGTAGCGAGTAAGACAGTTAAAGGAAGCTGCTTAGCAAAAGTAATCACTATGCATAGGGTTAAGGCCAACATACTATGCTAAGCAAGCCAAGTCTGCATCCACTGCTCGCGTATCTCTCTTCTTCCAGCTTCCCTCAGTTTGTCCAAAATATGGTAAAGTATTTTTGTAGTTGGGATGAGATGTGTTTTCCTCCTTCTGATGACAAAGCACTGCCTGAATCCCTTCAACTCATAGCCCAGAATCTTACCTTCCATGCTGATGCCTCCAAGCAGTTGTTTGGAACTATGATTATTTAGATATAAATAGCAGTGCTCATTAATCTAGCAATCACTTACTCCCAGCTATGAAAATGCAAATTGGGTTGGCTTGTTTGTGTTTTCAAGAGAGAGGGAAGGTGGCGGTAGGTGGGAGGGGGAATGTTCCTGGGTGCTGCTGTTACCACCCTTTTGTCTTGCTGCGAGCCAGGGAACGTTTCATCTGTACCCTGCAGAGCTTTGCTGGGCACTATTCCACCGCCGCTGAGGTGGGTATGTGTCATATGCATCTTGTAAAGGTGGTTCATGGACTGATGGATTGGGTCAACCCCATAAAAAAACAGCCTCTGGACTTTTTTTTTAATAGGTGTGCAGCAGAACAAACTCTGGTAGTTGGTAAAGCCAGTAAACCTTGGCAGAGCAAGAGATGAAGGCTGCTCTGGTAGCGTCACAGGTAAAACTACCATTGCCTTTGGCTCGCTGAGGCTGCCCGGCCATCAGGAAGCAGCCATGATGGAGCACATGTCATGAGCTGTTATACAGTCCAGTATAAACCAGAGCAGCAGATCTCCTCCAGAAGTGTTTTTCAGCTTGACTGCCCACCTGAAGCAAACACCCTTCGCTAGATGGCTTATAACCCAGTACGCGGTGCTTCAGATGAAGTGTGGGAGGTGTTACATAGCCTCAGTGCCTAGCAAGCAGGCAAGGGCCTCCCCTGGAGCTAGAAGGAAGGAAGGTAAAAAGAGAAAGACTGTAGAGGATGGAGAATGGGGGAGACCTGAGAAATCTGCAGTGAGAAGAGAACTGCTGGACTGAGCCATCAAAGACCTCCCTCACCTCATGTCCCATTCCAACAGCTGCCAGCAGCGGGCATTTACAGAAACCTCCCCAAAAAAGGCTATATAAGGCAGTCGATCTCCTGTTTTTTTCTCCCACCCCCAGCATGTTAAATATCTTCAAATCTAAATGCCTTCAGCATGAATTGAAGTGGGCTCCTAAGTTTCAGCGGTGTGTTATTGGAAGGAGAATCTCATAATGGAGTCAGTTTAACAATTAATTTTCATTATTTTAGGGGAGCTTGTTCATACTAGCCTTCATTCAGGAACGCACTTTTTACATTCGTGGAGATTAAAGCACCTGCTTTACACTAATTGAGAGGGATGGAGAGAACAACACGCTTGTGAATGGGGTTCCTCAATCAGGTTTCATAGCAGAATGGCTCAAACCTGGGGTAGCCTCCAGTAAGGGTTAAATTTATAAATGATGCAACAGATGATGCTCAGTCACCTCTCTGGGTGACAGCACTATCTGGCACTACTTTAGCATCTGTTAGAAGCGCAGCAGTGGCTATAGAGTCTCCAAATCAAGCCGTAGCAATACTTCCCAAACAGTTATTCGAGAAACGATTCAATATTAATGAATAGCATAAGGACGTTTATCTACCATTACCTTCATCCTGCAGAGTTTCTTAAAGGAGAAAAGGGCTTTACCTTGCTACCTTCATTTGAATACAATCATTTCTGATGCATTCCTGAAGCCAGCAACAAAGACAGGAGGTGTCCTCCCATCTGCAGGAGCAAGCAGAGATTCGGTAGTGAGCGGATTGTTAGGGCTGGCAGGAAGGAGAAGCCTCCCTCATGACAGTGAGTCATGAGATCTCTGCGTTGACAAGGAGAACTACTACAGAAGACCCAGTTGCATAATATCCCAAAGAAGAGCAATTAAGTGGCTTCATTGAGACAAGTTTTGCATGAGCTACACACTACAAATAGCAACTTCATTCAGGCCATTTCAATGACACACACACTAGAGATAGGAAATGCCAAGATAATAACGTTTTGCGATGGCATTTTGGGAAACTGGGGATTAGGAATTTTTCCAGAGCGGGAAGCTAATTTTTCTCGCTGAAGACTTTGTTTTGATTTCAAGCACTGCTGACTATGCACCGTTGCCACATTTTTTAGATACCTTTTTTATTGCTCCCTGGACTGTAGGGCACAGGGAGATTTCTGCAGTAGGCAAAGACTCTTCTGAAGCATATGCTATAAGAGTGGAAGGAATCTGCTCCAGATCTTCCATAAATATGGGGTTAGCTCACTGTATCTAACTGCCTCTACATCAGAAGCATTGCTCTTGCATACCCTATGGAGACTGGGGATATAGGGTGACAAAGAGAAGCGGTGAGTGGCTTGGGCACCCGGTGTCTGAGTTCCCCGGGTGCCGGTGTCAGCCCTGGGTGCTGATAGTTCCCTCCACAGCCCGGAGGTGCGGCACATTGTGTCTCTGACTGCCACTGCTTGTGAGACATTGCAATGGCTCAGCTAGAAGAGCAAAGCTGTCCTGGGGGCTGCTAAACATAAGCCCATGTCACTCCAGTAGGCAAAACCCTGACCTGTATGGTTTAGGGTAACAGCAACTGCAGAGAGTAAAAGCAAATAAACAAACAAAAAAAAGAAAATAAATTCACAGTGAAGTGTACCCTGATCCTTCATCTGGAGCCACATTCATAGGCTGCCAAAGTAGGAAATGTCTGAGGTGACAGGAATCCATGAATCATGGGCCCGTTTGCCGTTGTTGGGTTTTTTTTTTTCATTTTCCACATGCAAAACAAAACAAGTGGTCATAAAATTATTTAGGGACTTGTGCTGATCCCCAATTAACACTCCTAAACCTCCTGCTCACTTCAGGTTTGTGAGCAAAACAAAAGATAAACCGAAGCAGAACACAGCCCTGCTTTTCCTTAAGCCAGCAGGCACTTTGCCAGCATTTGATTTTTTAAATCTGGTTTCCTTGGTTAATTTAGTCACACAAAATTAGCAGCCTCAAGAAGGAAAGTGTAAGTGTGAGTGTGTTATGCCTGTTATACCCAAAAGTGGGTTACATTTCCCATCAGTTCCCTCAAGTAAAACCTGTACACCTGTGAAGCACCGTAAGTTTTTTTCTCTCTGTGGTGAGGCTTTAGCAACAAGTGAACAGCAAAGTTTGTTGCAAACCTTCTCTTGGGCTTCGGGTGCTGTCACAGCTCTTACCTGGGGGCTGTCAGCCCAGCCACCACATCCTCTTTCTGCAGAGGGGAAGGAGAACATTACTCTTTCCTTTCCCCTCCATGTGGTAAAAAGCCACGGGGAACCACAGAGCTGCGTCATCCTGAATTGCCGTGACCAGATTTGCCAGGGAGCTTTTCCTATTGGAAAGCAAAAGTGCTGCAACCACTCATCTGCCCGTGCACGTACCCTGGGCTGTGTGTAGGAATTGGGGTGGGCAGAACGGCTCCTGCCCAGTACAACACTGTGCATGGCCCCCCGTACCACCCCGGCTCTGGGGCAGCATGGGGCACAAGCAGGAGGGAGAGCATCTGCCATTGGCAGCGACAAGCCACCTCGAAACTGCTCCGTGGGCTCAGATCCCACCTGCTGCCTCGTCTGGAATGAAATCGAGTATTTGGGGACTGCCCAGTCTGATGATGGAAAAAATAGGTGGGTCTTCAGTTAACAGGCTTCAAATATATAAATTAGGCTGCTGCAAAGAGAAAAGGAATATTTTTTTCTCTGTTGGCAGACAGAAGTGATGGGCTGCCCGTTGAGAAATGTACAGGCAATGTTAAAGGTCCTCCAGAGAAGAGTGGAGAATCCTCATCACCTGTGCTTTCAAAAACAGGTTAAACACCTTAGGGGAAGGCAAGACAGGAAAAAAAAAGGACTGTGTAGGCCTTTGAGACCCCACCCAACAGAATACCTCTCTGGCTCTGCAAATGAGCGATGATCCACGTCTGCTGGTGGACAATGTGGTTGCAGGGGAGAAAAGTTACATTCCTCAAATAAATGATTCATTGAACATCAGTGACCAGCTCCAGGAACAATTCACTATCAATGTTTTACCTCAAACTTAGTCATGAAACCAAGAGGAGTTAAAAAAGGAACGGTTGTGGCTCAACAATGAAACCCCTTCAGCAGTTAAACCCCACCAATAAATACCGGCGAGTGCTGGAACGAACCTTTATGTCTAGAAATGATTTTAGCTGTGGAAAATATAAACTGTGTCTTCCCTGCAGACGCAGCCAAAACTAATCAAAATACTCCTCGTAACACAAAGGAAATACCTCTGGGCTGCGATAAGGAATATGAATGTAGTTCTTTTACGTCTCCACTAGCTAATAACAATAAGATGGACTGGTGGCACCGTTTTCAGCACAGAGATTAATAGCCAGAGAGAAACTGAGAAGGAGAAAGTACACTTTCAGTTTTCTTTCCGATGGCTAATTAAAAAGCCCATATCTGAGAGGAAACGTTGTGGAAATGAGAGCTATTTGGATGTGCCTTCCCCCATATACTATCATTCTGCTTTGTGAGGAATGCTTTATTAATGCTAATCTCATCCCTGTGCTTTGACAGAAGTTACGGTTTCCTTCCTTTGCAGCCGCTAAGGCTCAGTTCTATTACGGGGTTTGTTTAATGGAAGCATTATTATTTTACTAAATTACCTCATCTTCTGGGAACAAACTTAACCTTGAACTACGAAGCTAAATGGCTTTTTAATGATGCAAGTCTGTTTGGAAATTGTGCTTTGATGACTCTAAATTTTCTTCATTCTGCATGCTTAATACGTGCAATATACACAAAAAAGTGACTTATTTCTGCAGATTTTCCTGATTCACTATTTTTAAATCAATTTGCTGCAATTATTAGGGTTAAGACAAGTGAAGACAAGAACAAACATTAATGGTATTCAGGCACCAGTGAGGAGCCCCTCGCAGCGCTAGGGAACCCATCTTCAGTAAGTTGGGAAATTATGCCAACATTGACGTTTAAATATTCAATATTGAAATGTTTAAATTCTAAGATGATTTAAATATCACTCCTAAGTGCATTCTAGGATGGAGCCTTCTTGTGCTGCCATGACACTCAATGAGAAACTATGAGAAGCAACGAGAAACTACCATTAACCCAAATGAGATGGTGATTGGATCCAGAGTTTGTAGTCAGGAGAAATGAATGTGATTTTCTAGGACAATCTATGGGATGGTGGGTGCCTCTGATCCCAGAGAAACTAGGCTTTTGCTCGCAGGGCGGTTGTCTGAGCGCAGAGAGTGAAGCACGGTATGGGGCTATTTTGTTAAGATCTGATGTACACTAGAGGAATTACTGTCTTGGTTCCCGTTTGATTCCCTCCCAAATGCCTGTAAGTTGCTGCAAACCCACACAAAAGACTTCTTCAGTCTAGAGAAATGTATGTCTATGTTTAGGGTGTGTGCAGTTTGGGTACTTCTGAGACTGTATTGCCCAGAGGTCACCTTTGGGCTAAGTTGGGGGCAGAGTTTTTTTGTTTGTGTCAGACTTGAGTAGGAAGAAATACATGAAAATCAAACAGAAATATGCTGTTTGCTAATGGGGTAGCTACACTGTGATGACCTATCTATTAAGGAATATTGTTAAAGCTTGTGAGCTTCTTCCCATGTCTCCATTCAGAAGAGCCCTGGATCTTCCTGCAGTAGGAGCAGAGGGCTGGGCGCTGCCTCCCCTTCCTCATCAAACCGCCAGACCCACACAGTCAGGCACAGTCCGTCACGTGCTTCCCGAAGACACCGAGGCGCTCCAGACCTGCTGCATGTGTGCACACACGCGTCCCTTGCCTGTCGCCTGGGAAAGATGGTGCAGCCATCCAGGATGGTTAGGGAACTAGCATCTGGAGAGCTGAGCCCATTGGGGGGGCAGCAATTTCTTCCCAACCACTATCTCTCCGAAGGAAAGGGGTCCTTCTCTGGCCCTAGATGGATGTGTGGCTTCACACAATGAGGAAAAAGGTCCCCTGAAAGAAATGGCAACTGTGGGCAGGTTGCAACACCGGAATAACTCATCCAGGCTGCCAAGAGGTTCCCAGGAGAAAAAGCTACTAGGGCTGGTGAACAGGCTGGATAAATTGTCCTGAGGGCTCCAGGCAGCCCTTGCCCACATCAGGCTTCCAGTTTTGCCCCACGCTGCTGAGGAATTAAAAGCAGGGTTGTCGTAAGCAGATGGCTTTTAGCACATTTTTCATTCTGCCTTTCTCACCCTACGAAGCAGTCCTGGCATATCATATGAAAACAGGTATCTCTAATGACAGCCTCAGAATGGGCACTAGTTATTTAATCTGTTGTTAGACACCCAAAATCAGCTAAAAATTTTTCAGAAGAGAAACCAACAGTTCCAATATCTGGTTTCCCAGTCCACAGAAGTTACTAAGCTGCTGCCTGAGCCTTGCACTCCAATTAAGAGCAGAGCCTCTTTCCCTGGATGCTCTCGTCACATGACCCACTTCTAACATAATGCATCCAAGTCACTCCAGGGTAAACTCTTCATCCATTTTTGGTGCCATGCCAGTAAGATCACCTCTCATTCTCTTATTGCAGCTTTTTATACAGAGACCTCTGCATTTGCCACAAGGAATGGTAGTTAGCTCACCTAAAGAGACCGCAAACAGCCAAGTGCCCCCCACCCACAAACTTTTATTCCCTCTAGCACCCCATTCCTGTAGTAGTCCTGGGCTCCCAAATTATTATGAGTCTCTGTGAAAACTCTTGCCCTACAAAGCAGGACGGCCAGCTTTTCCCCAGGCAAACCTTCATAGCTATGTGTCAAAATCTTTTCCAGGCAAGAGCTGTGGGACAACACAATACCACTGGCATCAGAAAGCTGAAGGAGGAGTTCTAGCAGAAGTTCATTATTTGGGGATAGCAGTGATTCCCCACTGCTTTCCTATTGGGTGGGGATGATCTGGATGTGGACTGGGTTACGAGGTGATTTAGCCATGTTAGTCCCAGTATACTCTGCCAGTTTTCTTCCCCTACCACCTGGGATTGCCCAGGAGCCCTGTGCCAGCGCAGCCCCAGTGTGTCTCCAACGAGACAGCTGAGCATGAAAAAAGCACCTGCCTTGCACAAGGGCTCCTCGTGCCTTAAAAACCACAGCTTGACCACCTCTGCTTTATTCCATCTTAATTGCCTGTAGCCTGAAGACAAAATGCCCTGCAAGAAGCCACTGAAAGGAAAAAGTCTGTGTCTCCTGCAGATCCTTTACATGCAAAAGAATATATTTTCATATTTCCTTCCCCCGGCCCTCTGGTTAGGTGCAAGTTCCACCACCATAAATTTATGACATTGCTTGGAAAGCCAGTTGACAGACAAGGTCCTGCTGTGCTACTAAACATAAACATTTCACCTTCTTGTTGTGTTAAGCCTTGGCTGGATTTTTTTTTTCATCAATTTTTTTTTTTCCGAATGGGAATGCAAGCAGCTGAAGCCCAGCAAGAAAACATGAAAATAGATTTCTAGGAAAGTAACCAAAAGAGCTTTACTAGCAGGACAAGTTGCTTATCGAGAACTATTTTAGGAACGTGAGGAAATGAAACTTTGAAGAGAGAGTTCCAAGAGGGAAGATTTACTGAGGAGCTGAGGGTTCAAAGCAGGATGACAGCAAGGCTATCAGGAAACCTTCTCTGCACCTGTTTCTCCACCAGCTGCCTAACTGTACTCCCCCTCCTTTCTGCTGGCAGCTGAACGGCCAAGATCTGCATCCTCTTTTGTACTAATCCGCTCCACCGTCTGTCTGGAAATGTTTGCCAGCCACCTCATCCCTTCCTCCTCCTAAGCAGAGACATAAGACACAGTTTCTGATTTTAATGCCCAGCTGTGCTCCAGAGACATTGTATAAATCTAAGTCACACTCTCAGAAAACAGGGTCACAACATGCCTCAATTTCCCATCTGTACAAAGGAAGTATGTTACAGCTTTCCTTCCTTCTTGTGTATATTATCTAGGGAAGCTTTAGGCTCCTTAGGCTGGGAGCCGCTTCTTTCAGAGGTTATGATGTCCAGCTGCAGTATGGACATGGTTGGCAAAGCCTCGGTTGGCAAAGCCTCGGTTGGTAAAACCTCCTAACCAAACATGGCCACAGATCCCGCCCATGTCCCTCGCGGGGAAGCTGCCTCTCTGATCTCTCACCGTCCGCACTCACAGGGCATGCGCCGGGCCGATGACAGGCACGAGGCAATGTAAATAACTCACCACAGCCTGGCAGCCGGCTGCCATCTCATCACAACTGGTGGTGCATGGGGGATATGAATAGGTCCTCGGGCACTTGCTCCCACAAAGACCAGGCCGGCTGTTTGAACGCTCTTAGAATCATAGAATCCTTAAGGTTGCATCTACACATCTTTTAAATACTTCCAGGGATGGTGACTCAACCACTTCCCTGGG